>NC_090357.1:33055224-33398212 GCF_035084215.1 Heptranchias perlo | reverse complement strand
AGTGAGTAAGTCTGTACAGACCGGGAGTCGGTGAGTCGGTACAGGCCTGGGAGTCAGTGACTCTGTGCAGACCGGTAATCAGTGGCTGTGTAAGACGGGGAATCAGTAAATTTGTACAGTCCTGCAATCAGTGAATCTGTACGGACCGGGAGTCAGTGACGTTGTACAGACGGGGTGTCAGTGACTCGCCACAGACCGGGAGTCAGTGACTGCAGAGGTCTGGAGTCAGTTTCTCTGTAGAGACCGGAATCAGTGAATCTGTACAGACTGGGAGTCAGTGAATCTGTACAGGCCGGGACTCCGTGACTCTGTATGGACCGGAATCAGTGACTCTGTTCAGACAGTGAGTCAGTGAATCTGTGCAGACCTGGAGTCAGTGGCTCTGCACAGATCGGGTGTCAGTGACTTTGTACAGACCGGAAGTCATTGACTGTGTACAGGCCGGAGAGTCAGTGACTCTGTACAGACCTGCAGTCAGTGGCTCTATACGGATCGGGAGTCAGTGACTTTTTACAGACGGGGTGTCAGTGACTCTCCGCAGAGTCACTGCCTCCCGGTCTGTTCAGAGTCACTGACACCGAGAGTTCGTGACTCTGTGCAGACCGGAATCAGTGACTCTGTACAGACAGGGAGTCAGTGACTTTTTACAGACCGGCTGTCAGTGACTCTCTGCAGAGGAACTTCCTCCGGTCTGTGCAGAGTCACTGACACCGAGAGTTCGTGACTCTGTACAGACCGGAATCAGTGACTCTTGGACAGACAGGGAGTCAGTGAATCTGCACATACCAAGAGTCAGTGAATCTGTACAGACCGGGAGTCAGTGACGCTGTTGGACCGGGAGTCACTGACTCTGTACGGACCTGGCGTCAGTGGCGCTGTGCAGACCGGGTGTCAGTGACTCTGTACAGACGTGGAGTCGGTGTCCCTGTGCAGACCGGGAGTAAGTGACACGGGATAGACCGGATGTCAGTTACTCTGTACCGACCGGGATTCAGTGACTCTGTGCAGAGCGGGATTCAGTGACTCGCTGCAGACCTGCAGTCAGTGATTCTGTCCAGGCCGGGTGTCAGTGAGCCTTCACAGGCCGGGTGTCAGTGAGCCTTCACAGACCGGGAGTCAGTGATGCTGTACGACCGGGAGTCAGTGATGCTGCAAAGACCTGGAGTCAGTGACTCTGCACAGACCGGGGGTCAGGTACTCTGTATAGAACGGGAGACAATTACTCTGTACAGGCCGAGAGTCAGCGACTCCGTGCAGTTCGGAATCATTGATCATGTACAGACCTGGAGTCATCGACTCTGTACAGAGCGGGAGTCAGTGATTCTGTACCGACCGGAAGTCGGTTACTCTTCACAGACCGGAATCAGTGACTCTGTGCAGACAGGGAGCCAGTGAATCTGCACAGACCTGGAGTCAGTGGCTCTGTGCAGGCCGGGTGTTAGTGACTCTTTACAGACCGGGTGTCAGTGAGTCTTCATAGATCGGGAATCAGTGACTCTGTACAGACGGTGATTTAGTGAATCTGCACAGACCTGGAGTCAGTGGCTCTGTGCAGACCGAGAGTCAGTGACTCTGTACAGACGGGCTGTCAGTTACTCTCTCCAGACCGGGCGGCAATGATTCTGTACAGATTGGGAGTCAGTGATTCTTCATAGACCGGGAGTCAGAAACTCTCTCCAGACCGAGTGTCAGTTACTCCGTTCAGACTGGGTATCAGTGGCTCTGTACAGACCGGGAGTCAGTGACTCGGTACAGGCCAGTATTCAGTGGATCTGTAAGTCCGGGAATCATTAACTCTGTACAGTCCTGCAGTCAGTGACTCTGTACGGACCGGCAGTCAGTGACTTTGTACAGACGGGGTGACTGTGACTGTACAGGCCTGGAGGAAGTGTCTCTGTACAGACCGGAATCAGTAAATCTGTACAGACAGGGAGTCAGTGAATCTCCACAGGCCGGGAGTCCGTGACTCTGTATGGACCGGAATGATTGACTCTTTTCAGACAGTGAGTCAGTGACTCTGTTCAGACCTGGAGTCAGTGACTCTGCACAGACCGGGAGTCAGTGACACTGTGTAGACCGAGAGTCAGTGACTCTGTGTAGACCGGAATCAGTGACCCTGCATAGACAGGGAGTCCGTGAATCTGAATATGCCGAGAGTCAGTGGCTCTGTACTGACCGGGAGTCAGTGACTGTGTACAGACCGGGAGTCCATGTCTCTGTACAGACCTCGAGTCGGGTTCCCTGTACAGACCGGGAGTCAATTGTTCTGTGCAGAACGGTAGTCTGTGATTCTGTACGGACCGAGAGTCAGTGAATCGGTACAGACGGGGAGTCATTGATTCTGTACAGACCTGGAGTCAGTGAATCTGTTCAAAACCTGGAGTCAGTGACGATGTGCAGACCGGGATTCAGTGACTCCGTGCAGACCTGGAGTCAGTGAGTCTGTGCAGACCTGGAGCAAGTGACGATGCACAGACTGGGATTCAGTGAGTTTGTCCAGACCGGGAATCACTGAACCTGTACAGCCAGGGAATTATTGACCCTGTACAGACGGAGAGTTAGTGACTTTGCACAGACAGGGAGTCAGTGACTTCTTTGGACCGTGTGTCATTGACTCTGTGCAGACCAGCAATCAGTGAGTCTGCACAGACCGGAGTCAGTGACAGTGCTTAGACCGGAAGTCAGTATCGCTGCACGGACCGGAAGTCAGTGACTCCATACAGACTGGGAGTCAGTGAATCTGAACATACCGAGAGTCAGTGGCTCTGGACAGACTGGTTTTCAGTATCTCTGTAGGACCGGGAGTCAGTGACTCTGTACAGACCGGTATCAGTGACTCTGTCTTGACAGGGAGTCCGTGAATCTGAACATGCCGAGAGTCAGTGGCTCTGTACAGACCGGGTGTCCGTTTGTCTGTCGGACCGGTCGTCAGCGATTCTGTGCAGACCTGGAGTCAGTGCCTCTGTACAGACCGGGAGTTAGTGTCTCTGTGCAGACCGGGAGTCAGTGTCTCTGTGCAGACCGGATACAGTGATTCTGTACAGACCTGGAGTCAGTGTCTCTGCACAGACCGGGAGTTAGTGTCTCTGGGCAGACCGGGGGTCAGTGTCCCTGTGTAGACCGGAATTCAATGGCTCTGTGCAGACCGGCAGTCGGTGATTCTGTACGGACTTGAAGTCGGTGAATCTGTATAGACCGGGAGTCAGTGACTCTGTGCAGACCAGGAGTCAGTGTTTCTGTCCAGACCGGGTGTCAGTGAGTCTTTACAGACCGGGAGTCAGTGACTCTGTGCATAGCGGGATTCAGTGATTCTCCAGACCTGGAGTCAGTGAATCTGTACAGACCGGGAGTTAGTGGCTCTGTACAGACCGGGAGTCAGTGATTCTGTCCAGACCGGGTGTCAGTGAGTCTTCACAGACCGGGAGTCAGTAACTCTGAACAGACCGAGTGTGAGTGACTCTGTCCAACCAGGAGTCAGTGACGCTGTACGACCGGGAGTCAGTGATGCTGTGCAGACCTGGAGCCAGTGCCTCTGTACAGAACGGGTGTTCGTGTCTCTGTGCAGACCGGGAGTCAATTACTCTGTCCAGACCGGGTGTCAGTGAGTCTTTACAGGCCGGGAGTCAGTAACTCTGAACAGACCGAGTGTTATTGACTCTTCCCAACCGGGATTCAGTGACGCTTTACAGATCTGGAGTCATTGACTCTGCACAGACCAGGAGTCAGTTGCTTTGTATGGAACGGGAGTGAATTACTCTGTACAGGCCAGGAGTCAGCGAATCTGTGCAGTTCGTTATCATTGATTATGTACAGACCGGGAGTCAGCGACTCAGTACAGAGCGGGAGTCAGTGATTCTGTACCGACCGGAAGTCGGTGACTCTGCACAGACCGGAATCAGTGACTCTGTACAGACCGGTAGTCAGTGGCTCTGTAAGACCGGGAATCAGTAACTCTGTACGGTCCTGGAGTCAGTGTCTCAATACAGACAGTTAGTCAGTAAATCTGTACAGACCTGGAGTCAGTGGCTCTGTAAAGAACGGGTGTCAGTGTCTCTGCACAGACCGGTTGTCAGTGAGTCTTCAGAGACCGGGAGTCGGTAACCCTGAACGAACCGAGACTTCGTGACTCTGCACCGACCTGGAGTCAATGACTCTGCACAGAACAGGAGTCAGTGACACTGCACAGACCGGAATCAGTGAATCTGTAAAAACAGGGAGTCATTGATTCAGTACAGACCTGGAGTCAGGTTCTCTGTCCAGACTGGGAGTCAGTGACCCTGTGCAGACCTGGAGTCAGTGTCCATGTGCAGACCGGGATACAATGGCTCTGTTCAGACCGGGAGTCGGTGATTCTGTACGGATCTGAAGTCGGTGACTCTGTGCAGACCGGAAGTCAGTGACCGTGCATAGACCGGAAGTCCGTTACTCTGTACAGACTCGGATTCAGTGACTCTGTGCATAGCGGGATTCAGTGACTCTCTGCAGACCTGGATTCAGTGATTCTGTGCAGACCTGGAGTCAGTGTCCCTGTGCAGACCGGGATTCAGTGCCCGTGCATAGACCGGAAGTCAGTGGCTCTGTACAGACTGGTTTTCAGTATCTCTGTAGGACCGGGAGTCAGTGACTCTGTACAGACCGGTATCAGTGACTCTGTCTTGACAGGGAGTACGTGAATCTGAGCATGCCGAGAGTCAGTGGCTCTGTACAGACCGGCTGTCAATTCGTCTGTCGGACCGGTAGTCAGTGACTCTGTACCGACCTGGAGTCGGTGCCTCTTTTCAGACCGGGAGTTAGTTTGTCTTTGCAGACCGGGAGTCAGTGTCTCTGTGCAGACCGGATACAGTGATCCTGTACAGACCTGGAGTCAGTGCCAGTGTACAGACGGGGAGTTAGTGTCTCTGTGCAAACCGGGAGTCAGTGACTCTGCACAGACCGGGAGTCAGTGACACTGTGTAGATCGAGAGTCAGTGACTCTGTGTCGACCGGAATCAGTGACCCTGCATAGACAGGGAGTCCGTGAATCTGAATATGCCGAGAGTCAGTGGCTCTGTACTGACCGGGAGTCAGTGACTGTGTACAGACCGGGAGTCCATGTCTCTGTACAGACCTCGAGTCGGGTTCCCTGTACAGACCGGGAGTCAATTGTTCTGTGCAGAACGGTAGTCTGTGATTCTGTACGGACCGAGAGTCAGTGAATCGGTACAGACGGGGAGTCATTGATTCTGTACAGACCTGGAGTCAGTGAATCTGTTCAAAACCTGGAGTCAGTGACGCTGTGCAGACCGGGATTCAGTGACTCCGTGCAGACCTGGAGTCAGTGAGTCTGTGCAGACCTGGAGCAAGTGACGATGCACAGACTGGGATTCAGTGAGTTTGTCCAGACCGGGAATCACTGAACCTGTACAGCCAGGGAATTATTGACCCTGTACAGACGGAGAGTTAGTTACTTTGCACAGACAGGGAGTCAGTGACTTCTTTGGACCGTGTGTCATTGACTCTGTGCAGACCAGCAATCAGTGAGTCTGCACAGACCGGAGTCAGTGACTCCATACAGACTGGGAGTCAGTGAATCTGAACATACCGAGAGTCAGTGGCTCTGGACAGACTGGTTTTCAGTATCTCTGTAGGACCGGGAGTCAGTGACTCTGTACAGACCGGTATCAGTGACTCTGTCTTGACAGGGAGTCCGTGAATCTGAACATGCCGAGAGTCAGTGGCTCTGTACAGACCGGGTGTCCGTTTGTCTGTCGGACCGGTCGTCAGCGATTCTGTGCAGACCTGGAGTCAGTGCCTCTGTACAGACCGGGAGTCAGTGTCTCTGTGCAGACCGGATACAGTGATTCTGTACAGACCTGGAGTCAGTGTCTCTGCACAGACCGGGAGTTAGTGTCTCTGGGCAGACCGGGGGTCAGTGTCCCTGTGTAGACCGGAATTCAATGGCTCTGTGCAGACCGGCAGTCGGTGATTCTGTACGGACTTGAAGTCGGTGAATCTGTACAGACCGGGAGTCAGTGACTCTGTGCAGACCAGGAGTCAGTGTTTCTGTCCAGACCGGGTGTCAGTGAGTCTTTACAGACCGGGAGTCAGTGACTCTGTGCATAGCGGGATTCAGTGATTCTCCAGACCTGGAGTCAGTGAATCTGTACAGACCGGGAGTTAGTGGCTCTGTACAGACCGGGAGTCAGTGATTCTGTCCAGACCGGGTGTCAGTGAGTCTTCACAGACCGGGAGTCAGTAACTCTGAACAGACCGAGTGTGAGTGACTCTGTCCAACCAGGAGTCAGTGACGCTGTACGACCGGGAGTCAGTGATGCTGTGCAGACCTGGAGCCAGTGCCTCTGTACAGAACGGGTGTTCGTGTCTCTGTGCAGACCGGGAGTCAATTACTCTGTCCAGACCGGGTGTCAGTGAGTCTTTACAGGCCGGGAGTCAGTAACTCTGAACAGACCGAGTGTTATTGACTCTTCCCAACCGGGATTCAGTGACGCTTTACAGATCTGGAGTCATTGACTCTGCACAGACCAGGAGTCAGTTGCTTTGTATGGAACGGGAGTGAATTACTCTGTACAGGCCAGGAGTCAGCGAATCTGTGCAGTTCGTTATCATTGATTATGTACAGACCGGGAGTCAGCGACTCAGTACAGAGCGGGAGTCAGTGATTCTGTACCGACCGGAAGTCGGTGACTCTGCACAGACCGGAATCAGTGACTCTGTACAGACCGGTAGTCAGTGGCTCTGTAAGACCGGGAATCAGTAACTCTGTACGGTCCTGGAGTCAGTGTCTCAATACAGACAGTTAGTCAGTAAATCTGTACAGACCTGGAGTCAGTGGCTCTGTAAAGAACGGGTGTCAGTGTCTCTGCACAGACCGGTTGTCAGTGAGTCTTCAGAGACCGGGAGTCGGTAACCCTGAACGAACCGAGACTTCGTGACTCTGCACCGACCTGGAGTCAATGACTCTGCACAGGACAGGAGTCAGTGACACTGCACAGACCGGAATCAGTGAATCTGTAAAAACAGGGAGTCATTGATTCAGTACAGACCTGGAGTCAGGTTCTCTGTCCAGACTGGGAGTCAGTGATCTGTGCAGACCTGGAGTCAGTGTCCATGTGCAGACCGGGATACAATGGCTCTGTTCAGACCGGGAGTCGGTGATTCTGTACGGATCTGAAGTCGGTGACTCTGTGCAGACCGGAAGTCAGTGACCGTGCATAGACCGGAAGTCCGTTACTCTGTACAGACTCGGATTCAGTGACTCTGTGCATAGCGGGATTCAGTGACTCTCTGCAGACCTGGATTCAGTGATTCTGTGCAGACCTGGAGTCAGTGTCCCTGTGCAGACCGGGATTCAGTGCCCGTGCATAGACCGGAAGTCAGTGGCTCTGTACAGACTGGTTTTCAGTATCTCTGTAGGACCGGGAGTCAGTGACTCTGTACAGACCGGTATCAGTGACTCTGTCTTGACAGGGAGTCCGTGAATCTGAGCATGCCGAGAGTCAGTGGCTCTGTACAGACCGGCTGTCAATTCGTCTGTCGGACCGGTAGTCAGTGACTCTGTACCGACCTGGAGTCGGTGCCTCTTTTCAGACCGGGAGTTAGTTTGTCTTTGCAGACCGGGAGTCAGTGTCTCTGTGCAGACCGGATACAGTGATCCTGTACAGACCTGGAGTCAGTGCCAGTGTACAGACGGGGAGTTAGTGTCTCTGTGCAGACCGGGAGTCAGTGTCTCTGCGCAGACCGGATTCAGTGATTCTGCACAGACCGGGAATCAGTGAATCTGTACAGGCCGGGGAGCCAGTGACTCTGTGCAGATCGGAATCATTGACTCTGTACAGGGAGGGAGTCAGTTACTCTGTAAAGACCGGTAGTCAGTGGCTCTGTAAGACAGGGAATCAGTAACTCTGTACAGTCCTGCAATCAGTGACTCTGTACGGACCGGGAGTCAGTAACTCTGCACAGACCGGGAGTCAGTGACACTGTGTAGACCGAGAGTCAGTGACTGTGTACAAACCGGGAGTCCATGTCTCTGTACAGACCTCGAGTCGGGTTCTCTGTACAGACCGGGGGTCACTTGTTCTGTACAGAACGGTAGTCTGTGATTCTGTACGGACCGGGAGTAAGTGAATCGGCACAGACGGGGAGTCATTGATTCTGTACAGACCTGGAGTCAGTGAATCTGTACAAAACCTAGAGTCAGTGACGCTGTGCAGACCGGGATTCAGTGACTCCGTGCAGACCTGGAGTCAGTCAGTCTGTGCAGACCGGGAATCACTGACCCTGTACAGCCAGGGAATTATTGACCCTGTACAGACGGAGAGTTAGTGACTTTGCAATGACTTCTTTAGACCGTGTGTCATTTATTCTGTGCAGACCAGAAATCAGTGAGTCTACACAGACCGGTGTCAGTGACAGTGCTTAGACCGGAAGTCAGTGTCTCTGCACAGACCGGGAGTTAGTGTCTCTGGTCAGACCGGGAGTCAGTGTCTCTGTGCAGACCGGATTCAGTGATTCTGCACAGACCGGGAGTCAGTGACTCTGTACAGGCCGGGGAGTCAGTAACTCTGTACATTCCTGCAATCAGAGACTCTATACAGTGCGGGAATCAGTGACTTTGTACAGACAGTGAGGCAGTGAAACTGTGCAGACCTGGAGTCAGTGGATCTGTACAGACCGGAATCAGTGACTCTGTGCCGACAGTGAGTTACTGAATCTGCATAGATCTGGAATCAGTGACTCTTTAAAGACCGGGTGTCAGTGAGTCTTCATAGATCGGGAATCACTGACTCTGTGCAGACAGTGAGTTAGTGAATCTGCACAGTCCTGGAGTCAGTGGCTCTGTACAGACCGAGAGTCAGTGACTCTGTTCAGGCGGACTGTCAGTGACTCTCTCCAGACCGGGCGGCAATGATTCTGTACAGATTGGGAGTCAGTGATTATTCATAGTCCGGGAGTCAGAAACTCTCTCCAGACCGAGTTTCAGTTACTCTGTTCAGACCGGGTATCAGTGACTCTGTACAGACCGGGAGTCAGTGATTCGGTACAGGCCGGGGAGTCAGTGACTCTGCACAGATCTGAATCATTGACTCTGTACAACATAGTGAGTCAGTGACTCTGTCCAGACCGGTAGTCAGTGGCTCTGTATGACCAGGAATCAGTACCTCTGTACAGTCCTGCAGTCAGTGACTCTGTACGGACCGGCAGTCAGTGACTTTGTACAGACGGGGTGTCTGTGATTGTACAGGCCTGGAGTAAGTGTCTCTGCACAGACCGGAATCAGTGAATCTGTACAGACAGGGAGTCAGTGAATCTGCACAGGCCGGGAGTCCGTGACTCTGTATGGACCGGAATGATTGACTCTTTTCAGACAGTGAGTCAGTGACTCTGTACAGACATGGAGTCAGTTAATCTGCACAGACCGGGAGTCAGTGACACTGTGTAGACCGAGAGTCAGTGACTCTGTGCAGACCGGAATCAGTGACTCTGTACAGACAAGTAGTCCGTGAATCTGAACATGCCGAGAGTCAGTGGCTCTGTACTGACCGGGAGTCAGTGACTGTGTACAGACCGGAAGTCAATTGTTATGTACAGAACGGTAGTCTGTGATTCTGTACGGACCGGGAGTCAGTGAATCGGGACAGACGGGGAGTCATTGATTCTGTACAGACCTGGAGTCAGTGAATCTGTTCAAAGCCTGGAGTCAGTGACGCTGTGCAGACCGGGATTCAGTGACTTCGTGCAGACCTGGAGTCAGTGAGTCTGTGCAGACCTGGAGCAAGTGACGATGCACAGATTGGGATTCAGTGAGTTTCTCCAGACCGGGAATCACTGAACCTGTACAGCCAGGGAATTATTGACCCTGTACAGACGGAGATTTAGTGACTTTGCACAGATAGGGATTCAGTGACTTCTTTGGACCGTGTGTCATTGACTCTGTGCAGATTCACTGATTGCTGGTCTGCACAGAGTCAATGACAGTGCTTAGACCGGAAGTCAGATTCGCTGCACGGACCGGAAGTTAGTCAATCTCTGCAGACTGGGAGTCAGTGAATCCACAGGACCGGGAGTCAGTGAATCTCTACGACCGGGAGTCAATGACTCTGTACAGACCTGGGGACAGTGCCACTGCACAGACCGGGAGTCATTGACACTGTGTGGACCGGGAGCCTGTGACTCTGTACAGACCGGAATCAGTGATTCTGTGCTGATAGGGATTCAGTGAATCTGAACATACCGAGTGTCAGTGGCTCTGTACAGACTGGTTTTCAGTATCTCTGTAGGACCGGGAGTCAGTGACTCTGCACAGACCGGTATCAGTGACTCTGTCTTGACAGGGAGTCGGTGAATCTGAACATGCCGAGAGTCAGTGGCTCTGTGCAGACCGGCTGTCAATGTGTCTGTCGGACCGTTGTCAGTGACTCTGTACCGACCTGGAGTCGGTGCCTCTTTACAGGCCGGGAGTTAGTTTCTCTGTGCAGACCGGTTACAGTGATCCTGTACAGACCCGGAGTCAGTGCCATTGTACAGACCGGGGGTTAGTGTCACTGTGCAGACGGGGAGTCAGTGTCTCTGCGCAGACCGGATTCAGTGATTCTGCACAGACCGGGAGTCAGTGAATCTGTACAGGCCGGGGAGCCAGTGACTCTGTGCAGATCGGAATCATTGACTCTGTCCAGGGAGGAAGTCAGTTATTCTGTAAAGACCGGCAGTCAGTGGCTCTGTAAGACCGGGAATCAGTAACTCTGTACAGTCCTGCAATCAGTGACTCTGTACGGACCGGGAATCAGTGACTTTGTACAGACGGGGTGTCAGTGATTCTGTGCAAAATCACTGCCTTCCGGTCTGTACAGAGTCACTTACACCGAGAGTTCCTGACTCTGTACAGACCTGGAATCAGTGACTCTGCACAGACCGGGAGGCAGTGACTGTGCAGACAGGGAGCCAGTGTATCTGTACAGGCCGGGAGTCCGTGACTCTGTATGGACCGGAATCAGTGACTCTGTTCAGACAGTGAGTCAGTGAAACTGTGCAGACCTGGATTCAGTGGCTCTGAACAGATCGGGTGTCAGTGTCTCTGTACAGACGGGAAGTCAGTGACTCTGCACAGACCGGGGGTCAGTTACTCTGTATAGAACGGGAGTCAATGACTCTGTACAGGCCGGGACTCAGCGACTCTGTGCAGTTCGGAATCATTGATCATGTACAGACATGGAGTCAGCGACTCTGTACAGATCGGGAGTCAGTGATTCTGTACCGACCGGAAGTCGGTTACTCTTTACAGACCGGAATCAGTGACTCTGTGCAGACAGTGAGTGAGTGAATCTGCACAGACCTGGAGTCAGTGGCTCTGTACAGACCGAGAGTCAGTGACTTTGTACCGACGGGCTGTCAGTGACTCTCTACAGACCGGGAGGCAATGATTCTGCACAGATTGGAGTCAATGATTCCTCATAGACCGGGAGTCAGAAACTCTCTCCAGACCGAGTGTCAGTTACTCTGTTCAGACCGGGTATCAGTGACTCTGTGCAGACCGGGAGTCAGTGTCTCTGTGCAGACCGGATACAGTGACCCTGTACAGACCTGGAGTCAGTGCCAGTGTACAGACGGGGAGCGAGTGTCTCTGTGCAGACCGGATTCAGTGATTCTGCACCGACCGGGAGTCAGTGAATCTGTACAGGCCGGGGAGCCAGTGACTCTGTGCAGATCCGAATCATTGACTCTGTACAGGGAGGGAGTCAGTTACTCTGTAAAGACCGGTAGTCAGTGGCTCAGTAAGACAGGGAATCAGTGACTCTGTACGGACCGGGAGTCAGTGTCTCTGCACAGACCGGGAGTCAGTGACACTGTGTAGACCGAGAGTCAGTGACTCTGCAGAGACCGGGAGTCAGTGACACTGTGTAGACCGAGAGTCAGAGACTCTGTGCAGACCGGAATCAGTGACTCCTTATAGACAGGGAGTCAGTGAATCTGAATATGACGCGAGGCAGTGGCTCTGTACTGACCGGTAGTCAGTGACTGTGTACAGACCGGGAGTCCATGTCTGTGTACAGACCTCGAGTCGGGTTCTCTGTACAGACCGGGGGTCAATTGTTCTGCACAGAACGGTAGTCTGTGATTCTGTACGGACCGGGAGTCAGTGAATCGGTACAGACGAGGAGTCATTGATTCTGTTCAGACCTGGAGTCAGCGAATCTGTACAAAACCTAGAGTCAGTGACGCTGTGCAGACCGGGATTCAGTGACTCCTTGCAGACCTGGAGTCAGTGAGTCTGTGCAGACCTGGAGCAAGTGACGATGCACAGACTGGGATTCAGTGAGTTTGTCCAGACCGGGAATCACTGACCCTGTGCAGCCAGGGAATTATTGACCTTGTACAGACGGAGAGTTAGTGACTTTGCAATGACTTCTTTGGACCGTGTGTCATTGACTCTGTGCAGACCAGCAATCAGTGAGTCTGCACAGACCGGAGTCAGTGACAGTGCTTAGACCGGAAGTCAGTTTCGCTGCACGGACCGGAAGTCAGTGACTCGACGCAGACTGGGAGTCAGTGAATCTCCAGGACCGGGAGTCAGTGAATCTCTACGACCGGGAGTCAATGACTCTGCACAGACCTGGAGACAGTGACACTGCACAGACCGGGAGTCAGTGACACTGTGTCGACCGGGAGTCTGTGACTCTGTGCAGACCGGAATCAGTGGCTCTGTGCAGACTGGTTTTCAGCATCTCTGCAGGACCGGGAGTCAGTGACTCTGTACTGACCGGTATCAGTGAATCTGTCTTGACAGGGAGTCGGTGAATCTGAACATGCCGAGAGTCAGTGGCTCTGTACAGACCGGGTGTCCGTTTGTCTGTCGGACCGGTCGTCAGTGATTCTGTGCAGACCTGGAGTCAGTGCCTCTGTACAGACCGGGAGTTAGTGTCTCTGTGCAGACCGGGAGTCAGTGTCTCTGTGCAGACCGGATACAGTGATTCTGTACAGACCTGGAGTCAGTGTCTCTGCACAGACCGGGAGTTAGTGTCTCTGGGCAGACCGGGGGTCAGTGTCCCTGTGTAGACCGGGATTCAATGGCTCTGTGCAGACCGGCAGTCGGTGATTCTGTACGGACTTGAAGTCGGTGAATCTGTACAGACCGGCAGTCAGTGACTCTGTGCAGACCAGGAGTCAGTGTTTCTGTCCAGACCGGGTGTCAGTGAGTCTTTACAGACCGGGAGTCAGTGACTCTGTGCATAGCGGGATTCAGTGATTCTCCAGACCTGGAGTCAGTGAATCTTTACAGACCGGGAGTTAGTGGCTCTGTACAGACAGGGAGTCAGTGATTCTGTCCAGACCGGGTGTCAGTGAGTCTTTACAGACCGGGAGTCAGTAACTCTGAACAGACCGAGTGTGAGGTGACTCTGTCCAACCAGGAGTCAGTGACGCTGTACGACCGGGATTCAATGGCTCTGTGCAGACCGGCAGTCGGTGATTCTGTACGGACTTGAAGTCGGTGAATCTGTACAGACCGGGAGTCAGTGTTTCTGTCCAGACCGGGTGTCAGTGAGTCTTTACAGACCGGGAGTCAGTGACTCTGTGCATAGCGGGATTCAGTGATTCTCCAGACCTGGAGTCAGTGAATCTGTACAGACCGGGAGTTAGTGGCTCTGTACAGACCGGGAGTCAGTGATTCTGTCCAGACCGGGTGTCAGTGAGTCTTTACAGGCCGGGAGTCAGTAACTCTGAACAGACCGAGTGTTAGTGACTCTTCCCAACCGGGATTCAGTGACGCTTTACAGATCTGGAGTCATTGACTCTGCACAGACCGGGAGTCAGTTGCTTTGTATGGAACGGGAGTGAATTACTCTGTACAGGCCAGGAGTCAGCGAATCTGTGCAGTTCGTTATCATTGATTATGTACAGACCTGGAGTCAGCGACTCAGTACAGAGCGGGAGTCAGTGACCGTGCATAGACCGGAAGTCCGTTACTCTGTACAGACTCGGAGTCAGTGACTCTGTGCATAGCGGGATTCAGTGACTCTCTGCAGACCTGGAGTCAGTGATTCTGTGCAGACCTGGAGTCAGTGTCCCTGTGCAGACCGGGATTCAGTGACCGTGCATAGACCGGAAGTCAGTGGCTCTGTACAGACTGGTTTTCAGTATCTCTGTAGGACCGGGAGTCAGTGACTCTGTACAGACCGGTATCAGTGACTCTGTCTTGACAGGGAGTCCGTGAATCTGAGCATGCCGAGAGTCAGTGGCTCTGTACAGACCGGCTGTCAATTCGTCTGTCGGACCGGTAGTCAGTGACTCTGTACCGACCTGGAGTCGGTGCCTCTTTTCAGACCGGGAGTTAGTTTGTCTTTGCAGACCGGGAGTCAGTGTCTCTGTGCAGACCGGATACAGTGATCCTGTACAGACCTGGAGTCAGTGCCAGTGTACAGACGGGGAGTTAGTGTCTCTGTGCAGACCGGGAGTCAGTGTCTCTGCGCAGACCGGATTCAGTGATTCTGCACAGACCGGGAATCAGTGAATCTGTACAGGCCGGGGAGCCAGTGACTCTGTGCAGATCGGAATCATTGACTCTGTACAGGGAGGGAGTCAGTTACTCGGTAAAGACCGGTAGTCAGTGGCTCTGTAAGACAGGGAATCAGTAACTCTGTACAGTCCTGCAATCAGTGACTCTGTACGGACCGGGAGTCAGTAACTCTGCACAGACCGGGAGTCAGTGACACTGTGTAGACCGAGAGTCAGTGACTGTGTACAAACCGGGAGTCCATGTCTCTGTACAGACCTCGAGTCGGGTTCTCTGTACAGACCGGGGGTCACTTGTTCTGTACAGAACGGTAGTCTGTGATTCTGTACGGACCGGGAGTAAGTGAATCGGCACAGACGGGGAGTCATTGATTCTGTACAGACCTGGAGTCAGTGAATCTGTACAAAACCTAGAGTCAGTGACGCTGTGCAGACCGGGATTCAGTGACTCCGTGCAGACCTGGAGTCAGTCAGTCTGTGCAGACCGGGAATCACTGACCCTGTACAGCCAGGGAATTATTGACCCTGTACAGACGGAGAGTTAGTGACTTTGCAATGACTTCTTTAGACCGTGTGTCATTTATTCTGTGCAGACCAGAAATCAGTGAGTCTACACAGACCGGTGTCAGTGACAGTGCTTAGACCGGAAGTCAGTGTCTCTGCACAGACCGGGAGTTAGTGTCTCTGGTCAGACCGGGAGTCAGTGTCTCTGTGCAGACCGGATTCAGTGATTCTGCACAGACCGGGAGTCAGTGACTCTGTACAGGCCGGGGAGTCAGTAACTCTGTACAGTCCTGCAATCAGAGACTCTGTACCGTCCGGGAATCAGTGACTTTGTACAGACAGTGAGGCAGTGAAACTGTGCAGACCTGGAGTCAGTGGATCTGTACAGATCGGGTGTCAGTGACTCTGTACAGACTGGAAGTCAGTGACTGTGTACAGGCCGGGGAGTCAGTGACTCTGTACAGACCTGGAGTCAGTGACTCAGTACGGACCTGGAGTCAGTGACTTTGTACAGACGGGGTGTCAGTGTATCTCTGCAGAGTCATTGCCTTCCGGTCTGTACAGAGTCACTGACACCGAGAGTTCGTGACTCTGTACAGATCGGAATCATTGACTCTGCACAGAGAGGGAGTCAGTGACTCTGTACAGGCCGGGAATCCGTGAGTCTTTATGCACCCGAATCAGTGACTCTTTTCGGACAGTGAGTCAGTGAACCTGTGCCGACCTGGATTCAGTGGCTGTCTGCAGATCGGGTGTCAGTGACTCTGTACAGACCGGGTGTCAGTGAATCTGTACGGGCCGAGAGTCAGTGAATCTGTACAGTTCGGAATCATTGATTGTGTACAGATCTAGACTCAGCGACTCTGCACAGACCGGGAGTCGGTGATTCTGTACGTACCGCAAGTCGGTGACTCTGCACAGACCGGCCGTCAGTGATTATGTACATCCCGGGAGTCAGTTACTCTGTCCAGACCGGGAGTCAGTGAGTCTGCATCGACCGGAAGTCAATTACTATGTACAGACCGTGAGTCAGTGACACTGTTCAGACCGCCAGTCAGTGTCTTTGCACAGACTGGGTATCAATGACTCTCTGCAGACCGGGAGTCAGTGAGTCTTCATAGGCCGGCAGTCAGTTGCTCTTCACAGACGTGGTGTCAGTGACTCTCTTCAGACCGCGAGTCAGTGACTGTGTACAGACCGGAATCAGTGAATCTGTACAGGCCGGGAGTCCGTGACTCTTTATGGACCGGAATCAGTGAGTCTGTTCAGACAGTGAGTCAGTCAAACTGTGCGGACCTGACGTCAGTGGCTCTGTGCAGACCGGGCGTCAATGAATGTGTACAGACCTGGAGTCAGTGTCCCTGGGCAGACCTGGATTCAATGGCTCTGTGCAGACCGGGAGTCGGTGATTCTGTACGGATTTGAAGTCGGTGACTGTGATGGAAGTCAGTGACTCTGCATAGACAGGAAGTCAGTTACTCTGTCCCGACCGGGAGTCAGTGACTCTGTGCATAGCTGGTATCAGTGACTCTCTGCAGACCTGGCTTCAGTGAATCTGTGCAGACCGGCAGTCAGTGATTCAGTCCAGACCGGGTGTCAGTGAGTCTTTACAGACCGGGAGTCAGTAATTCTGAACAGACCGAGTGTTAGTGACTCTGTCCAACCGGGATTCAGTGACGCTGTGCGACCGGGAGTCAGTGATGCGATACAAACCTGGAGTCAGTGACTCCACACAGACCGGGAGTCAGTTACTCTGTATAGAATGGGAGTCAATTACTCTGAACAGGCTGGGAGTCAGCGACTCTGTGCAGTTCGGAATCATTGATTATGCACAGATCTGGAGTCAGCGATGCTGTACAGACCGGGATCAGTGACTCTGTGCAGACAGTGAGTCAGTGAATCTGCACAGACCTGGAATCAGTGGCTCTGTACAGGCCGGGTGTCAGTTTCTCTGCACAGACCGGGTGTCAGTGAGTCTTCATAGATCGGGAGTCAGTAAGTCTGTACAGAGCGGGAGTCAGTGACTCGGTACAGGCCGGGGTGTCAGTGTCTCTGCACAGACCGGGTGTCAGTGAGTCTTCATCGACCGGGAATCAGTAACTCTGTACGCTCCTGCAGTCAATGACTCTGTACAGACCGGAATCAGTTAATCTGTACAGATAGGGAGTGAGTGAATCTGTACAGACCAGGAGTCAGTGACTTTGTCCAGACGGAATGTCAGTGACTCTCCACAGACCGGTAGGCAATGAGTCTTCATGGACCGGGAGTCAGTAACTCTGAACGGACCGACAGTTAGCCACTCTGTTCCGAACTGGAGTCAGTGACTCTGCACAGACCAGGAGTCAGTGACCCTGTAAAGACCGGAATCATTGACTCTGTACAGCCAGTGAGTCAATGATTCTGTACAGACCTGGATTCAGTGGCTCTGCACAGTCCGGGTGTCAGTGATTCTGTACAGACAGGAAGTCAGTGACTCTGTACAGGCCGGGGAGTCAGTGACTCTGCACAGACCTGAAGTCAGTGGCTCCATACATTCCGGGTGTCTGTGACTCTGCACAGAGCAGGTGTCAAAGACTCTGCACAGAGAGGGATTCAGTGACTCTGTACAGACCGGTAGTCAGTGGCTTTGTAAGACCACGAGTCAGTAACTCTGTTCAGACCGGGCGTCCGTGACTCTGTACAACCACGGGAGTCAGATGATTCTGTACATACCTGGAGTCAGTGCCTCTGTGCGGAACAAGAGTCAATGAGTCTGTACAGACCGGGAGTCAGTGACTCTGTACAGTCGGGGAGTCACTGATTCTGTACAGACCTGGAGTCAGTGAAGCTGCACAGACCGGGTGTCAGTGACTATCTACGGACCTGGAGTGAGTGAGTCTGCACAGACCTGCAGCAAGTGACGCTGCACAGACCGGAAGTTAGTGAATCTGGACAGACCGGGAGTCAATGTCTCTCGACGGACGTGGAGTCAGTGAGTCTGCACAGACCTGGAGGACGTGACTCTGTACAGATCGTGAGTAAGTGATTCTGTACAGACCGGAGTCAGTGACTCTGCACAGACCGTGCGTAAGTGACTCTGTACAGACCTGGAGACAGTGACTCGGTACAGGCCATGGAGTCAGTGACTCTGTGCAGATCGGAATCATTGACTCTGTACAGGGAGGGACTCAGTGACTCTGTACAGATCGTTAGTCAGTGGCTTCTGTATGGACCGGAATCAATGACTCTGATCAGACAGTGAGTCAGTGAATCTGTGCAGACCTGGGGTCAGTGGCTTTGTAAAGACCGGGTGTCAGTGACTCTGCACAGACGTGCATTCAGTGTCCCTGTGCAATCCGGGATTCAATGGCTCTGTGCAGACCGGAAGTCAGTTATTCTGTACAGACCGGGAGTCAGTGACTTTGTGGTGAGCGGGATTCAGTGACTCTCTGCAGACCTGGAGTCAGTGAACCTGTACAGACAGGAAAGTAGTGGCGCTGTGCAGACCGGGTGTCAGTGAGTCTTTACAGACCGGGAATCAGTAACTCTGAACAGACCGAGTGTTCGTGACTCTGTCCAACCGGGAGTCAGTGACGCTGTGCAACCGGGAGTCAGTGATGCAGTGCAGACAAGGAGTCAGTGACTCTGTCTAGAACGGGAGTGAATTACTCAGTACCGGCCGGGAGTCTGCGACTCTGTGCAGTTCGGAATCATTGATCATGTACTGACCTGGAGTCAGCGACTCTGCACAGAGCGGGAGTCAGTGATTCTGTACCGACCGGAAGTCGGTGACTGCACAGAACGGAATCAGTGACTTTGTGCAAACAGTGAGTCAGTGAATCTGCACAGACCTGGAGTCAGTGGCTCTGTACAGGCCGGGTGTCAGTGACTCTTTACAAACCGGTGTCAGTGCGACTTCACAGATCGGGAGTCAGTAAGTCTGTACAGACCGGGAGTCAGTGACTCGGTACAGGCCGGGGAGTCAGTGACTCTGTGCAGATCGGAATCATTGACTCTGCACAGAGAGGGAGTCAGTAACTCTGTACAGGCCGGTAGTCGGTGGCTCTGTAAGACCGGGAGTCAGTAACTCTGTATAGTCCTGCAATCAGTGACTCTGTACGGACGGGAGTCAGTGACACTGCACAGACCGGGAATCAGTGACTGTACAGACAGCGAGTCAGTGAATCTGTACAGGCCGGGAGTCCGTGACTCTGTATGGACCGGAATCAGTGACTCTGTTCAGACAGTGAGTCAGTGAAACTGTGCAGACCTGGAGTCAGTGGCTCTGCACAGATCGGGTGTCAGTGACTTTGTACAGACCGGAAGTCAGTGACTGTGTACAGGCCGGAGAGTCAGTGACTCTGTACAGACCTGGAGTCAGTGACTCTGTCCGGACCGGGAGTCAGTGACTTTTTACAGACGGGGTGTCAGTGTCTCCCTGCGGAGTCACTGCCTTCCGGTCTGTACAGAGTCACTGACACCGAGAGTTCGTGACACTGTACAGACCGGAATCAGTGACTCTGTAGGAGCGGGAATCACTGACTCTGTACGGACCTGGCGTCAGTGGCTCTGTACAGACCTGGATTCAGTTTCCCTGTGCAGACCGTGATTCAATGGCTCTGTGCAGACCGGGAGTCGGTGATTCTGTACTGACTTGAAGTCGGTGACTCTGTGCAGACCGGAAGTCAATGACTCTGCATAGACCGGAAGTCAGTTACTCTGTACAGACCGGGAGTCAGTGACTCTGTGCATAGCGGGATTCAGTGACTCTCTGCAGACCTGGAGTCAGTGAATCTGTACCAACCGGGAGTAAGTGACTCTGTGCAGACCGGGAATCAGTGATTCAGTCCAGACCGGGTGTCAGTGAGTCTTTACAGTCAGTAACTCTGAACAGACCGAGTGTTAGTGACTCTGTCCAACCGGGAGTCAGTGACGCTGTACGACCGGGAGTCAGTGATGCTGTGCAGACCTGGAGTCAGTGACTCTGCACAGGCTTGAGTCAGTTACAATGTATAGAACGGGAGTCAATTACTCTGTATCGTCCGGGAGTCAGCGACTTGTGCAGCTCGGAATCATTGATTATGTACATACCTGGAGTCAGCGACTCTGTACTGAGCGGGAGTCACTGATTCTGTACCGACCGGAAGTCGATTGCTCTGTACAGACCGGAATCAGTGACTCTGTGCAGGCCTGGGAGTCAGTGACTCTGTACAGATCGGGATCATTGACTCTGTACAGAGAGGGAGTCAGTGACTCTGTGCAGACCGGTAGTCAGTGGCTGTGTAAGACGGGGAATCAGTAACTTTGTACAGTCCTGCAATCAGTGAATCTGTACGGACCGGGAGTCACTGACTCTGCACAGACCGGGAGTCCGTGACTCTGTATGGAACGGAATCAGTGACTCTGTTCAGACAGTGAGTCAGTGAAATTGTGCAGACCTGGAGTCAGTGGCTCTGTACAGAACGCGTGTCAGTGACTTTGTGCTGACCGGAAGTCATGGACTGTGTACAGGCGGGGGATTCAGTGACTCTGTATAGACCTGGAGTCAGTGACTCTATACGGACCGGGGTTCAGTGACTTTTTACAGACGGGGTGTCAGTGACTCTCTGCAGAGTCACTGCCTTCCGGTCTGTACAGAGTCACTGACAGCGAGAGTTCGTGAATCTGTCCAGACCGGAATCAATGACTCTTGTACAGACAGGGAGTCAGTGAATCTGCACATACCAAGAGTCAGTGAATATGTACAGACCGGGAGTCAGCGACTCTGTAGGACCGGGAGTCACTGACTCTGTACGGACCTGGCGTCAGTGGCGCTGTGCAGACCGGGTGTCAGTGATTCTGTACAGACGTGGAGTCAGTGTCCCTGTGCATAGCGGGATTCAGTGACTCTCTGCAGACGTGGAGTCAGTGAATCTGTACAGACCGGGAGTAAGTGACTCTGTGCAGACAGGGAATCAGTGATTCTGTCCAGACCGGGTGTCAGTGAGTCTTTACAGACCGGGAATCAGTAACTCTGAACAGACCGAGTGTTAGTGACTCTGTCCAACCGGGAGTCAGTGACGCTGTACGACCGGGAGTCAGTGATGCTGTACAGACCTGGAGTCAGTGACTCTGCACAGACCGGGGATCAGTTACTCTGTACAGAACGGGAGTCAGCGACTCTGTACAGAGCGGGAGTCAGTGATTTTGTAGCGACCGGAAGTCGGTTACACTTTACAGACCGGAATCAGTGACTCTGTGCAGACAGTGAGTCAGTGAATCTGCACAGACCTGGAGTCAGTGGCTCTGTACAGGCCGGGAGTCAGTGACTCTTTAAAGACCGGGTGTCAGTTACTCTGTTCAGACGAGGTATCAGTGACTCTGTACAGACCGGGAGTCAGTGACTCGGTACAGGCCGGGGAGTCAGTGACTCTGCACAGATCGGAATCATTGACTCTGTACAGAGAGGGAGTCAGTGACTCTGTTCAGACCGGTGGTCAGTGGCTCTGTAAGTCCGGGAATCATTAACTCTGTACAGTCCTGCAGTCAGTGACTCTGTACGGACCGGCAGCCAGTGACTTTGTACAGACGGGGTGTCTGTGTCTGTACAGGCCTGGAGTAAGTGTCTCTGCACAGACCGGAATTAGTGAATCTGTACAGACAGGGAGTCAGTGAATCTGCACAGGGCGGGAGTCCGTGACTCTGTATGGACCGGAATGATTGACTCTTTTCAGACAGTGATTCAGTGACTCTGTACAGACCTGGAGTCAGTGACTCTGCACAGACCGGGAGTCAGCGACACTGTGTAGACCGAAAGTCAGTGACTTTGTGCAGACCGGAATCAGTGACACTGCATAGACAGGGAGTCCGTGGATCTGAATATGCCGAGAGTCAGTGGCTCTGTACTGACCTGGAGTCAGTGACTGTGCACAGATCGGGAATGCATGTCTCTGTACAGATCTCGAGTCGGGTTCTCTGTACAGAACGGTAGTCTGTGATTCTGTACGCACCGGGAGTCAGTGAACCGGGACAGACGGGGAGTCATTGATTCTGGACAGACGTGGAGTCACTGAATCTGTTCAAAACCTGGAGTCAGTGACGCTGTGCAGACCGGGATTCAGTGACTCCGTGCAGACCTGGAGTCAGTGAGTCTTTGCAGACCTGGAGCAAGTGACGATGCACAGACTCGGATTCAGTGAGTTTGTCCAGACCGGGAATCACTGACCCTGTACAGCCAGGGAATTATTGAACCTGTACAGACGGAGAGTTAGTGACTTTGCAAAGACAGCGACTCAGTGACTTCTTTAGACGGTGTGTCATTGATTCTGTGCAGAACAGCAATCAGTGAGTCTGCACAGACCGGAGTCAGTGACAGTGCTTAGACTGGAAGTCAGTTTCGCTGCACGGACCGGAAGTCAGTGACTCTCTGAAAATGGGGATTCAGTGAATCTGAACATACCGAGAGTCATTTGCTCTGTACAGACTGGTTTTCAGTATCTCTGTAGGACGGGTAGTCAGTGATTCTGTGCAGACCTGGAGTCAGTGCCTCTGCACAGACCGGGAGTTAGTGTCTCTGTGCAGACCGGGAGTCAGTGTCTCTGTGCAGACCGGATACAGTGATTCTGTACAGACCTGGAGTCAGTCTCTCTGCACAGACCGGGAGTTAGTGTCTCTGGGCAGACCAAGAGGCAGTGTCTCTGTGCAGACCGGATTCAATGATTCTGCAAAGACCGGGAGTCAGTGACTCTGTACAGGCCGGGGAGTCAGTGACTCTGTACAGTCCTGCAATCAGAGACTCTGTACCGTCTGGGAATCAGTGACTTTGTACAGACAGTGAGTCAGTGAAACTGTGCAGACCTGGAGTCAGTGGATCTGTGCAGATCGGCTGTCAGTGACTCTGTACAGACCGGAAGTCAGTGACTGTGTACAGGCCGGGGAGTCAATGACTCTGTACGGATCTGGAGTCAGTGACTTTGTACAGACGGGGTGTCAGTGTCTCTCTGCAGAGTGATTGCCTTCCGGTCTGTACAGAGTCACTGACACCGAGAGTTCGTGACTCTGGACAGATCGGAATCATTGGCTCTGCACAGAGAGGGAGTCAGTGACTCTGTACAGGCCGGGAGTCCGTGAGTCTGTATGCACCGGAATCAGTGACTCTTTTCGGACAGTGAGTCAGTGAACCTGTGCCGACCTGGATTCAGTGGCTGTCTACAGATCGGGTGTCAGTGACTCTGTACAGACCGGAAGTCAGTGACTCTGCAGAGACCGGGAGTCAGTGGCTCTGTAAGAGCTGGATACAGTAACTCTGTACAGACCGGGCGTCAGGAACTCTGTACAGACCGGGCGTCAGTGACTCCGTACAGACCAGGATTCTGTGCGTCTGTACAGACCGGGAGTCAGTGACCCTGTACAGTAGGGGAGTCATTGATTCTGTACAGACCTGGAGTTGGTGACTCTGTACCGGCCGGGAGTCAGTGAATCTGTACAGACCGGCCGTCAGTGATTCTGTACGGCCCGGGAGTCAGTTACTCTGTCCAGACCGGGAGTCAGTGAATCTGCATCGACCGGAAGTCAATTACTCTGTGCAGATCGGGAGTCAGTGAATCTGCATCGACCGGAAGTCAATTGCTCTGTGCAGTCCCAAAGTCAGTGACTCTGTGCATAGCGGTATTCAGTTAATCTCTGCAGACCTGGAGTCAGTGAATCTGTACAGACCGGGAGTTCGTGGCTCTGTGCAGACCGGGAGTCAGTGATTCTGTCCAGACCGAGTGGTGGTGACTCTGCCCAACCGGGAGTCAGTGACGCTGTACGTCCGGGAGTCAGTGATGATGTTCGGACCTGGAGTCGGTGACTCTGTACAGACCGGAATCAGTGACTCTGTACTGACAAGGAGTCAGTGAATCTGTGCATACCGAGAGTCAGTGGTTCTGTCCAGACCGGGTGTTAGTGAGTCTTTACAGACCGGGAATCAGTTACTCTTTACAGACGTTGGGTCAGTGACTCTCTTCAGACCGGGAGTCAGTGACTGTACAGGCCAGGAGTCAGTGTCTCTGTACAGACCGGAATCAGTGAATCTGTACAGGGCGGGAGTGCGTGAATCTTAATGGACCGGAATCAGTGACTCTGTTCAGACAGTGAGTCAGTGAAACTGTGCGGACCTGACTTCAGTGGTTCTGTACAGACCGGGTGTCAATGTCTTTGTGCAGACCTGGAGTCAGTGTCCCTGGGCAGACCCGGATTCAATGGCTCTGTGCAGACCGGGAGTCTGTGATTCTGTACGGATTTGAAGTCGGTGATTCTGACGGAAGTCAGTGACTCTGCATAGACAGGAAGTCAGTTACTCTGTACCGACCGGGAGTCAGTAACTCTGAACAGACCGAGTGTTTGTGACTCTGCCCAACCGGGAGTCATTGACGCTGTCCGACCGGGAGTCAGTGATGCTGTGCAGACCAGGAGTCAGTTACTCTGCACAGACCGGGAGTCGGTGATTCTGTCCGTACCGCAAGTCGGTGACTCTGTACAGACCGGCCGTCAGTGATTCTGTGCGGCCCGGGAGTCAGTTACTCTGTCCAGACCGGGAGTCAGTGAATCTGCATCGACCGGAAGTCAATTACTATGTACAGACCGGGAGTCAGTGACACTGTTCAGACCGGGAGTCAGTGACTTTGCACAGACTGGGTATCAATGACTCTCTGCAGACCGGGAGTCAGTGAGACTTCATAGACCGGGAATCAGTTACTCTTTACAGACGTTGGGTCAGTGACTCTCTTCAGACCGGGAGTCAGTGACTGTACAGGCCAGGAGTCAGTGTCTCTGTACAGACCGGAATCAGTGAATCTGTACAGGGCGGGACTGCGTGAATCTTAATGGACCGGAATCAGTGACTCTGTTCAGACAGTGAGTCAGTCAAACTGTGCGGACCTGACTTCAGTGGTTCTGTACAGACCGGGTGTCAATGACTGTGTGCAGACCTGGAGTCAGTGTCCCTGGGCAGGACCCGGATTCAATGGCTCTGTGCAGACCGGGAGTCGGTGATTCTGTACGGATTTGAAGTCGGTGACTCTGACGGAAGTCAGTGACTCTGCATAGACAGGAAGTCAGTTACTCTGTACCGACCGGGAGTCAGTGACTCTGTGCATAGCGGGTATCAGTGACTGTCTGCAGACCTGGAGTCAGTGAATCTGTGCAGACCGGCAGTCAGTGATTCAGTCCAGACCGGGTGTCAGTGAGTCTTTACAGACCGGGAGTCAGTAATTCTGAACAGACCGAGTGTTAGTGACTCTGTCCAACCGGGAGTCAGTGACGCTGTACGACCGGGAGTCAGTGATGCTATACAGACCTGGAGTCAGTGACTCCACACAGACCGGGAGTCAGTTACTCTGTATAGAATGGGAGTCAATTACTCTGAACAGGCTGGGAGTCAGCGACTCTGTGCAGTTCGGAATCATTGATTATGCACAGATCTGGAGTCAGCGACTCTGTACAGAGCGGGAGTCAGTGATTCTGTGCCGACTGGAAGTCAGTTACTCTGTACAGACCGGGATCAGTGACTCTGTGCAGACAGTGAGTCAATGAAACTGCACAGACATGGAGTCAGTGGCTCTGTACAGGCCGGGTGTCAGTGTCTCTGTACAGAACGGGTGTCAGTGAGTCTTCATAGATCGGGAGTCAGTAAGTCTGTACAGACCGGGAGTCAGTGACTCGGTCCAGGCCGGGGTGTCAGAGGCTCTGTTAGACCGGGAATCAGTAACTCTGTACGGTCCTGCAGTCAGTGATTCTGTACAGGCCGGAATCAGTTGATATGTACAGACAGGGAGTCAGTGAATCTCTGCAGACCAGGAGTCAGTGACTTTGTCCAAACGGAAGGTCAGTGACACTCCACAGACCGGCAGGCAACGAGTCTTCATAGACCCGGAGTCAGTAAATCTGAACGGACCGACAGTTAGCCACTCTGTTCAGAACTGGAGTCAGTGACTCTACACAGACCGGGAGTCAGTGACCCTGTAAAGACCGGAATCATTGACTCTGTACAGACAGTGAGTCAATGAATCTGTACAGACCTGGATTCAGTGGCTCTGCACAGACCATGTGTCAGTGGCTCTGTACAGTCCGGGTGTCAGTGATTCTGTACAGACAGGAAGTCAGTGACTCTGTACAGGCCGGGGAGTCAGTGACTCTGCACAGACCTGAAGTCAGTGGCTCCATACATTCCGGGTGTCTGTGACTCTGCACAGAGCAGGTGTCAAAGACTCTGCACAGAGAGGGATTCAGTGACTCTGTACAGACCGGTAGTCAGTGGCTTTGTAAGACCACGAGTCAGTAACTCTGTTCAGACCGGGCGTCCGTGACTCCGTACAAAACGGGAGTCAGATGATTCTGTACAGACCTGGAGTCAGTGCCTCTGTACGTACCAAGAGTCAGTGAGTCTGTACAGACCGGGAGTCAGTGACTTTGTACAGTCGGGGAGTCACTGATTCTGTACAGACCTGGAGTCAGTGAAGCTGCACAGACCGGGTGTCAGTGACTCTCTACAGACCTGGAGTGAGTGAGTCTGCACAGACCTGGAGGAAGTGACGCTGTCCGACCGGGAGTCAGTGATGCTGTACGGACCTGGAGTCGGTGACTCTGTACTGACATGAGTCAGCGAATCTGTGCATACCGAGAGTCAGTGAAGCTGTACAGACCTGGACTCGGTGACTCTGTCGGACCGGGAGTCACTGACTCTGAACGGACGTGGATTCCGTGTCTCTGTACAGACAGTTAGTCCGTGAATCTGTACAGACCTGGAGTCAGTGGCTCTGTGCAGACCGGGTGTCAGTGACTCGATTCAGACCTGGAGTCAGTGTCGCTGCGCAGACCGGATTCAATGGCTCTGTGCAGACCGGGATTCGGTGATTCTGTACGGACTTGAACTCGGTGACTCTGTGCAGACCGGTAGTCAGTGGCTCTGTCACACCGGGTATCAGTAACTCTGTACAGTCCTGCAGTCATTGACTCTGTACGGGCCGGGAGTCAGGGACTTTGTGCAGACCGGGTGTCAGTGACTCTCTACAGAGTCACTGCCTTCCGGTCTGTGCAGAGTCACAGACACCGAGAGTTCGTGACGCTGTACAGACCTGGAATCAATGTCTCTGCACAGACCGAAATCAGTGAATCTGTACAGACAGGGAGTCAGTGCATCTCTACAGGCCGGGAGTCCGTGACTCTGTATGGACCGGAAGTCAGTGACTGTGTACAGACCGGGGAGTCGCTGACTCTATACAGACCTGGAGTCAGTGAGTCTGTACGGACCGGTAGTCAGTGACTTTTTACAGACGGGGTGTCAGTGATTCTCTGCAGAGTCACTGCCTTCCGGTCTGTACAGAGTCAGTGACACCGAGAGTTCGTGACTCTGTACAGACCGGAATCAGTGAATCTGTACAGACAGGGGTCAGTGAATCTGCACATACCGAGAGTCAGTGAATCTGTACATACCGGGAGTCAGTGACTCTGTTGGACCGGGCATCACTGACTCTGTACGGACCTGGAGTAAGTGTCTCTGCACAGACAGTCAGTCAGTGAATCTGGACAGACCTTGCGTCAGTGGCTCTGTGCAGACCGGGTGTCAGTGTGTCTGTACAGACCTGGAGTCAGTGTCCCTGTGCAGACCGGGATTGAATTGCTCTGTGCAGTCAGGGAGTCGGTGATTCTTTCCGTACTTGAAGTCGGTGACACTGTGCAGACCGGAAGTCAGTTACTCTGTACAGACCGGGAGTAAGTGACTTTGTGTCTTGCGGGATTCAATTATTCTCTGCAGACCTGGAGTCAGTGAATCTGTACAGACCGGGAGTTAGTGGCTCTGTACAGACCGGGAGTCAGTGATTCAGTCCAGACCGGGTGTCAGTGAGTCTTTACAGACCGGGAGTCAGTAACTCTGAACAGACCGAGTGTTTGTGACACTGCCCAACCGGGAGTCAGTGACGCTGTCCGACCGGGAGTCAGTGATGCTGTGCAGACCAGGAGTCAGTTAATCTGCACAGACCGGGAGTCGGTGATTCTGTCCGTACCGCAAGTCGGTGACTCTGTACAGACCGGCCGTCAGTGATTCTGTGCGGCCCGGGAGTCAGTTACTCTGTCCAGACCGGGAGTCAGTGAATCTGCATCGACCGGAAGTCAATTACTATGTACAGACCGGGAGTCAGTGACACTGTTCAGACCGGGAGTCAGTGACTTTGCACAGACTGGGTATCAATGACTCTCTGCAGACCGGGAGTCAGTGAGTCTTCATAGACCGGGAATCAGTTACTCTTTACAGACGTTGGGTCAGTGACTCTCTTCAGACCGGGAGTCAGTGACTGTACAGGCCAGGAGTCAGTGTCTCTGTACAGACCGGAATCAGTGAATCTGTCCAGGGCGGGAGTGCGTGAATCTTAATGGACCGGAATCAGTGACTCTGTTCAGACAGTGAGTCAGTCAAACTGTGCGGACCTGACTTCAGTGTTTCTGTACAGACCGGGTGTCAATGACTGTGTGCAGACCTGGAGTCAGTGTCCCTGGGCAGACCCGGATTCTATGGCTCTGTGCAGACCGGGAGTCGGTGATTCTGTACGGATTTGAAATCGGTGATTCTGACGGAAGTCAGTGACTCTGCATTGACAGGAAGTCAGTTACTCTGTACCGACCGGGAGTCAGTAACTCTGAACAGACCGAGTGTTTGTGACTCTGCCCAACCGGGAGTCAGTGACGCTGTCCGACCGGGAGTCAGTGATGCTGTGCAGACCAGGAGTCAGTTACTCTGCACAGACCGGGAGTCGGTGATTCTGTCCGTACCGCAAGTCGGTGACTCTGTACAGACCGGCCGTCAGTGATTCTGTGCGGCCCGGGAGTCAGTTACTCTGTCCAGACCGGGAGTCAGTGAATCTGCATCGACCGGAAGTCAATTACTATGTACAGACCGGGAGTCAGTGACACTGTTTAGACCGGGAGTCAGTGACTTTGCACAGACTGGGTATCAATGACTCTCTGCAGACCGGGAGTCATTGAGTCTTCATAGACCGGGAATCAGTTACTCTTTACAGACGTTGGGTCAGTGACTCTCTTCAGACCGGGAGTCAGTGACTGTACAGGCCAGGAGTCAGTGTCTCTGTACAGACCGGAAACAGTGAATCTGTACAGGGCGGGAGTCCGTGAATCTTAATGGAACGGAATCAGTGACTCTGTTCAGACAGTGAGTCAGTCAAACTGTGCGGACCTGACTTCAGTGGTTCTGTACAGACCGGGTGTCAATGACTGTGCACAGACCTGGAGTCAGTGTCCCTGGGCAGGACCCGGATTCAATGGCTCTGTGCAGACCGGCAGTCGGTGATTCTGTACGGATTTGAAGTCGGTGACTCTGACGGAAGTCAGTGACTCTGCATAGACAGGAAGTCAGTTACTCTGTATCGACCGGGAGTCAGTGACTCTGTGCATAGCGGGTATCAGTGACTGTCTGCAGACCTGGAGTCAGTGAATCTGTGCAGACCGGCAGTCAGTGATTCAGTCCAGACCGGGTGTCAGTGAGTCTTTACAGACCGGGAGTCAGTAATTCTGAACAGACCGAGTGTTAGTGACTCTGTCCAACCGGGAGTCAGTGACGCTGTACGACCGGGAGTCAGTGATGCTATACAGACCTGGAGTCAGTGACTCCACACAGACCGGGAGTCAGTTACTCTGTATAGAATGGGATTCAATTACTCTGAACAGGCTGGGAGTCAGCGACTCTGTGCAGTTCGGAATCATTGATTATGCACAGATCTGGAGTCAGCGACTCTGTACAGAGCGGGAGTCAGTGATTCTGTGCCGACTGGAAGTCAGTTACTCTGTACAGACCGGGATCAGTGACTCTGTGCAGACAGTGAGTCAATGAAACTGCACAGAACTGGAGTCAGTGGCTCTGTACAGGCCGGGTGTCAGTGTCTCTGTACAGAACGGGTGTCAGTGAGTCTTCATAGATCGGGAGTCAGTAAGTCTGTACAGACCGGGAGTCAGTGACTCGGTCCAGGCCGGGGTGTCAGAGGCTCTGTTAGACCGGGAATCAGTAACTCTGTACGGTCCTGCAGTCAGTGACTCTGTACAGGCCGGAATCAGTTGATATGTACAGACAGGGAGTCAGTGAATCTCTGCAGACCAGGAGTCAGTGACTTTGTCCAAACGGAAGGTCAGTGACACTCCACAGACCGGCAGGCAACGAGTCTTCATAGACCCGGAGTCAGTAACTCTGAACGGACCGACAGTTAGCCACTCTGTTCAGAACTGGAGTCAGTGACTCTGCACAGACCGGGAGTCAGTGACCCTGTAAAGACCGGAATCATTGACTCTGTACAGACAGTGAGTCAATGAATCTGTACAGACCTGGATTCAGTGGCTCTGCACAGACCATGTGTCAGTGGCTCTGTACAGTCCGGGTGTCAGTGATTCTGTACAGACAGGAAGTCAGTGACTCTGTACAGGCCGGGGAGTCAGTGACTCTGCACAGACCTGAAGTTAGTGGCTCCATACATTCCGGGTGTCTGTGACTCTGCACAGAGCAGGTGTCAAAGACTCTGCACAGAGAGGGATTCAGTGACTCTGTACAGACCGGTAGTCAGTGGCTTTGTAAGACCACGAGTCAGTAACTGTTCAGACCGGGCGTCCGTGACACCGTACAAAACGGGAGTCAGATGATTCTGTACAGAACTGGAGTCAGTGCCTCTGTACGGACCAAGAGTCAGTGAGTCTGTACAGACCGGGAGTCAGTGACTTTGTACAGTCGGGGAGTCACTGATTCTGTACAGACCTGGAGTCAGTGAAGCTGCACAGACCGGGTGTCAGTGACTCTCTACAGACCTGGAGTGAGTGAGTCTGCACAGACCTGGAGGAAGTGACGCTGTCCGACCGGGAGTCAGTGATGCTGTGCAGACCAGGAGTCAGTTACTCTGCACAAACCGGGAGTCGGTGATTCTGTCCGTACCGCAAGTCGGTGACTCTGTACAGACCGGCCGTCAGTGATTCTGTGCGGCCCGGGAGTCAGTTACTCTGTCCAGACCGGGAGTCAGTGACACTGTTCAGACCGGGAGTCAGTGACTTTGCACAGACTGGGTATCAATGACTCTCTGCAGACCGGGAGTCAGTGAGTCTTCATAGACCGGGAATCAGTTACTCTTTACAGACGTTGGGTCAGTGACTCTCTTCAGACCGGGAGTCAGTGACTGTACAGGCCAGGAGTCAGTGTCTCTGTACAGACCGGAATCAGTGAATCTGTACAGGGCGGGAGTGCGTGAATCTTAATGGACCGGAATCAGTGACTCTGTTAAGACAGTGAGTCAGTGAAACTGTGCGGACCTGACTTCAGTGGTTCTGTACAGACCGGGTGTCAATGACTGTGTACAGACCTGGAGTCAGTGGCCCTGGGCAGACCCGGATTCAATGGCTCTGTGCAGACCGGGAGTCGGTGATTCTGTACGGATTTGAAGTCGGTGACTCTGACGGAAGTCAGTGACTCTGCATTGACAGGAAGTCAGTTACTCTGTTCCGACCGGGAGTCAGTGACTCTGTGCATAGCGGGTATCAGTGACTGTCTGCAGACCTGGAGTCTGTGAATCTGTGCAGACCGGCAGTCAGTAATTCAGTCCAGACCGGGTGTCAGTGAGTCTTTACAGACCGGGAGTCAGTAATTCTGAACAGACCGAGTGTTAGTGACTCTGTCCAACCGGGATTCAGTGACGCTGTACGACCGGGAGTCAGTGATGCTATACAGACCTGGAGTCAGTGACTCCACACAGACCGGGAGTCAGTTACTCTGTATAGAATGGGAGTCAATTACTCTGAACAGGCTGGGAGTCAGCGACTCTGTGCAGTTCGGAATCATTGATTATGCACAGATCTGGAGTCAGCGACTCTGTACAGAGCGGGAGTCAGTGATTCTGTGCCGACTGGAAGTCAGTTACTCTGTACAGACCGGGATCAGTGACTCTGTTCAGACAGTGAGTCAGTGAATCTGCACAGACCTGGATTCAGTGGCTCTGCACAGACCGAGTGTCAGTGGCTCTGTGCAGTCCGGGTGTCAGTGATTCTGTACAGACAGGAAGTCAGTGACTCTGTACAGGCCGTGGAGTCAGTGACTCTGCACAGACCTGAAGTCAGTGGCTCCATACATTCCGGGTGTCTGTGACTCTGCACAGAGCAGGTGTCAAAGACTCTGCACAGAGAGGGATTCAGTGACTCTGTACAGACCGGTAGTCAGTGGCTTTGTAAGACCACGAGTCAGCAACTCTGTTCAGACCGGGCGTCCGTGACTCCGTACAAAATGGGAGTCAGATGATTCTGTACAGACCTGGAGTCAGTGCCTCTGTACGGACCAAGAGTCAGTGAGTCTGTACAGACCGGGAGTCAGTGACTTTGTACAGTCGGGGAGTCACTGATTCTGTACAGACCTGGAGTCAGTGAAGCTGCACAGACCGGGTGTCAGTGACTCTCTACAGACCTGGAGTGAGTGAGTCTGCACAGACCTGGAGCAAGTGACGCTGTACAGACCGGAAGTTAGTGAATCTGGACAGACCGGGAGTCAATGTCTCTGTACAGACGTGGAGTCAGTGAGTCTGTACAGACCTGGAGTACGTGCCTCTGTACAGACCGTGAGTAAGTGATTCTGTGCAGACCGGAGTCAGTGACTCTGAACAGACCGTGCCGAAGTGCCTCTGTACGGACCTGGAGTCGGTGACCCTGTACAGACCTGAATCAGTGACTCTGTACAGACCGGGATCAGTGACTCTGTACTGACAAGGAGTCAGTGAGTCTGTGCATACCGAGAGTCAGTGAATCTGTACAGACCGGCATTCGGTGACACTGTCGGACCGGGAGTCACTGAGTCTGTACGGACGTGCAGTCAGTGTCTCTGTACAGACAGTTAGTCAGTGAATCAGTACAGACCTGGAGTCAGTGGCTCTGTACAGACCGGGTGTCAGTGACTCAAAGCAGACCTGGAGTCAGTGTCGCTGCGCAGACCGGATTCAATGGCTCTGTGCAGACCGGGAGTCGGTGATTCTGTACGGACTTGAACTCGGTGACTCTGTGCAGACCGGTAGTCAGTGGCTCTGTCAGACCGGGAGTCAGTGACGCTGTTCGACGGGGTGTCAGTGATTCTCCACAGAGTCACTGCCTTCCGGTCTGTGCAGAGTCACTGACACCGAGAGTTCGTGACGCTGTACAGACCTGGAGTCAGTGTCTCTGCACAGACCGAAATCAGTGAATCTGTACACACAGGGAGTCAGTGAATCTCTACAGGCCGGGAGTCCGTGACTCTGTACGGACCGGAAGTCAGTGACTGTGTACAGACCGGGGAGTCAGTGACTCTATACAGACCTGGAGTCAGTGACTTTTTACAGACAGGGGTCAGTGAATCTGCACATATGGAGAATCAGTGAATCTGTGCATACCGGGAGTCAGTGACTCTGTAGGACCGGGCATCACTGACTCTGTACGGACCTGGAGTCAGTGTCTCTGTACAGACAGTCAGTCAGTGAATCTGTACAGACCTGGCGTCAGTGGCTCTGTGCAGAACGGGTGTCAGTGTCTCTGTACAGACCTGGAGTCAGTGTCCCTGTGCACACCGGGATTCAATTGCTCTGTGCAGTCAGGGAGTCGGTGATTCTTTACGGACTTTAAGTCGGTGACACTGTGCACACCGGAAGTCAGTGACTCTGCAGAGACCGGAAGTCAGTTACTCTGTACAGACCGGGAGCAAGTGACTTTGTGTGCAGCGGGATTCATTTACTCTCTGCAGACCTAGAGTCAGTGAATCTGTTCAGACCGGGAATCAGTAACTCTGTACAATCCTGCAATCAATGACTCTGAACAGATCGGGATTCATTGACTGTACAGACAGGGAGTCAGTGAATCTGTACAGGCCGGGAGTCCGTGACTCTGTATGGACCGGAATCAGTGACTCTGTTCAGACAGTGATTCAGTGAAACTGTGCAGACCTGGAGTTAGTGGCTCTGCACAGATCGGGTGTCAGTGACTCTGTACAGACCTGGAGTCAGTGACTTTGTCAGGACCGGGAGTCAGTGACTTTTTACAGACGGGGTGTCAGTGTCTCTCTGCAGACCGGAAGTCAGTGACTGTGGACAGACCGGGAGTCCGTGACTCTGCACTTACCTGGATTCAGTGTCTCTGTACAGACAGTCATTCAGTGAATCTGTGCAGACCAAACGTCAGTGGCTCTGAACAGAACGGGTGTCGGTGACTCTGTACAGACGTGCATTCAGTGTTCCTGTGCAGACCGGGATTCAATTGCTCTGTGCAGACCGGGAGTCGGTGATTCTGTACGGACTTGAACTCGGTGACTCTGTGCAGACCGGTAGTCAGTGGCTATGTCACACCGGGTATCAGTAACTCTGTACAGTCCTGCAGTCATTGACTCTGTCCGGGCCGGGAGTCAGTGGCTTTGTGCAGACGGGGTGTCAGTGATTCTCCAGAGAGTCACTGCCTTCCGGTCTGTGCAGAGTCACTGACACCGAGAGTTCGTGACGCTGTACAGACCTGGAGTCAGTGAATCTGTACAGACCGGGAGTTAGTGGCTCTGTCCAGACCGGGAGTCAGTGATTCTGTCCAGACCGGGTGTCAGTGAGTCTTTACAGACCGGGAGTCAGTAACTCTGAACAGACCGAGTGTTTGTGACTCTGCCCAACCGGGAGTCAGTGACGCGGTACGACCGGGAGTCAGTGATGCTGTCCAAACCTGGAGTCAGTGTCCCTGGGCAGACCCGGATTCAATGGCTCTGTGCAGACCGGGAGTCGGTGATTCTGTACGGATTTGAAGTCGGTGACTCTGACGGAAGTCAGTGACTCTGCATGGACAGGAAGTCAGTTACTCTGTGCCGACCGGGAGTCAGTGACTCTGTGCATAGCGGGTATCAGTGACTCTCTGCAGACCGGGAGTCAGTCATTCTGAACAGACCGAGTGTTAGTGACTCTGTCCAACCGGGAGTCAGTGACGCTGTACGACCGGGAGTCAGTGATGCTATACAGACCTGGAGTCAGTGACTCCACACAGACCGGGAGTCAGTTACTCTGTATAGAATGGGAGTCAATTACTCTGAACAGGCTGGGAGTCAGCGACTCTGTGCAGTTCGGAATCATTGATTATGTACAGACCTGGAGTCAGCGACTCTGTACAGAGAGGGAGTCATTAATTCTGTACCGACCGGAAGTCGGTGACTCTGTACGGACCGTGAATCAGTAACTCTGTCCGGTCCTGCAGTCAGTGACTCTTTACAGACCGGAATCAGTGAATCTGTACAGACACGGAATCACTGAATCGCTACAGGCCGGGAGTCCGTGACTCTGTATGGACCGGAATCAGTGACTCTTTTCAGACATTGTGTCAGTGAACCTGTGCAGACCTGGATTCAGTGGCTCTCTCCAGATTGGGTGTCAGTGACTCGGTACAGACCGGAAGTCAGTGATTCTGTAGATACCGGAACTCAGTGGGTCTGTAAGACAGGGAGTCAGTATCTCTGTACAGACCTTGCGTCAGTGACTCCGTACAGACCCGGAGTCTGTCAGTCTGTACAGACCGGGAGTTAGTGACACTGTGCAGTCAGGGTGTCAGTGATGATGCACAGACCTGGAGTCAGCGACTCTGTACAGAGCGGGAGACAGTGATTCTGAACCGACCGGAAGTCGGTGACTCTGTACAGACCGGAATCAGTGACGCTGTGCAGACAGTGAGTGAGTGAATCTGCGCAGACCTGGAGTCAGTGGATCTGTACAGACCGGGTGTCTGTGACTCTTTACAGACCGGGTGTCAGTGAGTCTTCATAGATCGGGAATCAGTGAATCTGTACAGAGATTGAGTCAGTGAATCTGCACAGACCTGGAGTCAGTGACTCTGTACGGACCGGGAGTCAGTGAATTTGTGCAGAGTAACTGCCTTCCGGTCTGCACAGAGTCACTGACACCGAGAGTTCGTGAGTCTGTACAGACCGGAATCTGTGACTCTTTACAGACAGGGAGTCAGTGAATCTGTACATACCGAGACTCATTGAATCTGTACAAACCGGGATTCAATGACTCTGTAGGACCGGGAGTCACTGACTCTGTACGGACCTGGAGTCAGTGTCTCTGTACAGACTGGGTGTCAGTGATTCTGTACAGACCTGGAGTCAGTTTCCCTGTGCAGACCGGGAGTCGGTGATTCTGTACGGACTTGAAGTCGGTGACTGTGCAGACCTGAAGTCAGTGACTCTGTACAGACCGGGAGTCAGTGACTCTGTGCATAGCGGGATTCAGTGACTCTCTGCAGAACTGAAGTTAGTGAATCTGTACAGACCGGGAGTCGACGATTCTGTCCTGACCAGGAGTCAGTGAGCCTTTAAGACCATGAGTGAGTAACTCTGAACAGAACGAGTGTTAGTGACTCTGTCCAACCTGGAGTCAGTGACGCTGTACGACCGGGAGTCAGTGATGCTGTACAGGCCTGGAGTCAGTGACTCTGCACAGACCGGGAGTCAGTTACTCTGTTTTGAACGGGAGTCAATTACTCTGTACAGGCCGGGAGTCAGCGTCTCTGTGCAGTTCGGAATCATTGATTATGTACAGACCTGGAGTCAGCGCCTCTGCACAGAGCGGGAGTCAGTGATTCTGTACCGACCGGAAGTCGGTGACTCTGTACAGACCGGAATCAGTGACTCTGTACAGACAGTGATGAGTGAATCTGCGCAGATCTGGAGTCAGTTGCTCTGCACAGACTGGGTGTCAGTGTCTCTGTACAGACCGGGTGTCAGTGAGTCTTCATAGATCGGGAACCAATGACTCTGTACAGACAGTGAGTTAGTGAATCTGCACAGACCTGTAGTCAGTGGCTCTGTTAAGATCGGCTGTCAGTGACTCTGTCCAGGCCGGAAGTCAGTGACTGTGTCCAGGCCGGGGAGTCAGTGGTTTTGTACAGACCTGGAGTCAGTGACTCTGTACGGACCGGGAGTCAGTGACTTTGTGCAGACGGGGCGTCAGTGACTCTGCAGAATAACTGCCTTCCGGTCTGTACAGAGTCACTGACACCGAGAGTTCCTGACTCTGTACAGACCGGAATCAGTGACTCTGTACAGACAGGGAATCAGTGAATCTGTACATACCGAGTGTCAGTGAATCTATACAGACCGGGAGTCAGTGACTGTGTAGGACCGGGAGTCACTGACTCTGTACGGACCTGGAGTCAGTGACTCTGCACAGCCATCAGTCAGTGAATCTGCACAGACCTGGAGTCAGTGGCTATGTATAGACCGGTTCTCAGTGACTCTGTACAGACCTGGAGTCAGTGTCCCTGTTCAGACCGGGATTCAATGGCTCTGTGCAGACCGGGAGTCGGTGATTCTGTACGGACTTGAAGACGGTGACTGTGCAGACCGGAGGTCCGTGACTCTGCATAGACCGGAAGTTAGTTACACTGTACAGACCGGGAGTCAGTGACTCTGTGCATAGCGGGATTCAGTGACTCTCTGCAGACCTGGAGTCAGTGAATCTGAACAGACCGAGTGTTAGTGACTCTGTCCAATCGGGAGTCACTGATGCGGTACGACCGGGAGTCAGTGATGCTGTACAGACCTGGAGTCAGTGACTTTGTATCGAACGGGAGTCAATTACTCTGTACAGGCCGGGAGTCAGCGACTCTGTGCAGTTCGGAATCATTGATTATGTACAGAACTGGAGTCAGCGACTCTGTACAGAGCGGAAGTCAGTGATTCTGTACCGACCGGAAGTCGGTTACTCTGTACAGTACGGAATCAGTGACTCTGTGCAGACAGTGAGTCAGTGAATCTGCACAGACCTGCAGTCAGTGGCTCTGTGCAGGCCGGGTGTCAGTGAGTCTTCATAGATTGGGAGTCATTAAGTCTGTACAGACGTGAGGCAGTGACTCGGTATAGGCCGGGGATTCAGTGACTCTGTGCAGATCGGAATCATTGACACTGTACGGAGAAGGAGTCAGTGACTCTGTACAAACCGGTAGTCAGTGGCTCTGTAAGATCGGGAATCAGTAATTCTGTACAGTCCTGCAATCAGTGACTCTGTACGGACCGGGATTCAGTGACTTTGTATAGCCGGGGTGTCAGTGACTCTGCACAGACCGGGAGTCAGTGAATGTACAGACAGGGAGTCAGTAAATCTGTACAAGTCGGGAATCCGTGACTCTGTATGGACCGGAATCAGTGACTCTGTTCAGACAGTGAATCAGTGAAACTGTGCAGACCTGGTGTCAATGGCTCTGTGCAGATCGGGTGTCAGTGACTCTGCACAGACCGGAATCAGTGACTCTGTACAGACAGTGAGTTAGTGAATCTGCGCAGATCTGGAGTCACTGGCTCTGTGCAGACAGTGAGTTAGTGAATCTACACAGAGCTGGAGTCAGTCGCTCTGCACAGATCGGGTGTCAGTGACTCTGTACAGACCGGAAGTCAGTGACTTTTTTCCAGACCTGGAGTCAGCGACTCTGCACAGAGCGGGAGTCAGTGATTCTGTCCCGACCGGAAGTCGGTGACTCTGTACAGACCGGAATCAGTGACTCTGTACAGACAATTAGTCAGTGAATCTGTACAGACCTGGAGTCAGTGGCTCTCTACAGACCGGGTGTCAGTGAGTCTTAATAGATCGTTAATCAGTGACTCTGTACAGACAGTGAGTTAGTGAAACTGCACAGACCTGGAGCCAGTGGCTCTGTACAGATCGGAATCATTGACTCTGCACATTCCTGCAGTCAGTGACTCTGTACGGACCGGGAGTCAGTGAATCTGCACAGACCGGGAGTCAGTGACAGTACAGGCCGGGAGTCGGTGTCTCTGTACAGACCGGAATCAGTGAACCTGCACAGAAAGTGAGTCAGTGAAACTGTGCAGACCTAGAGTCAGTGAAACTGTACAGACCGGGATTTAATGGCTCTGTGCAGACCAGGAGTCAATGATTCTGTCCAGACCGGGAGTCAGTGAGTCTTTACAGACAGGGAGTCAGTAACTCTGAATGGACCGAGTGTTACTGACTCTGTGCAACCGGGAGTCAGTGACACTGTACGACCGGGAGTCAGTGATGCTGCATCGACTTGGAGTCAGTGACTCTGCACAGACCGGGAGTCGGTTACTCTGCATCGAACGGGAGTCAATTACTCTGTACAGGCCGGGAGTCAGCGAATCTGTGCAGTTCGGAATCATTGATTATGTGCAGACCTGGAGTCAGCGACTCTGCACAGAGCGGGAGTCAGTGATTCTGTACCGACCGGAAGTCGGTGACTCTATACTGACCGGAATCAGTGACTCTGTACAGGCAGTGAGTTAGTGAATCTGCACAGACCTGGAGACAGTGGCTCTGCGCAGGCCGGGTGTCAGTGACTCTTTACAGACCGGGTTTCAGTGAGTTTTCATAGATCGGGAGTCAGTAAGTCTGTACAGACCGGGAATCAGTGACTCGGTACAGGCCGGGGAGTCAGTCAATCTGCACAGCTGGGAATCATTGACTCTGTAGAGAGAGGGAGTAAGTGGCTCTGTGCAGTCCTGCAGTCAGTGACTATGTGCAGACCGGAATCAGTGAATCTGTACAGATAGGGTATCAGTGAATCTGTACAGGCCGGGAGTCCGTGACTCTGTATGCACCGGAATCAGTGACTCTTTTCAGACAGTGAGTCAGTGAAACTGTGCAGATCTGGAGTCAGTGGCTCTCTACAGATCGGGTGTCAATGACTCTGTACAGACCGAAGTCAGTGACTCTGTAGAGACCGGGGGTCAGTGGCTCTGTAATACCGGGAGTCAGTAACTCCGTACAGACCGGGCGTCAGTGACTCCGTATTGACCCGGAGTCTGTGAGTCTGCACAGACCGGGAGTCAGTGACTCTGTACAGTAGGGGAGTCATTGATTCTGTACAGACCTGGAGTCGGTGACTCTGTCCAGGCCGGGTGTCAGTGACTCTGTACAGTCGGGGAGTCATTGATTCTGTACAGACCTGAGTCGGTGACTCTGTACAGGCCGGGAGTCAGTGACTCTGTACAGTTCTGAATCATTCATTATGTACAGACCTGGGGTCAGCGACTCTGTACAGACCGGGAGTCAGTGAATCTGCTCGACCGGAAGTCAATTACTATGTACAGACCGGGAGTCAGTGACTCTGTTCAGACCGGGAGTCAGTTACTTTGTACAGACTGGGTATCAATGACTCTCTGCAGACCGGGAGTCAGTGATTCTTCACAGACCGTGAGACAATAACTTTGAACGGAACGAGAGTTCGTGACTCTGTGCAGACCTGGAATCCGTGACACTGCACAGACCGGGAGTCAGTGACTCTGTCCAGGCCGGGAGTCGGTGACTCTGTACAGAACTGAATCAGTGACTCTGTTCAGACAGTGAATCAGTGAAACTGTGCAGACCTGGAGTCAGTGACTGTGCACAGATCGGGTGTCAGTGACTCTGTACAGAGCTGGAGTCAGTGACACTGTAAGGACCGGGAGTCGGTGACTTTGTACAGACGGGGTTTCAGTTACTCTCTGCAGAGTCACTGCCTTCCGAACTGTACAGAGTCACTGACACCGAGAGTTCGTGACTCTGTACAGACCGGAATCAGTGACTCTGTACAGACAGGGAGTCAGTGAATCTGTACATACTGAGAGTCAGTGAATCTGTACAGACCGTGAGTCAGTGACTGTGTAGGACCGGGAGTCACTGACTCTGTACGGACCTGGAGTCAGTGTCTCTGTACAGACAGTTCTTCAGTGAATCTGGACAGACCTGGCGTCAGTGGCTCTGTACAGACCGGGTGTCAGTGACTCTGTACAGACCTGGAGTCAGTGTCCTTGTGCTGACCGGAATTCAATGGCTCTGTGCAGACCGGGAGTCGGTGATTCTTTACGGACTTGAAGTCGGTGACTGTACAGACCGGAAGTCAATGACTCTACATAGACCGGAAGTCAGTTACACTGTACAGACCGGGAGTCAGTGACTCTGTACAGACAGTGAGTTAGTGAAACTGCACAGACCTGGAGTCAGTGGCTCTGTACCGATCGGGTGTCAGTGACTCTGCACAAACCGGGTGTCCGTGAGGCTTCATAGATCGGGAATCAGTGACTCTGTACAGACAGTGAGTTAGTGAAACTGCACAGACCTGAGTCAATGGCTCTGTACAGATCGGAATCATTGACTCTGTACATTCCTGCAGTCAGTGACTCTGTACGGACCGGGAGTAAGTGACTCTGCACAGCCCGGGAGTCAGTGACTGTGCAGGCCGGGAGTCAGTGTCTCTGTGCAGACCGGAATCAGTGAATCTGTACAGACAGGGAGTCAGTGAATCTGTACAGGCCGGGAGTCCGTGACTCTGTATGGACCGGAATTAGTGACTCTGTTCACATAGTGAGTCAGTGAAACTGTGCATACACAGAGTCAGTGAATCTGTACAGACCGGGATTTAGTGGCTCTGTGCAGACGAGGAGTCAGTAGCTTTGAACAGACCGAGTGTTAGTGACTCTGTCCAACCGGGTTTCAGTGACACTGTACGACCGGGAGTCAGTGAAGCTGCACAGACCTGGAGTCAGTGAATCTGCACAGACCGGGAGTCAGTTCGTCTGTATCGAACGGGAGTCAATTACTCTGTACAGGCTGGGAGTCAGCGACTCTGTACAGTTCGGAATCATTGATTATTTGCAGACCTGGAGTCAGCGACTCTGTACAGAGCGGGAGTCAGTGATTCTGTACCGACCGGAAGTCGGTGACTCTGTACAGACCGGAATCAGTGACTCTGTACAGGCAGTGAGTTAGTGAATCTGCACAGACCTGGAGTCAGTGTCTCTGTACAGACCGGGTGTCAGTGACTCTGTACAGACCGGATGCCAGTAAGTCTTTCCAGACCGGGAGTCAGTAACTCTGAACAGACCGAGTGTTAATGACTCTGTCCAACCGGAAGTCGTTGACTCTGTACAGACCGGAATCAGTGACTCTGTACAGACCGGTAGCCAGTGGCTCTGTAAGACCCGGAATCAGTAACTATGTACGGTCCTGCAGCCAGTGACTCTGTACAGACAGGGAATCAGTGAATCGCTACAGGCCGGGAGTCCGTGTCTCTGTATGGACCGGAATCATTTACTCTTTTCAGACAGTGAGTCAGTGAACCTGTGCAGACCTGGATTCAGTGGCTCTTTACAGATCGGGTGTCAGTGACTCTGTACAGACCGGAAGTCAGTGACTCTGTAGAGACCGGGAGTCAGTGGCTCTGTCAGACAGGGAATAAGTAACTCTGTACAGATCGGGCGTCAGTGACTCCATACGGACCCGGAGTCTGTCAGTCTGTACAGACCGGGAGTCAGTGACACTTTGCAGACCGGGAGTCAGTTACACTGCATAGAACGGGAGTCAATTACTCTGTACAGGCCGGGTGTCAGCGACTCTGTGCAGTTCGGAATCATTGATTATGTACACACCTGGAGTCAGCGACTCTGCACAGAGCGGGAGTCAGTGAATTTGCACAGGCCGGGAGTCCGTGACTCTGTATTGACCGGAATCAGTGAATCTGTTAAGACAGTGAGTCAGTGAAACTATGCAGACCTGGAGTCAGTGGCTCTGTCCAGATCGGGTGTCAGTGACTCTGTACAGACCTGGAGTCAGTGACTTTGTCAGGACCGGGAGTCAGTGACTTTTTACAGACCGGGTGTCACTGTCTCTCTGCAGAGTCACTGCCTTCCGGTCTGTACAGAGTCACTGACACCGAGAGTTCCTGACTCTGCACAGACCGGAATCAGTGATTCTGTACAGACCGGGAGTCAGTGAATCTGTACATACCGAGAGCCAGCAAATCTGTACAGACCGGGCGTCACTGACTCTGTACGGACCTGGCGTCAGTGGCTCTGTCGAGACCGGGTGTCTGTGGCTCTGTAAGACCGGGCGTCAGTAACTCTGTACAGACCGGGCGTCAGTGAGTGCGTACAGACCCGGAGTTTGTGAGTCTGTACAGACCGGGAGTCAGTGAATCTGTACAGATAGGGTATCAGTGAATCTGTACAGGCCGGGAGCCCGTGACTCTGTATTGTCCGGAATCAGTGACTCTTTTCAGACAGTGAGTCAGTGAACCTGTGCAGACCTGGAGTCAGTGGCTCTCTACAGATCGGGTGTCAATGACTCTGCACAGACCGGCAGTCTATGAGTCTGTACAGACCGGGCGTCAGTGACTCTGTAGAAACCGGTGTCAGTGGCTCTGTAAGACCGGGAGTCAGTAAATCTGTACAGACCGGGCGTCAGTGACTCCGGACAGACCGGCAGTCAGTGAGTCTGTACAGACCGGGCGTCAGTGACTCTGTGCAGTCGGGGAGTCATTGATTCTGTCCAGACCTGGAGTCGGTGACTCTGCACAGGCCGGGAATCAGTGACTCTGTACAGTTCGGAATCATTCATTATGTACAGACCTGGAGTCAGCGACTCTGTACAGACCGGAAGTCAGTGATTCTGTACGGACCGCAAGTCGGTGACTCTGTCCAGACCGGGAGTCAGTGAATCTGCATCGACCGGAAGTCAATTACTTTGTACAGACCGGGAGTCAGTGACTCTGTTCAGACCGGGAGTCAGTGATTCTGTCCAGACCGGGTGTCAGTGAGTCTTTACAGACCGGGAGTCAGTAACTCTGAACAGACCGACTGTTAGTGACGCTGTCCAACCGCGAGTCAGTGACGCTGCACGACTGGGATTCAGTGATGCTGTGCACACCTGCAGTCAGTGATTCTGCACAGACCGGGAGTCAGTTACTCTGTACATGCCGGGTGTCAGCGACTCTGTGCAGTTCGGAATCATCGATTATTTACAGACCTGGAGTCAGTGACTCTGTCCAGGCCGGGAGTCAGTGACTCTGTGCAGTCGGGGAGTCATTGATTCTGTACAGACCTGGAGTCGGTGACTCTGTCCAGGCCGGGAGTCAGTGACTCTGTACAGTCGGGGAGTCATTGATTCTGCACAGACCTGGTGTCGGTGACTCTGTGCAGTCCTGCAGTCAGTGACTCTGTGCAGACCGGAATCAGTGAATCTGTACAGATAGGGTAACAGTGAATCTGTACAGGCCGGGAGTCCGTGACTCTGTATGCACCGGAATCCGTGATTCTTTTCAGACAGTGAGTCAGTGAAACTGTGCAGATCTGGAGTCAGTGGCTCTCAACAGATCGGGTGTCAATGACTCTGTACAGACCGAAGTCAGTGACTCTGTAGAGACCGGGAGGCAGTGGCTCTGTAATACCGGGAGTCAGTAACTCCGTACAAACCGGGCGTCAGTGACTCCGTATAGACCCGGAGTCTGTGAGTCTGCACAGACCGGGAGTCAGTGACTCTGTACAGTAGGGGAGTCATTGATTCTGTACAGACCTGGAGTCGGTGACTCTGTCCAGGCCGGGAGTCAGTGACTCTATACAGTTCTGAATCATTCATTATGTACAGACCTGGAGTCAGCGACTCTGTTCAGATCGGGAGTCAGTGAATCTGCTCGACCGGAAGTCAATTACTATGTACAGACCGGGAGTCAGTGACTCTGTTCAGACCGGGAGTCAGTGACTTTGTACAGACTGGGTATCAATGACTCTCTGCAGACCGGGAGTCAGTGATTCTTCACAGACCGTGAGACAATAACTTTGAACGGAAAGAGAGTTCGTGACTCTGTGCAGACCTGGAGTCAGTGACACTGCACAGACCGGGAGTCAGTGACTCTGTCCACGCCGGGAGTCGGTGACTCTGTACAGAACGGAATCAGTGACTCTGTTCAGACAGTGAATCAGTGAAACTGTGCAGACGTTGAGTCAGTGACACTGTAAGGACCGGGAGTCGAAGACTTTGTACAGATGTGGTTTCAGTTACTCTCTGCAGAGTCACTGCCTTCCGAACTGTACAGAGTCACTGACACCGAGAGTTCGTGACTCTGTACAGAACGGAATCAGTGACTCTGTTCAGACAGTGAATCAGTGAAACTGTGCAGACCTTGAGTCAGTGACACTGTAAGGACCGGGAGTCGAAGACTTTTTACAGATGGGGTTTCAGTTACTCTCTGCAGAGTCACTGCCTTCCGAACTGTACAGAGTCACTGACACCGAGAGTTCGTGACTCTGTACAGACCGGAATCAGTGACTCTGTACAGACAGGGAGTCAGTGAATCTGTACATACCGAGAGTCAGTGAATCTGTACAGACCGTGAGTCAGTGACTGTGTTGGACCGGGAGTCACTGACTCTGTACGGACCTGGAGTCAATGTCTCTGTACAGACAGTTCTTCAGTGAATCTGGACAGACCTGGCGTCAGTGTCTCTGTACAGACCGGGTGTCAGTGACTCTGCACAGAACTGGATTCAGTGTCCTTGTGCAGACCGGAATTCAATGGCTCTGTGCAGACCGGGAGTCGGTGATTCTGTACGGACTTGAAGTCGGTGACTGTACAGACCGGAAGTCAATGACTCTACATAGACCGGAAGTCAGTTACACTGTACAGACCGGGAGTCAGTGACTCTGTACAGACAGTGAGTTAGTGAAACTGCACAGACCTGGAGTCAGTGGCTCTGTACCGATCGGGTGTCAGTGACTCTGCACAAACCGGGTGTCCGTGAGGCTTCATAGATCGGGAATCAGTGACTCTGTACAGACAGTGAGTTAGTGAAACTGCACAGACCTGAGTCAATGGCTCTGTACAGATCGGAATCATTGACTCTGTACATTCCTGCAGTCAGTGACTCTGTACGGACCGGGGGTCAGTGACTCTGCACAGCCCGGGAGTTAGTGACTGTGCAGGCCGGGAGTCAGTGTCTCTGTGCAGACCGGAATCAGTGAATCTGTACAGACAGGGAGTCAGTGAATCTGTACAGGCCGGGAGTCCGTGACTCTGTATGGACCGGAATTAGTGACTCTGTTCAAATAGTGAGTCAGTGAAACTGTGCATACACAGAGTCAGTGAATCTGTACAGACCGGGATTTAGTGGCTCTGTGCAGACGAGGAGTCAGTAGCTTTGAACAGACCGAGTGTTAGTGACTCTGTCCAACCGGGATTCAGTGACACTGTACGACCGGGAGTCAGTGATGCTGCACAGACCTGGAGTCAGTGAATCTGCACAGACCGGGAGTCAGTTCGTCTGTATCGAACGGGAGTCAATTACTCTGTACAGGCTGGGAGTCAGCGACTCTGTACAGTTCGGAATCATTGATTATTTGCAGACCTAGAGTCAGCGACTCTGTACAGAGCGGGAGTCAGTGATTCTGTACCGACCGGAAGTCGGTGACTCTGTACAGACCGGAATCAGTGACTCTGTACAGGCAGTGAGTTAGTGAATCTGCACAGACCTGGAGTCAGTGTCTCTGTACAGACCGGGTGTCAGTGACTCTGTACAGACCGGATGCCAGTGAGTCTTTCCAGACCGGGAGTCAGTAGCTCTGAACAGACCGAGTGTTAATGACTGTGTCCAACCGGAAGTCGTTGACTCTGTACAGACCGGAATCAGTGACTCTGCACAGACCGGTAGTCAGTGGCTCTGTAAGACCCGGAATCAGTAACTAGCTACGGTCCTGCAGCCAGTGGCTCTGTAAGACCGGGCGTCAGTAACTCTGTAACAGACCGGGCGTCAGTGACTGCGTACAGACCCGGAGTTTGTGAGTCTGTACAGACCGGGAGTCAGTGAATCTGTACAGATAGGGTATCAGTGAATCTGTACAGGCCGGGAGCCCGTGACTCTGTATGGACCGGAATCAGTGACTCTTTTCAGACAGTGAGTCAGTGAACCTGTGCAGACCTGGAGTCAGTGGCTCTCTACAGATCGGGTGTCAATGACTCTGTACAGACCGGCAGTCTGTGAGTCTGTACAGACCGGGCGTCAGTGACTCTGCAGAAACCAGTGTCAGTGGCTCTGGAAGACCGGGAGTCAGTAACTCTGTAAAGACGGGGCGTCAGTGACTCCGGACAGACCGGCAGTCTGTGAGTCTGTACAGACCGGGCGTCAGTGAGTCTGTGCAGTCGGGGAGTCATTGATTCTGTACAGACCTGGAGTCGGTGACTCTGCACAGGCCGGGAGTCAGTGACTCTGTACAGTTCGGAATCATTCATTATGTACAGACCTGGAGTCAGCGACTCTGTACAGACCGGAAGTCAGTGATTCTGTACGGACCGCAAGTCGGTGACTCTGTGAAGTCCGGCAGTCAGTGATTCTGTTCGGCCCGGGAGTCAGTTACTCTGTCCAGACCTGTAGTCAGTGAATCTGCATCGAACGGAAGTCAATTACTATGTACAGAGCGGGAGTCAGTGACTTTGTACAAACTGGGTATCAATGACTCTCTGCAGACCGGGAGTCAGTGATTCTTCACAGACCGTGAGTCAATAACTTTGAACGGAACGAGAGTTAGTGACTCTGTGCAGACCTGGAGTCAGTGACACTGTGCAGTTCGGAATCATTCATTATGTGCAGACCTGGAGTCAGCGACTCTGTACATACCGGGAGTCAGTGATTCTGTACGTACCGCAAGTCGGTGACTCTGTAAAGTCCGGCAGTCAGTGATTCTGTACGGCCCGGGACTCAGTTATTCTGTCCAGACCTGTAGTCAGTGAATCTGCATCGAACGGAAGTCAATTACTATGTACAGAGCGGGAGTCAGTGCCTCTGTTCAGACCGGGAGTCAGTGACTTTGTACAGACTGGCTATCAATGACTCTCTGCAGACCGGGAGTCAGTAACACTGCACAGACCGGGAATCAGTGATTCTGTCCAGGCCGGGAGTCGGTGACTCTGTACAGAACGGAATCAGTGACTCTGTTCAGACAGTGAGTCGGTGAAACTGTGCAGACCTGCAGTCAGTAATTGTGTGCAGATCGGGTGTCAGTGACTCAGTACAGACCTGGAGTCAGTGACTCTGTCAGGACCGGGAGTCAGTGACTTTGTACAGACGGGGTGTCAGTGACTCTCTGCAGAGTTACTGCCTTCCGGTCTGTACAGAGTCACTGACACCGAGAGTTCGTGACTCTGGACAGACCGGAATCAGTGACTCTGTACAGACAGGGAGTCAGTGAATCTGTACATACCGAGAGTCAGTGAATCTGTACAGACCGGGAGTCAGTGACTCTGTAGGACCGGGAGTCACTGACTCTGTACGGACTTGGAGTCAGTGCCTCTGTACAGACAGTTTGTCAGTGAATCAGGACAGACCTGGCGTCAGTGGCTCTGTAGACACCGGGTGTCAGTGCCCCTGTGCAGACCGGGATTCAATGGCTCTGTGCAGATAGGGAGTCGGTGATTCATTTCCGACTTGGAGTCAGTGGTTCTGTACAGACCGGGTGTCTGTGACTCTGCACAGACCGGGTGTCCGTGACTCTGTACAGTCGGGGAGTCATTGATTCTATACAGACCTGTAGTCGGTGACTCTGTACAGGCCGGGAGTCAGTGACTCTGTGCAGTTCGGAATCATTCATTATGTACAGACCTGGAGTCAGCGACTCTGTACATACCGGGAGTCAGTGATTCTGTACGTACCGCAAGTCGGTGACTCTGTGAAGTCCGGCAGTCAGTGATTCTGTACGGCCCGGGAGTCAGTTCCTCTGTCCAGACCTGTAGTCAGTGAATCTGCATCGAACGGAAGTCAATTGCTCTGTACAGAGCGGGAGTCAGTGCCTCTGTTCAGACCGGGAGTCAGTGACTTTGTACAGACTGGCTATCAATGACACTCTGCAGACCGGGAGTCAGTGATTCTTCACAGACCGCGAGTCAATATCTTTGAACGGAACGAGAGTTCGTGAATCTGTGCAGACCTGGAGTCAGTAACACTGCACAGACCGGGAATCAGTGACTCTGTCCAGGCCGGGAGTCGGTGACTCTGTACAGAACGGAATCAGTGACTCTGTTCAGACAGTGAGTCGGTGAAACTGTGCAGACCTGCAGTCAGTAATTGTGTGCAGATCGGGTGTCAGTGACTCAGTACAGACCTGGAGTCAGTGACTCTGTCAGGACCGGGAGTCAGTGACTTTGTACAGACGGGGTGTCAGTGACTCTCTGCAGAGTTACTGCCTTCCGGTCTGTACAGAGTCACTGACACCGAGAGTTCGTGACTCTGGACAGACCGGAATCAGTGACTCTGTACAGACAGGGAGTCAGTGAATCTGTACATACCGAGAGTCAGTGAATCTGTACAGACCGGGAGTCAGTGACTCTGTAGGACCGGGAGTCACTGACTCTGTACGGACTTGGAGTCGGTGCCTCTGTACAGACAGTTTGTCAGTGAATCAGGACAGACCTGGCGTCAGTGGCTCTGTAGACACCGGGTGTCAGTGCCCCTGTGCAGACCGGGATTCAATGGCTCTGTGCAGATAGGGAGTCGGTGATTCATTTCCGACTTGGAGTCAGTGGTTCTGTACAGACCGGGTGTCTGTGACTCTGCACAGACCGGGTGTCCGTGACTCTGTACAGTCGGGGAGTCATTGATTCTATACAGACCTGTAGTCGGTGACTCTGTACAGGCCGGGAGTCAGTGACTCTGTGCAGTTCGGAATCATTCATTATGTACAGACCTGGAGTCAGCGACTCTGTACATACCGGGAGTCAGTGATTCTGTACGTACCGCAAGTCGGTGACTCTGTGAAGTCCGGCAGTCAGTGATTCTGTACGGCCCGGGAGTCAGTTCCTCTGTCCAGACCTGTAGTCAGTGAATCTGCATCGAACGGAAGTCAATTGCTCTGTACAGAGCGGGAGTCAGTGCCTCTGTTCAGACCGGGAGTCAGTGACTTTGTACAGACTGGCTATCAATGACACTCTGCAGACCGGGAGTCAGTGATTCTTCACAGACCGCGAGTCAATATCTTTGAACGGAACGAGAGTTCGTGAATCTGTGCAGACCTGGAGTCAGTAACACTGCACAGACCGGGAATCAGTGACTCTGTCCAGGCCGGGAGTCGGTGACTCTGTACAGAACGGAATCAGTGACTCTGTTCAGACAGTGAGTCGGTGAAACTGTGCAGACCTGCAGTCAGTAATTGTGTGCAGATCGGGTGTCAGTGACTCAGTACAGACCTGGAGTCAGTGACTCTGTAAGGACCGGGAGTCAGTGACTTTGGACAGACGGGGTGTCAGTGACTCTCTGCAGAGTTACTGCCTTCCGGTCTGTACAGTGTCACTGACACCGAGAGTTCGTGACTCCGTACAGACCGGAATCAGTGACTCTGTACAGACAGGGAGTCAGTGAATCTGTACATACCGGGAGTCAGTGACTCTGTAGGACCGGGAGTCACTGACTCTGTACGGACTTGGAGTCAGTGCCTCTGTACAGACAGTTTGTCAGTGAATCAGGACAGACCTGGCGTCAGTGGCTCTGTAGACACCGGGTGTCAGTGCCCCTGTGCAGACCGGGATTCAATGGCTCTGTGCAGATAGGGAGTCGGTGATTCATTTCCGACTTGGAGTCAGTGGTTCTGTACAGACCGGGTGTCTGTGACTCTGCACAGACCGGGTGTCCGTGACTCTGTACAGTCGGGGAGTCATTGATTTTGTACAGACCTGGAGTCGGTGACTCTGTACAGGCCGGGAGTCAGTGACTCTGTGCAGTTCGGAATCATTCATTATGTACAGACCTGGAGTCAGCGACTCTGTACATACCGGGAGTCAGTGATTCTGTACGTACCGCAAGTCGGTGACTCTGTGAAGTCCGGCAGTCAGTGATTCTGTACGGCCCGGGAGTCAGTTACTCTGTCCAGACCTGTAGTCAGTGAATCTGCATCGAACGGATGTCAATTACTATGTACAGAGCGGGAGTCAGTGCCTCTGTTCAGACCGGGAGTCAGTGACTTTGTACAGACTGGCTATCAATGACACTCTGCAGACCGGGAGTCAGTGATTCTTCACAGACCGCGAGTCAATATCTTTGAACGGAACGAGAGTTCGTGACTCTGTGCAGACCTGGAGTCAGTAACACTGCACAGACCGGGAATCAGTGACTCTGTCCAGGCCGGGAGTCGGTGACTCTGTACAGAACGGAATCAGTGACTCTGTTCAGACATTGAGTCGGTGAAACTGTGCAGACCTGCAGTCAGTAATTGTGTGCAGATCGGGTGTCAGTGACTCAGTACAGACCTGGAGTCAGTGACTCTGTAAGGACCGGGAGTCAGTGACTTTGGACAGACGGGGTGTCAGTGACTCTCTGCAGAGTTACTGCCTTCCGGTCTGTACAGAGTCACTGACACCGAGAGTTCGTGACTCTGTACAGACCGGAATCAGTGACTCTGTACAGACAGGGAGTCAGTGAATCTGTACATACCGAGAGTCAGTGAATCTGTACAGACCGGGAGTCAGTGACTCTGTAGGACCGGGAGTCACTGACTCTGTACGGACTTGGAGTCAGTGCCTCTGTACAGACAGTTTGTCAGTGAATCAGGACAGACCTGGCGTCAGTGGCTCTGTAGACACCGGGTGTCAGTGCCCCTGTGCAGACCGGGATTCAATGGCTCTGTGCAGATATGGAGTCGGTGATTCATTTCCGACTTGGAGTCAGTGGTTCTGTACAGACCGGGTGTCTGTGACTCTGCACAGACCGGGTGTCCGTGACTCTGTACAGTCGGGGAGTCATTGATTCTGTACAGACCTGTAGTCGGTGACTCTGTACAGGCCGGGAGTCAGTGACTCTGTGCAGTTCGGAATCATTCATTATGTACAGACCTGGAGTCAGCGACTCTGTACATACCGGGAGTCAGTGATTCTGTACGTACCGCAAGTCGGTGACTCTGTGAAGTCCGGCAGTCAGTGATTCTGTACGGCCCGGGAGTCAGTTATCTGTCCAGACCTGTAGTCAGTGAATCTGCATCGAACGGAAGTCAATTACTATGTACAGAGCGGGAGTCAGTGCCTCTGTTCAGACCGGGAGTCAGTGACTTTGTACAGACTGGCTATCAATGACACTCTGCAGACCGGGAGTCAGTGATTCTTCACAGACCGCGAGTCAATATCTTTGAACGGAACGAGAGTTCGTGACTCTGTGCAGACCTGGAGTCAGTAACACTGCACAGACCGGGAATCAGTGACTCTGTCCAGGCCGGGAGTCGGTGTCTCTGTACAGAACGGAATCAGTGACTCTGTTCAGACAGTGAGTCGGTGAAACTGTGCAGACCTGCAGTCAGTAATTGTGTGCAGATCGGGTGTCAGTGACTCAGTACAGACCTGGAGTCAGTGACTCTGTAAGGACCGGGAGTCAGTGACTTTGGACAGACGGGGTGTCAGTGACTCTCTGCAGAGTTACTGCCTTCCGGTCTGTACAGTGTCACTGACACCGAGAGTTCGTGACTCCGTACAGACCGGAATCAGTGACTCTGTACAGACAGGGAGTCAGTGAATCTGTACATACCGGGAGTCAGTGACTCTGTAGGACCGGGAGTCACTGACTCTGTACGGACTTGGAGTCAGTGCCTCTGTACAGACAGTTTGTCAGTGAATCAGGACAGACCTGGCGTCAGTGGCTCTGTAGACACCGGGTGTCAGTGCCCCTGTGCAGACCGGGATTCAATGGCTCTGTGCAGATAGGGAGTCGGTGATTCATTTCCGACTTGGAGTCAGTGGTTCTGTACAGACCGGGTGTCTGTGACTCTGCACAGACCGGGTGTCCGTGACTCTGTACAGTCGGGGAGTCATTGATTTTGTACAGACCTGGAGTCGGTGACTCTGTACAGGCCGGGAGTCAGTGACTCTGTGCAGTTCGGAATCATTCATTATGTACAGACCTGGAGTCAGCGACTCTGTACATACCGGGAGTCAGTGATTCTGTACGTACCGCAAGTCGGTGACTCTGTGAAGTCCGGCAGTCAGTGATTCTGTACGGCCCGGGAGTCAGTTACTCTGTCCAGACCTGTAGTCAGTGAATCTGCATCGAACGGAAGTCAATTACTATGTACAGAGCGGGAGTCAGTGCCTCTGTTCAGACCGGGAGTCAGTGACTTTGTACAGACTGGCTATCAATGACACTCTGCAGACCGGGAGTCAGTGATTCTTCACAGACCGCGAGTCAATATCTTTGAACGGAACGAGAGTTCGTGACTGTGCAGACCTGGAGTCAGTAACACTGCACAGACCGGGAATCAGTGACTCTGTCCAGGCCGGGAGTCGGTGACTCTGTACAGAACGGAATCAGTGACTCTGTTCAGACAGTGAGTCGGTGAAACTCTGCAGACCTGCAGTCAGTAATTGTGTGCAGATCGGGTGTCAGTGACTCAGTACAGACATGGAGTCAGTGACTCTGTAAGGACCGGGAGTCAGTGACTTTGGACAGACGGGGTGTCAGTGACTCTCTGCAGAGTTACTGCCTTCCGGTCTGTACAGAGTCACTGACACCGAGAGTTCGTGACTCTGGACAGACCGGAATCAGTGACTCTGTACAGACAGGGAGTCAGTGAATCTCTACATACCGAGAGTCAGTGAATCTGTACAGACCGGGAGTCAGTGACTCTGTAGGACCGGGAGTCACTGATTCTGTACGGACTTGGAGTCAGTGCCTCTGTACAGACAGTTTGTCAGTGAATCAGGACAGACCTGGCGTCAGTGGCTCTGTAGACACCGGGTGTCAGTGCCCCTGTGCAGACCGGGATTCAATGGCTCTGTGCAGATATGGAGTCGGTGATTCATTTCCGACTTGGAGTCAGTGGTTCTGTACAGACCGGGTGTCTGTGACTCTGCACAGACCGGGTGTCCGTGACTCTGTACAGTCGGGGAGTCATTGATTCTGTACAGACCTGTAGTCGGTGACTCTGTACAGGCCGGGAGTCAGTGACTCTGTGCAGTTCGGAATCATTCATTATGTACAGACCTGGAGTCAGCGACTCTGTACATACCGGGAGTCAGTGATTCTGTACGTACCGCAAGTCGGTGACTCTGTGAAGTCCGGCAGTCAGTGATTCTGTACGGCCCGGGAGTCAGTTATCTGTCCAGACCTGTAGTCAGTGAATCTGCATCGAACGGAAGTCAATTACTATGTACAGAGCGGGAGTCAGTGCCTCTGTTCAGACCGGGAGTCAGTGACTTTGTACAGACTGGCTATCAATGACACTCTGCAGACCGGGAGTCAGTGATTCTTCACAGACCGCGAGTCAATATCTTTGAACGGAACGAGAGTTCGTGACTCTGTGCAGACCTGGAGTCAGTAACACTGCACAGACCGGGAATCAGTGACTCTGTCCAGGCCGGGAGTCGGTGTCTCTGTACAGAACGGAATCAGTGACTCTGTTCAGACAGTGAGTCGGTGAAACTGTGCAGACCTGCAGTCAGTAATTGTGTGCAGATCGGGTGTCAGTGACTCAGTACAGACCTGGAGTCAGTGACTCTGTAAGGACCGGGAGTCAGTGACTTTGGACAGACGGGGTGTCAGTGACTCTCTGCAGAGTTACTGCCTTCCGGTCTGTACAGTGTCACTGACACCGAGAGTTCGTGACTCCGTACAGACCGGAATCAGTGACTCTGTACAGACAGGGAGTCAGTGAATCTGTACATACCGGGAGTCAGTGACTCTGTAGGACCGGGAGTCACTGACTCTGTACGGACTTGGAGTCAGTGCCTCTGTACAGACAGTTTGTCAGTGAATCAGGACAGACCTGGCGTCAGTGGCTCTGTAGACACCGGGTGTCAGTGCCCCTGTGCAGACCGGGATTCAATGGCTCTGTGCAGATAGGGAGTCGGTGATTCATTTCCGACTTGGAGTCAGTGGTTCTGTACAGACCGGGTGTCTGTGACTCTGCACAGACCGGGTGTCCGTGACTCTGTACAGTCGGGGAGTCATTGATTTTGTACAGACCTGGAGTCGGTGACTCTGTACAGGCCGGGAGTCAGTGACTCTGTGCAGTTCGGAATCATTCATTATGTACAGACCTGGAGTCAGCGACTCTGTACATACCGGGAGTCAGTGATTCTGTACGTACCGCAAGTCGGTGACTCTGTGAAGTCCGGCAGTCAGTGATTCTGTACGGCCCGGGAGTCAGTTACTCTGTCCAGACCTGTAGTCAGTGAATCTGCATCGAACGGAAGTCAATTACTATGTACAGAGCGGGAGTCAGTGCCTCTGTTCAGACCGGGAGTCAGTGACTTTGTACAGACTGGCTATCAATGACACTCTGCAGACCGGGAGTCAGTGATTCTTCACAGACCGCGAGTCAATATCTTTGAACGGAACGAGAGTTCGTGACTCTGTGCAGACCTGGAGTCAGTAACACTGCACAGACCGGGAATCAGTGACTCTGTCCAGGCCGGGAGTCGGTGACTCTGTACAGAACGGAATCAGTGACTCTGTTCAGACATTGAGTCGGTGAAACTGTGCAGACCTGCAGTCAGTAATTGTGTGCAGATCGGGTGTCAGTGACTCAGTACAGACCTGGAGTCAGTGACTCTGTAAGGACCGGGAGTCAGTGACTTTGGACAGACGGGGTGTCAGTGACTCTCTGCAGAGTTACTGCCTTCCGGTCTGTACAGAGTCACTGACACCGAGAGTTCGTGACTCTGTACAGACCGGAATCAGTGACTCTGTACAGACAGGGAGTCAGTGAATCTGTACATACCGGGAGTCAGTGACTCTGTAGGACTGGGAGTCACTGACTCTGTACGGACTTGGAGTCAGTGCCTCTGTACAGACAGTTTGTCAGTGAATCAGGACAGACCTGGCGTCAGTGGCTCTGTAGACACCGGGTGTCAGTGCCCCTGTGCAGACCGGGATTCAATGGCTCTGTGCAGATAGGGAGTCGGTGATTCATTTCCGACTTGGAGTCAGTGGTTCTGTACAGACCGGGTTTCTGTGACTCTGCACAGACCGGGTGTCCGTGACTCTGTACAGTCGGGGAGTCATTGATTTTGTACAGACCTGGAGTCGGTGACTCTGTACAGGCCGGGAGTCAGTGACTCTGTGCAGTCCGGAATCATTCATTATGTACAGACCTGGAGTCAGCGACTCTGTACATACCGGGAGTCAGTGATTCTGTACGTACCGCAAGTCGGTGACTCTGTGAAGTCCGGCAGTCAGTGATTCTGTACGGCCCGGGAGTCAGTTACTCTGTCCAGACCTGTAGTCAGTGAATCTGCATCGAACGGAAGTCAATTACTATGTACAGAGCGGGAGTCAGTGCCTCTGTTCAGACCGGGAGTCAGTGACTTTGTACAGACTGGCTATCAATGACACTCTGCAGACCGGGAGTCAGTGATTCTTCACAGACCGCGAGTCAATATCTTTGAACGGAACGAGAGTTCGTGACTCTGTGCAGACCTGGAGTCAGTAACACTGCACAGACCGGGAATCAGTGACTCTGTCCAGGCCGGGAGTCGGTGACTCTGTACAGAACGGAATCAGTGACTCTGTTCAGACAGTGAGTCGGTGAAACTGTGCAGACCTGCAGTCAGTAATTGTGTGCAGATCGGGTGTCAGTGACTCAGTACAGACCTGGAGTCAGTGACTCTGTAAGGACCGGGAGTCAGTGACTTTGGACAGACGGGGTGTCAGTGACTCTCTGCAGAGTTACTGCCTTCCGGTCTGTACAGTGTCACTGACACCGAGAGTTCGTGACTCCGTACAGACCGGAATCAGTGACTCTGTACAGACAGGGAGTCAGTGAATCTGTACATACCGGGAGTCAGTGACTCTGTAGGACCGGGAGTCACTGACTCTGTACGGACTTGGAGTCAGTGCCTCTGTACAGACAGTTTGTCAGTGAATCAGGACAGACCTGGCGTCAGTGGCTCTGTAGACACCGGGTGTCAGTGCCCCTGTGCAGACCGGGATTCAATGGCTCTGTGCAGATAGGGAGTCGGTGATTCATTTCCGACTTGGAGTCAGTGGTTCTGTACAGACCGGGTGTCTGTGACTCTGCACAGACCGGGTGTCCGTGACTCTGTACAGTCGGGGAGTCATTGATTTTGTACAGACCTGGAGTCGGTGACTCTGTACAGGCCGGGAGTCAGTGACTCTGTGCAGTTCGGAATCATTCATTATGTACAGACCTGGAGTCAGCGACTCTGTACATACCGGGAGTCAGTGATTCTGTACGTACCGCAAGTCGGTGACTCTGTGAAGTCCGGCAGTCAGTGATTCTGTACGGCCCGGGAGTCAGTTACTCTGTCCAGACCTGTAGTCAGTGAATCTGCATCGAACGGAAGTCAATTACTATGTACAGAGCGGGAGTCAGTGCCTCTGTTCAGACCGGGAGTCAGTGACTTTGTACAGACTGGCTATCAATGACACTCTGCAGACCGGGAGTCAGTGATTCTTCACAGACCGCGAGTCAATATCTTTGAACGGAACGAGAGTTCGTGACTCTGTGCAGACCTGGAGTCAGTAACACTGCACAGACCGGGAATCAGTGACTCTGTCCAGGCCGGGAGTCGGTGACTCTGTACAGAACGGAATCAGTGACTCTGTTCAGACAGTGAGTCGGTGAAACTGTGCAGACCTGCAGTCAGTAATTGTGTGCAGATCGGGTGTCAGTGACTCAGTACAGACCTGGAGTCAGTGACTCTGTAAGGACCGGGAGTCAGTGACTTTGGACAGACGGGGTGTCAGTGACTCTCTGCAGAGTTACTGCCTTCCGGTCTGTACAGAGTCACTGACACCGAGAGTTCGTGACTCTGTACAGACCGGAATCAGTGACTCTGTACAGACAGGGAGTCAGTGAATCTGTACATACCGAGAGTCAGTGAATCTGTACAGACCGGGAGTCAGTGACTCTGTAGGACCGGGAGTCACTGACTCTGTACGGACTTGGAGTCAGTGCCTCTGTACAGACAGTTTGTCAGTGAATCAGGACAGACCTGGCGTCAGTGGCTCTGTAGACACCGGGTGTCAGTGCCCCTGTGCAGACGGGGATTCAATGGCTCTGTGCAGATATGGAGTCGGTGATTCATTTCCGACTTGGAGTCAGTGGTTCTGTACAGACCGGTTGTCTGTGACTCTGCACAGACCGGGTGTCCGTGACTCTGTACAGTCGGGGAGTCATTGATTCTGTACAGACCTGGAGTCGGTGACTCTGTACAGGCCGGGAGTCAGTGACTCTGTGCAGTTCGGAATCATTCATTATGTACAGACCTGGAGTCAGCGACTCTGTACATACCGGGAGTCAGTGATTCTGTACGTACCGCAAGTCGGTGACTCTGTGAAGTCCGGCAGTCAGTGATTCTGTACGGCCCGGGAGTCAGTTATCTGTCCAGACCTGTAGTCAGTGAATCTGCATCGAACGGAAGTCAATTACTATGTACAGAGCGGGAGTCAGTGCCTCTGTTCAGACCGGGAGTCAGTGACTCTGTAAGGACCGGGAGTCAGTGACTTTGGACAGACGGGGTGTCAGTGACTCTCTGCAGAGTTACTGCCTTCCGGTCTGTACAGAGTCACTGACACCGAGAGTTCGTGACTCTGTACAGACCGGAATCAGTGACTCTGTACAGACAGGGAGTCAGTGAATCTGTACATACCGGGAGTCAGTGACTCTGTAGGACTGGGAGTCACTGACTCTGTACGGACTTGGAGTCAGTGCCTCTGTACAGACAGTTTGTCAGTGAATCAGGACAGACCTGGCGTCAGTGGCTCTGTAGACACCGGGTGTCAGTGCCCCTGTGCAGACCGGGATTCAATGGCTCTGTGCAGATAGGGAGTCGGTGATTCATTTCCGACTTGGAGTCAGTGGTTCTGTACAGACCGGGTGTCTGTGACTCTGCACAGACCGGGTGTCCGTGACTCTGTACAGTCGGGGAGTCATTGATTTTGTACAGACCTGGAGTCGGTGACTCTGTACAGGCCGGGAGTCAGTGACTCTGTGCAGTTCGGAATCATTCATTATGTACAGACCTGGAGTCAGCGACTCTGTACATACCGGGAGTCAGTGATTCTGTACGTACCGCAAGTCGGTGACTCTGTGAAGTCCGGCAGTCAGTGATTCTGTACGGCCCGGGAGTCAGTTACTCTGTCCAGACCTGTAGTCAGTGAATCTGCATCGAACGGAAGTCAATTACTATGTACAGAGCGGGAGTCAGTGCCTCTGTTCAGACCGGGAGTCAGTGACTTTGTACAGACTGGCTATCAATGACACTCTGCAGACCGGGAGTCAGTGATTCTTCACAGACCGCGAGTCAATATCTTTGAACGGAACGAGAGTTCGTGACTCTGTGCAGACCTGGAGTCAGTAACACTGCACAGACCGGGAATCAGTGACTCTGTCCAGGCCGGGAGTCGGTGACTCTGTACAGAACGGAATCAGTGACTCTGTTCAGACAGTGAGTCGGTGAAACTGTGCAGACCTGCAGTCAGTAATTGTGTGCAGATCGGGTGTCAGTGACTCAGTACAGACCTGGAGTCAGTGACTCTGTAAGGACCGGGAGTCAGTGACTTTGGACAGACGGGGTGTCAGTGACTCTCTGCAGAGTTACTGCCTTCCGGTCTGTACAGAGTCACTGACACCGAGAGTTCGTGACTCTGGACAGACCGGAATCAGTGACTCTGTACAGACAGGGAGTCAGTGAATCTGTACATACCGAGAGTCAGTGAATCTGTACAGACCGGGAGTCAGTGACTCTGTAGGACCGGGAGTCACTGACTCTGTACGGACTTGGAGTCAGTGCCTCTGTACAGACAGTTTGTCAGTGAATCAGGACAGACCTGGCGTCAGTGGCTCTGTAGACACCGGGTGTCAGTGCCCCTGTGCAGACCGGGATTCAATGGCTCTGTGCAGATAGGGAGTCGGTGATTCATTTCCGACTTGGAGTCAGTGGTTCTGTACAGACCGGGTGTCTGTGACTCTGCACAGACCGGGTGTCCGTGACTCTGTACAGTCGGGGAGTCATTGATTCTGTACAGACCTGTAGTCGGTGACTCTGTACAGGCCGGGAGTCAGTGACTCTGTGCAGTTCGGAATCATTCATTATGTACAGACCTGGAGTCAGCGACTCTGTACATACCGGGAGTCAGTGATTCTGTACGTACCGCAAGTCGGTGACTCTGTGAAGTCCGGCAGTCAGTGATTCTGTACGGCCCGGGAGTCAGTTATCTGTCCAGACCTGTAGTCAGTGAATCTGCATCGAACGGAAGTCAATTACTATGTTCAGAGCGGGAGTCAGTGCCTCTGTTCAGACCGGGAGTCAGTGACTTTGTACAGACTGGCTATCAATGACACTCTGCAGACCGGGAGTCAGTGATTCTTCACAGACCGCGAGTCAATATCTTTGAACGGAACGAGAGTTCGTGACTGTGCAGACCTGGAGTCAGTAACACTGCACAGACCGGGAATCAGTGACTCTGTCCAGGCCGGGAGTCGGTGTCTCTGTACAGAACGGAATCAGTGACTCTGTTCAGACAGTGAGTCGGTGAAACTGTGCAGACCTGCAGTCAGTAATTGTGTGCAGATCGGGTGTCAGTGACTCAGTACAGACCTGGAGTCAGTGACTCTGTAAGGACCGGGAGTCAGTGACTTTGGACAGACGGGGTGTCAGTGACTCTCTGCAGAGTTACTGCCTTCCGGTCTGTACAGTGTCACTGACACCGAGAGTTCGTGACTCCGTACAGACCGGAATCAGTGACTCTGTACAGACAGGGAGACAGTGAATCTGTACATACCGGGAGTCAGTGACTCTGTAGGACTGGGAGTCACTGACTCTGTACGGACTTAGAGTCAGTGCCTCTGTACAGACAGTTTGTCAGTGAATCAGGACAGACCTGGCGTCAGTGGCTCTGTAGACACCGGGTGTCAGTGCCCCTGTGCAGACCGGGATTCAATGGCTCTGTGCAGATAGGGAGTCGGTGATTCATTTCCGACTTGGAGTCAGTGGTTCTGTACAGACCGGGTGTCTGTGACTCTGCACAGACCGGGTGTCCGTGACTCTGTACAGTCGGGGAGTCATTGATTTTGTACAGACCTGGAGTCGGTGACTCTGTACAGGCCGGGAGTCAGTGACTCTGTGCAGTTCGGAATCATTCATTATGTACAGACCTGGAGTCAGCGACTCTGTACATACCGGGAGTCAGTGATTCTGTACGTACCGCAAGTCGGTGACTCTGTGAAGTCCGGCAGTCAGTGATTCTGTACGGCCCGGGAGTCAGTTACTCTGTCCAGACCTGTAGTCAGTGAATCTGCATCGAACGGAAGTCAATTACTATGTACAGAGCGGGAGTCAGTGCCTCTGTTCAGACCGGGAGTCAGTGACTTTGTACAGACTGGCTATCAATGACACTCTGCAGACCGGGAGTCAGTGATTCTTCACAGACCGCGAGTCAATATCTTTGAACGGAACGAGAGTTCGTGACTCTGTGCAGACCTGGAGTCAGTAACACTGCACAGACCGGGAATCAGTGACTCTGTCCAGGCCGGGAGTCGGTGACTCTGTACAGAACGGAATCAGTGACTCTGTTCAGACAGTGAGTCGGTGAAACTCTGCAGACCTGCAGTCAGTAATTGTGTGCAGATCGGGTGTCAGTGACTCAGTACAGACCTGGAGTCAGTGACTCTGTAAGGACCGGGAGTCAGTGACTTTGGACAGACGGGGTGTCAGTGACTCTCTGCAGAGTTACTGCCTTCCGGTCTGTACAGAGTCACTGACACCGAGAGTTCGTGACTCTGTACAGACCGGAATCAGTGACTCTGTACAGAGAGGGAGTCAGTGAATCTCTACATACCGAGATTCAGTGAATCTGTACAGACCGGGAGTCAGTGACTCTGTAGGACCGGGAGTCACTGATTCTGTACGGACTTGGAGTCAGTGCCTCTGTACAGACAGTTTGTCAGTGAATCAGGACAGACCTGGCGTCAGTGGCTCTGTAGAGACCGGGTGTCAGTGCCCCTGTGCAGACCGGGATTCAATGGCTCTGTGCAGATAGGGAGTCGGTGATTCTTTTCGGACTTGAAGTCGGTGACTCTGTGCAGACCGGAAGTCAGTGTCTCTGCATAGACCGGAAGTCAGTTACTCGGTACAGACCGGGAGTCAGTGACTCTGTGCATAGCGGGATTCAATGACTCTCTGCAGACCTGGATTCAGTGAATCTGTGCAGACCGGGAGTTCGTGGCTTTATGCAGACCGGAATCAGTGACTCTGTACAGACCGGGTATCAGTGAGTCTTTACAGAGCGGGAGTCAGTCTCTGTGAACAGACCGTCCGTTAGTGACTCTGTCCAACCGGGAGTCAGTGACGGTGTACGACTGGGATTCAGTGATGCTGTGCACACCTGGAGTCAGTAATTCTGCACAGACCGGGAGTCAGTTACTCAGTATAGAACGGGAGTCAATTATTCTGTACAGGCCTTGTGTCTGCGACTCTGTGCAGTTCGGAATCATTGATTATTCACAGACCTTGTGTCAGCGACACTGTACAGAGCGGGAGTCAGTGATTCTGTACCAACCGGAAGTCGGTTACTCTGTACAGACCGGAATCAGTGACTCTGTTCAGACAGTGAGTCAGTGAATCTGAACTGACCTGCAGTCAGTGGCTTTGTGCAGGCCGGGTGTCAGTGACTCTTTACAGACCTGGTTTCAATGGGTTTTCAGAGATCGGGAGTCAGTAAGTCTGTACATACCGGGAGTCAGTGACTCGGAACAGGCCGGGCAGTCAGTGAATCTGTACAGATCGGAATCATTGACTCTGTACAGAGAGGGAGTCAGTGGCTCTGTACAGACCGGTAGTCAGTGGCTCTGTAAGACCGGGCATCAGTAACTCTGTACAGTCCTGCAGTCAGTGACACTGTGCAGACCTGAATCAGTGAATCTGTACAGGCCGGGAGTCCGTGAATCTGTATGGACCGAAATCAGTGACTCTTTTCAGACAGTGAGTCAGTGAACCTGTGCAGACCTGGAGTCAGTGGCTCTCTACAGATCGGGTGTCAATGACACTGTACAGACCGAAGTCAGTGACTCTGTACAGACCGGGCGTCAGTGACTCCGTTCAGACCCGGAGTCTGTGAGTCTGTACAGACCGAGAGTCAGTGACACTGTACAGTCGGGGAGTCATTGATTCTGTACAGACCTGGAGTCGGTGACTCTGTACAGACCGTCAGTCAGTGATTCTGTACGGCGCGGGAGTCAGTTACTCTGTCCAGACCGGGAGTCAGTGAATCTGCATCGACCGGAAGTCAATTACTGTGTACAGACCGGGAGTCAGTAACTCTGAACAGAGCGACTGTTAGTGACTCTGCCCAACCGCGAGCCAGTGACGCTGTCCGACTGGGATTCAGTGATGCTGTGCACACCTGGAGTCATTGATTCTGCACAGACCTGGAGTCAGTTACTCTGCATAGAACGGGAGTCAATTACTCTGTGCAGGCCAGGTGTCAGCGACTCTGTGCAGTTCGGAATCATTGATTATTTACAGACCTGGAGTCAGCGACTCTGAACAGAGCGGGAGTCAGTGATTCTGTTCCGACCGCAAGTCGGTTACTCTGTACAGACCGGAATCAGTGACTCTGTTCAGACATTGAGTCAGTGAATCTGAAGTGACCTGCAGTCAGTGGCTTTGCACAGGCCGGGTGTCAGTGACTCTTTACAGACCGGGTTTCAATGGGTTTTCAGAGATCGGGAGTCAGTAAGTCTGTACATACCTGGAGTCAGTGACTCGGAACAGGCCGGGGAGTCAGTGAATCTGTACAGATCGCAATCATTGACTCTGTACAGATCGGGAGTCAGTGACTCTGTTCAGACCGGGAGTCAGTGATTTTGTACAAACTGGGTATCAATGACTCGCTGCAGACCGGGAGTCAGTGATTCTTCACAGACCGGGAGTCAGTGACTTTGTCCAGGCCGGGAGTCGGTGACTCTGTCCAGAACGAAATCAGTGACTAAGTTCAGACAGTGAATCAGTGAAACTGTGCAGACCTGGAGTCAGTGACTGTGTACAGATCGGGTTTCAGTGACTCTGTACAGACCGGGAATCAGTGACTTTGTACAGACGTGGTGTCAGTGACTCTCTGCAGAGTCACGGCCTTCCGGTCCGTACAGATTCACTGACACCGAGAGTTCGTTACTCTATGCAGAACGGAATCAGTGACTCTGTGCAGACAGGCAGTCAGTGAATCTGTACATACCGGGAGTCAGTGACTCTGTCGGACCGCGAGTCACTGACTCTGTACTGACCTGGAGTCAGTGTCTCTGTGCAGACAGTTAGTCAGTGAATCTGTACAGACCTGGAGTCAGTGTCCCTGTGCAGACCGGGATAAAATGGCTCTGTGCAGGCCGGGAGTCGGTGATTCTGTACGGACTTGAAGTCGGTGACTGTGCAGACCGGAAGTCAATGACTCTGCATGGACCGGAAGTCAGTTACTCTGTACAGAACGGGAGTCAGTGACTCTGTGCATAGCGGGGTTTCGTGAATCTCCAGACCTGGAGTCAGTGAAAATGTACTGACCGGGAGTTAGTGGCTCTGTGCAGACCAGAAGTCAGTGATTCTGTCCAGACCGGAATCAGTGACTCTGTGCAGACAGTGAGTTGGTGAATCTGCACTGACCTGGAGTCAGTGGCTCTGTACAGACCGGGTGTCTTTGACTCTGCACAGACCGGGTGTCCGTGACTCTGCACAGTCGGGGAGTCATTGATTCTGTGGAGACCTGGAGTCAGCGACTCTGTACATGCCGGGAGTCAGTGACTCTGTACAGTTCGGAATCATTCATTATGTACAGACCTGGAGTCAGCGACTCTGTACAGACCTGGAGTCGGTGACTCTGTACGAACCGTCAGTCAGTGATTCTGTATGGCGCGGGAGTCAGTTACTCTGTCCAGACCGGGAGTCAGTGAATCTGCATCGACCGGAAGTCAATTACTATGTACAGACCGGGAGTCAGTGACTCTGTTCAGACCGGGAGTCAGTGATTCTGTCCAGGCCGGATGTCAGCGACTCTGTGCAGTTCGGAATCGTTGATTATTTACAGACCTGGAGTCAGCGACTCTGTACAGAGCGGGAGTCAGTGATTCTGTTCCGACCGCAAGTCGGTTACTCTTTACAGACCGGAATCAGTGACTCTGTTCAGACATTGAGTCAGTGAATTTGAAGTGGCCTGCAGTCAGTGGCTTTGCACAGGCCGGGTGTCAGTGACTCTTTACAGACCGGGTTTCAATGGGTTTTCAGAGATCGGGAGTCAGTGATTCGGAACAGGCCGGGGAGTCAGTGAATCTGTACAGATCGCAATCATTGACTCTGCACAGACCGGGAGTCAGTGCCTCTGTTCAGACCGGGAGTCAGTGACTTTGTACAAACTGGGTATCAATGACTCGCTGCAGACCGGGAGACAGTGATTCTTAACAGACCGTGAGTCAATATCTTTGAACGGAACGAGAGTTAGTGACTCTGTGCAGACCTGGAGTCAGTGACACTGCACAGACCGGGAGTCAGTGACTCTGTCCAGGCCGGGAGACGGTGACTCTGTCCAGAACGGAATCAGTGACTATGTTCAGACAGTGAATCAGTGAAACTGTGCAGACCTGGAGTCAGTGACAGTGTACAGATCGGGTGTCAGTGACTCTGTTAAGACCGGGAATCAGTGACTTTGTACAGACGTGGTGTCAGTTGCTCTCTGCAGAGTCACTGCCTTCCGGTCTGTGCAGAGTCACTGACACCGAGAGTTCGTGACTCTGTGCAGAACGGAATCAGTGACTCTGTACTGACAGGCAGTCAGTGAATCTGTACATACCGGGAGTCAGTGACTCTGTCGGACCGGGAGTCACTGACTCTGTGCATAGCGGGGTTTCGTGAATCTCCAGACCTGGAGTCAGTGAAAATGTACTGACCGGGAGTTAGTAACTCTGTGCAGACCAGAAGTCAGTGATTCTGTCCAGACCGGAATCAGTGACTCTGTGCAGACAGTGAGTTGGTGAATCTGCACTGACCTGGAGTCAGTGGCTCTGTACAGACCGGGTGTCTGTGACTCTGCACAGACCGGGTGTCCGTGACTCTGCACAGTCGGGGAGTCATTGATTCTGTGGAGACCTGGAGTCGGTGACTCTGTACATGCCGGGAGTCAGTGACTCTGTACAGTTCGGAATCATTCATTATGTACAGACCTGGAGTCAGCGACTCTGTACAGACCGGGAGTCAGTGATTCTGTACGTACCGCAAGTCGGTGACTCTGTACAGACCGGCAGTCAGTGATTCTGTACGGCCCTGTAGTCAGTTGCTCTGTCCAGACCGGGAGTCAGTGAATCTGCATCGACCGGAAGTCACTTACTATGTACAGAGCGGGAGTCAGTGCCTCTGTTCAGACCGGGAGTCAGTGACTCTGTCCAGACCGGGAGTAAGTGACTTTGTACAAACTGGGTATCAATGACTCTCTGCAGACCGGGAGTCAGTGATTCTTCACAGACCGGGAGTCAATATCTTTGAACGGAACGAGAGTTCGTGACTCTGTGCAGACCTGGAGTCAGTGACACTGCACAGACCGGGAGTCAGTGACTCTGTCCAGGCCGGGAGTCGGTGACTCTGTCCAGACCGGGAGTAAGTGACTTTGTACAAACTGGGTATCAATGACTCTCTGCAGACCGGGAGTCAGTGATTCTTCACAGACCGTGAGTCAATAACTTTGAACGGAACGGGAGTTAGTGACTCTGTGCAGACCTGGAGTCAGTGACACTGCACAGACCGGGAGTCAGTGACTCTGTCCAGGCCGGGAGTCGGTGACTCTGTCCAGAACGGATTCAGTGACCATGTTCAGACAGTGAATCAGTGAAACTGTGCAGACCTGGAGTCAGTGTCTGTGTACATATCGGGTGTCAGTGACTCTGTACAGACCGGGAATAAGTGACTTTGTACAGACGTGGTGTCAGTGACTCTCTGCAGAGTCACTGCCTTCCGGTCTGTGCAGAGTCACTGACACCGAGAGTTCGTGACTCTGTGCAGAACGGAATCAGTGACTCTGTACAGACAGGCAGTCAGTGAATCTGTACATACCGGGAGTCAGTGACTCTGTCGGACCGGGAGTCACTGACTCTGTACTGACCTGGAGTCAGTGTCACTGTGCAGACAGTTAGTCAGTGAATCTGTACAGACCTGGTGTCAGTTTCCCTGTGCAGACCGGGATAAAATGGCTGTGTGCAGGCTGGGAGTCGGTGATTCTGTACCGACTTGAAGTCGGTGACTGTGCAGACCGGAAGTCAATGACTCCACATAGACCGGAAGTCAGTTACTCTGTGCAGACCGGGAGTCAGTGACTCTGTGCATAGCGGGGTTTCGTGAATCTCCAGACCTGGAGTCAGTGAAAATGTACTGACCTGGAGTTAGTAGCTCTGTGCAGACCAGAAGTCAGTGATTCTGTCCAGACCGGAATCAGTGACTCTGTGCAGACAGTGAGTTGGTGAATCTGCACTGACCTGGAGTCAGTGGCTCTGTACAGACCGGGTGTCTGTGACTCTACACAGACCGGGTGTCCGTGACTCTGCACAGTCGGGGAGTCATTCATTCTGTGGAGACCTGGAGTCGGTGACTCTGTACATGCCGGGAGTCAGTGACTCTGTACAGTTCGGAATCATTCATTATGTACAGACCTGGAGTCAGCGACTCTGTACAGACCAGGAGTCAGTGATTCTGTACGTACCGCAAGTCGGTGACTCTGTACAGACCGGCAGTCAGTGATTCTGTACGGCCCTGTAGTCAGTTGCTCTGTCCAGACCTGTAGTCAGTGAATCTGCATCGACCGGAAGTCAATTACTATGTACAGAGCGGGAGTCAGTGCCTCTGTTCAGACCGGGAGTCAGTGACTTTGGACAGACTGGGTATCAATGACTCTCTGCAGACCGGGAGTCAGTGATTCTTCACGGACCGTGAGTCAATATCTTTGAACGGAACGAGAGTTCGTGACTCTGTGCAGACCTGGAGTCAGTGACACTGCACAGACCGGGAGTCAGTGACTCTGTCCAGGCCGGGAGTCGGTGACTCTGTCCAGAACGGATTCAGTGACCATGTTCAGACAGTGAATCAGTGAAACTGTGCAGACCTGGAATCAGTGTCTGTGTCCATATCGGGTGTCAGTGAATCTGTACAGACCGGGAATCAGTGACTTTGTACAGACGTGGTGCCAGTGACTCTGTGCAGAATCACTGCCTTTCGGTCTGTACAGAGTCACTGACACCGAGAGTTCGTGACTCTGTGCAGACCGGAATCAGTGACTCTGTACAGACAGGCAGTCAGTGAATCTGTACATATGGAGAGTCAGTTAATCTGTGCAGACCGGGAGTCAGTGACTCTGTAGGACCGGGAGTCACTGACTCTGTACTGACCTGGAGTCAGTGTCTCTGTGCAGACAGTTTGTCAGTGAATCAGGACAGACCTGGCGTCAGTGGCTCTGTAGAGACCGGGTGTCAGTGCCCCTGTGCACACCGGGATTCAATGGCTCTGTGCAGATAGGGAGTCGGTGATTCTTTTCGGACTTGAAGTCGGTGACTCTGTGCAGACCGGAAGTCAGTGTCTCTGCATGGACTGGAATTCAGTTGCTCGGTACAGACCGGGAGTCAGTGACTCTGTGCATAGCGGGAGTCAGTGAATCTGTGCAGACCGGGAGTTAGTGACTTTGTGCAGACCGGAATCAGTGACTCTGTACAGACCGGGAGTCAGTGACTCTCTACGGACCGGGAGTCAGTGATTCTGTCCAGACCGGGTGTCAGTGAGTCTTTACAGAGCGGGAGTCAGTAACTCTGAACAGACCGACTGTTAGTGACTCTGTCCAACCGGGAGTCAGTGACGCTGTACGACTGGGATTCAGTGATGCTGTGCACACCTGGAGTCAGTGATTCTGCACAGACCGGGAGCCAGTTACTCTGTGTCGAACGGGAGTCAAGTATTCTGTTCAGGACGGGTGTCTCCGACTCTGTGCAGTTCGGAATCATTGATTATTTACAGACCTACAGTCAGCGATACTGCACAGAGCGGTAGTCAGTGATTCTGTGCCGACCGGAAGACGGTTACTCTGTACAGACCGGAATCAGTGACTCTGTTCAGACAGTGAGTCAGTGAATCTGAACTGACCTGCAGTCAGTGGCTTTCTACAGGCCGGGTGTCAGTGACTCTTTACAGACCGGGTTTCAATGGGTTTTCAGAGATCGGGAGTCAGTAAGCCTGCACATACCGGGAGTCTGTGACTCGGAACAGGCCGGGGAGTCAGTGAATCTGTACAGATCGGAATCATTGACTCTGTACAGAGAGGGAGTCAGTGGCTCTGTACAGACCGGTAGTCAGTGGCTCTGTAAGACCGGGCATCAGTAATTCTGTACAGTCCTGCAGGCAGTGACACTGTGCAGACCGGAATCAGTGAATCTGTACAGGCCAGGAGTCCGTTACTCTGTGTGGACCAGAATCAGTGACTCTTTTCAGACAGTGAGTCAGTGAACCTGTGCAGACCTGGAGTCAGTGGCTCTCTACAGATCGGGTGTCAATGACTCTGCACAGACCGAAGTCAGTGACTCTGTAGAGACCGGGAGTCAGCGGCTTTGTAAGACCGGGAGTCAGTAACTCTGTACAGACCGGGCGTCAGTGACTCCGTACAGACCCGGAGTCTGTGAGTCTGTACATACCGGGAGTCAGTGACTCTGTACAGACTGGACGTCAGTGACTGTGTACAGGCCGGAGTCAGTGACTCTGTACAGACCTGGAGTCAGTGACTTTGTCAGGACCGGGAGTCAGTGACTTTTTACAGACGGGGTGTCAGTGTCTCTCTGCAGAGTCACTGCCTTCCGGTCTGTACAGAGTCACTGACACCGAGAGTTCCTGACTCTGTACAGACCGGAATCAGAGATTCTGTACAGACAGGGACTAAGTGAATCTGTACATACCAAGAGCCAGCGAATCTGTGCAGACCGGGAGTCATTGACTCTGTAGGACCGGGCGTCACTGACTCTGTACGGACCTGGCGTCAGTGGCTCTGTAGAGACCGGGTGTCAGTGGCGCTGTAAGACCGGGAGTCAGTAACTCTGTACAGACCGGGCGTCAGTGACTGCGTACAGACGCGGAGTCTGTGAGTCTGTACAGACCGGGAGTCAGTGACTCTGTGCAGACCGGAATCAGTGAATCTGTACAGATAGGGCATCAGTGAATCTGTACAGGCCGGGAGTCCGTGACTCTGTATGGACCGGAATCAGTGACTCTTTTCAGACAGTGAGTCAGTGAACCTGTGCAGACCCGGAGTCAGTGGCTCTCTACAGATCCGGTGTCAATGTCTCTGTAAAGACCGAAGTCAGTTACTCTGTAGAAACCGGGAGTCAGTGGCTCTGTAAGACCGGAAGTCAGTAATTCTGTACAGATCGGGCGTCAGTGACTCCGTATAGACCCGGAGTCTGTGAGTCTGTAGAGACCGGGAGTCAGTGACTCTGTACAGTCGGGGTGTCATTGATTCTGTACAGACCTGGAGTCGGTGACACTGTCCAGGCCGGGAGTCAGTGACTGTGTACAGTCGGGGAGTCATTGATTCTGTACAGACCTGGAGTCGTTGACTCTGTACAGGCCGGCAGTCAGTGATTCTGTACGGCCCGGGAGTCAGTTACTCTGTCCAGACCGGGAATCAGTGAATCTGCATCGACCGGAAGTCAATTACCATGTACAGAGCGGGAGTCAGTGCCTCTGTTCAGAGCGGGAGTCAGTGACTTTGTACAGACTGGGTATCAATGACTCTCTGCAGAACTGGAGTCAGTGACACTGCACAGACCGGGAGTCAGTGACTCTGTCCAGACAGTGAATCAGTGAAACTGTGCAGACCTGGAGTCAGTGACTGTGTACAGATCGGGTGTCAGTGACTGTACAGACCTGGAGTCAGTCACTCTGTAAGGACCGGGAGTCGGTGACTTTGTACAGACGGGGAGTCGGTGACTCTGTACAGAACGGAATCAGTGACTCTGTTCAGACAGTGAATCAGTGAAACTGTGCAGACCTGGAGTCAGTGACTGTGTACATATCGGGTGTCAGTGACTGTACAGACCTGGAGTCAGTCACTCTGTAAGGACCGGGAGTCGGTGACTTTGTACAGACGGGGAGTCGGTGACTCTGTACAGAACGGAATCAGTGACTCTGTTCAGACAGTGAATCAGTGAAACTGTGCAGACCTGGAGTCAGTGACTGTGTACAGATCGGGTGTCAGTGACTGTACAGACCTGGAGTCAGTCACTCTGTAAGGACCGGGAGTCGGTGACTTTGTACAGACGGGGAGTCGGTGACTCTGTACAGAACGGAATCAGTGACTCTGTTCAGACAGTGAATCAGTGAAACTGTGCAGACCTGGAGTCAGTGACTGTGTTCAGATCGGGTGTCAGTGACTGTACAGGCCGGGTGTCCGTGACTCTGTAGAGACCGAGAGTCAGCGGCTTTGTAAGACCGGGAGTCAGTAACTCTGTACAGACCGGGCGTCAGTGACTCCGTACAGACCCGGAGTCTGTGATTCTGTACAGACCTGGAGTCGGTGACACTGTCCAGGCCGGGAGTCAGTGACTGTGTACAGTCGGGGAGTCATTGATTCTGTACAGACCTGGAGTCGTTGAATCTGTACAGGCCGGCAGTCAGTGATTCTGTACGGCCCGGGAGTCAGTTACTCTGTCCAGACCGGGAATCAGTGAATCTGCATCGACCGGAAGTCAATTACCATGTACAGAGCGGGAGTCAGTGCCTCTGTTCAGAGCGGGAGTCAGTGACTTTGTACAGACTGGGTATCAATGACTCTCTGCAGAACTGGAGTCAGTGACACTGCACAGACCGGGAGTCAGTGACTCTGTCCAGACAGTGAATCAGTGAAACTGTGCAGACCTGGAGTCAGTGACTGTGTACAGATCGGGTGTCAGTGACTGTACAGACCTGGAGTCAGTCACTCTGTAAGGACCGGGAGTCGGTGACTTTGTTCAGACGGGGAGTCGGTGACTCTGTACAGAACGGAATCAGTGACTCTGTTCAGACAGTGAATCAGTGAAACTGTGCAGACCTGGAGTCAGTGACTGTGTACAGATCGGGTGTCAGTGACTGTACAGACCTGGAGTCAGTCACTCTGTAAGGACCGGGAGTCGGTGACTTTGTACAGACGGGGAGTCGGTGACTCTGTACAGAACGGAATCAGTGACTCTGTTCAGACAGTGAATCAGTGAAACTGTGCAGACCTGGAGTCAGTGACTGTGTACAGATCGGGTGTCAGTGACTGTACAGACCTGGAGTCAGTCACTCTGTAAGGACCGGGAGTCGGTGACTTTGTACAGACGGGGAGTCGGTGACTCTGTACAGAACGGAATCAGTGACTCTGTTCAGACAGTGAATCAGTGAAACTGTGCAGACCTGGAGTCAGTGACTGTGTTCAGATCGGGTGTCAGTGACTGTACAGGCCGGGAGTCCGTGACTCTGTAGAGACCGAGAGTCAGCGGCTTTGTAAGACCGGGAGTCAGTAACTCTGTACAGACCGGGCGTCAGTGACTCCGTACAGACCCGGAGTCTGTGAGTCTGTACAGACCGGGAGTCAGTGACTCTGTACAGTCGGGGAGTCATTGATTCTGTACAGATCTGGAGTCGGTGACGCTGGACAGACTGGCAGTCAGTGATTCTGTACGGCGCGGGATTCAGTTATTCTGTCCAGACCAGGAGTCAGTAAATCTGCATCGACCGGAAGTCAATTACTGTGTACAGACCGGGAGTCAGTGACTCTGTTCAGACCGTGAGTCAGTGAGTCTTTACAGACCGGGAGTCAGTAACTCTGAAAAGACCGACTGTTAGTGACTCTGTCCAACCGCGAGTCAGTGTCGCTGTACGACTGGGATTCAGTGATGCTGTGCACACCTGGAGTCAGTGATTCTGCACAGACCGGGAGTCAGTTACTCTGTATAGAACTGGAGTCAATTCCTCTGTACAGGCCGGGTGTCAGCGACTCTGTGCAGTTCGGAATCATTGATTATTTACAGACCTGGAGTCAGTGGCTCGGTACAGACCGGGTGTCAATCACTCTGTACAGACCGGGTTTCAGTGAGTCTTTACAGACCGGGAGTCAGTAACTCTGAATAGACCGAGTGTAAATGACTCTGTCCAACCGGAAGTCGCTGTCTCCGTACAGACCGGAATCAGTGACTCTGCACAGACCGTTAGTCAGTGGCACTGTAAGACCCGTAATCAGTAACTCTGTACGGTCCTGCAGTCATTGACTCTGTACAGACATTGAATCAGTGAATCGCTGCAGGCCGGCAGTCCGTGACTCTGTGTGGACCGGAGTCAGTTACTCTTTTCAGACAGTGAGTCAGTGAACCTGTGCAGACCTGGATTCAGTGGCTCTTTACAGATCGGGTGTCAGTGGCTCTGTACAGACCGGAATCAGTGAATGTGTACAGACAGAAAGTCAGTGAATCTGTACAGGGCGTGAGTCCGTGACTCTGTATGGACCGGAATCAGTGACTCTGTTCAGACAGCGAATCAGTGAAACAGTGCAGACCTAGAGTCAGTGAATCTGTACAGACCGGGAGTTAGTGGCTCTGTGCAGACCAGGAGTCAATGATTCTGTCCGGACCGGGAGTCAGTGAGTATTTACAGACCGGGAGTCAGTAACTCTGAACAGATCGAGTGTGAGTGACTCTGTCCAACCGGAAGTCGGTGACTCTGTTACAGACCGGTAGTCACTGGCTCTGTAAGACCCGGAATCAGTAACTCTGCACGGTCCTGCAGCCAGTGACTCTGTACAGACAGGGAATCAGTGAATCGCTACAGGCCGGGACTCCGTGACTCTGCATGGACCGGAATCAGTTACTCTTTTCCGACAGTGAGTCAGTGAACCTGCTCAGACCAGGATTCAGTGGCTCTTCACAGATCGGGTGTCATTGACTCTGTAGAGACCGGAAGTCAGTGACTCTGTGGAGACCGGGAGTCAGTGGCTCTGTAAGACTGGGAGTCAGTAACTCTGTACAAACCGGGCGTCAGTGACTCCGTACAGACCGGGAGTCTGTCAGTCTGTACAGACCGGGAGTCAGTGACACTGTGCAGTCGGGGTGTCAGTGATGCTGTACAGACCTGGAGTCAGTGACACTGCACAGACCGGGAGTCAGTTACTCTGAATAGAACGGGAGTCAATGACTCTGTTCAAGCCGGGAGTCAGCGACTCTGTGTAGTTCGGAATCATTGATTATGTAGAAACCTGGAGTCAGCGACTCTGTACAGAGCGGGAGTCAGTGAATCTGTACAGGCCGGGAGTCCGTGACTCTGTATGGACCGGAATCAGTGACTCTGTTAAGACAGTGAATCAGTGAAACTATGCAGACCTGGAGTCAGTGGCTCTGTACAGATCGGGTGTCAGTGACTCTGTACAGACTGGACGTCAGTGACTGTGGACAGGCCGGAGTCAGTGACTCTGTACAGACCTGGAGTCATTGGCTCTGTCAGGACCGGGAGTCAGTGACGTTTTACAGACGAGGTGTCAGTGTCTCTCTGCAGAGTCACTGCCTTCCGGACTGTATATAGTCACTGACACCGAGAGTTCCTGACTCTGTACAGACCGGAATCAGTGACTCTGTACAGACAGGGAGTCAGTGAATCTGTAAATACCGAGAGCCAGTGAATCTGTACAGACCGGGAGTCAGTGACTCTGTATGACCGGGAGTCACTGACTCTGTCCGGACCTGGCGTCAGTGGCTCTGTACAGACCGGGTGCCAGTGCCCCTGTGCAGACCGGGATTCAATGGCTCTGTGCAGACCGGGAGCCGGTGATCTGTACGGATTGAAGTCGGTGACTCTGTGCAGACCGGAAGTCAGTGACTCTGTACAGACCGGGAGTCAGAGACTCTGTGCATAGCGGGATTCAGTGACTCTCTGCAGTCCTGGAGTCAGTGAGTCTGTACAGACCGGGATTTAGTGGCTCTGTGCAGACCGGAATCAGTGACCCTTTACAGACAGGGAGTCAGTGATTCTGTCCAGACCGGGTGTCAGTGAGTCTTAACAGACCGGGAGTCAGTAACTCTGAACAGACCGAGTGTTAGTGACTCTGTCCAACCGGGAGTCAGTGACGCTGTACGACCGGGCGACAGTGATGCTGTGCAGACCTGGAGTCAGTGATTCTGCACACAACGGGAGTCAGTTACTCTGTATGGAACGGGAGTCAATTACTCTGTACAGGCCGGGAGTCAGCGACTCTGTGCAGTTCGGATTCATTGATTATTTGCCGACGTGGTGTCAGCGACTCTGTCCAGAGCGGGAGTCAGTGATTCTGCACCGACCGTAAGTCGGTTACTCTGTACAGACCGGAATCAGTGACTCTGTTCAGACAGTGAGTCAGTGAATCTGAACTGACCTGCAGTCAGTGGCTCTGTACAGGCCGGGTGTCAGTGACTCTTTACAGACCGAAGTCAATGATTCTGTGGAGACCGGGAGTCAGTGGCTCTGAAAGACCGGGAGTCAGTAACTCCGTACAGACCGGGCGTCAGTGACTCCGTACAGACCCGGAGTCTGTGAGTCTGTACAGACCGGGAGTCAGTGACTCTGTACAGTCGGGGAGTCATTGATTCTGTGCAGACCTGGAGTCGGTGACTCTGTCCAGGCCGGAGTCAGTGACTCTGTACAGTCGGGGAGTCATTGATTCTGTACAGACCTGGAGTGTGACTCTGTACAGGCCGAGATTCAGTGAAACTATACAGTTCGGAATCATTCATTATATGCAGACCTGGAGTCAGCGACTCTGTACTGACGGGGAGTCAGTGATTCAGTACGTACCGCAAGTCAGTGACTCTGTACAGATCGGCAGTCAGTGATTCTGTGCGGCCCGGGAGTCAGTTACTCTGTCCAGACCGTGAGTCAGTGAATCTGCATCGACCGGAAGTCAATTACTATGTACAGACCGGGAGTCAGTGTCTCAGTTCAGACCGGTAGTCAGTTCCTCTGCACAGACTGGGTATCAATAACTCTCTGCAGACCGGGAGATGGTGATTCTTCACAGACCGGGAGTCAATAACTTTGAACGGAATGAGAGATTGTGACTCTGTGCAGACCTGGAGTCAGTGACACTGCACAGACCGGGAGTCAGTGACTCTGTCCAGGCCGGGAGTCGGTGACTCTGTCCAGAACGGAAACAGTGACTCTGTTCAGACAGTGAATCAGTGCAACTGTGCAGACCTGGAGTCAGTGTCTGTGTACAGATCGGGTGTCAGTGATTCTGTACAGACCTGGAGTCAGTCACTCTGTAAGGACCGGGAGTCAGTGAATTTGTACAGACGGGGTATCAGTGACTCTCTGCAGAGTCACTGCTTTCCGGTCTGTACAGAGTCACTGACTCCGAGAGTTCGTGACTCTGTACAGACCGGAATCAGTGACTCTGCACAGACAGGGAGTCAGTGAAACTGTACATACCGAGAGTCAGTGAATCTGTGCAGACCGGGAGTCAGTGACTCTGTGGGACCGGGAGTCACTGACTCTGTACGGACCTGGAGTCAGTGAATCTGTGCAGACCTGGCGTCAGTGGCTCTGTACAGAGCGGGTGTCAGTGACTCTGTACAGACCTGGAGTCAGTGTCCCTGTGCAGACCGGGATTCAATGGCTCTGTGCAGACCGGAAGTCAGTGACTCTCCATCGACAGGAAGTCAGTTAATCTCTACAGACCGGGAGTCAGTGACTCTGTGCATTGCGGGATACAGTGATTCTCTGCAGACCTACAATCAGTGAATCTGTACAGACCGGGAGTTCGTGAATCTGCACAGACCTGGAATCAGTGGCTCTGTACAGACCGGGTGTCAGTGACTCTGCACAGACCGGTTGACAGTGAGTCTTCATAGATCGGGAATCAGTGAATCTGTACAGACAGTGAGTCAGTGAATCTGCACAGACCTGGATTCATTGACTCAGTACAGATCGGAATCATTGACTCTGTGCATTCCTGCAGTCAGTGACTCTGTACGGACCGGGAGTTAGTGACTTTGTACAGACGGGGTGTCAGTGACTCTCAACAGAGTCACTGCCTTCCGGTCTGTACAGAGTCACTGACACCGAGAGTTCGTGACTTTGCACAGACCTGGAGTCAGTGACTCTGAACAGACCGGGAGTCAGTGACTGTACAGGCCGGGAGTCAGTGACACTGTGCAGACTGGGAGGTAGGGAGGCTGTAAAGACCAAAGTCAGTGTCTCTGTATCGACCACGAGTCAGTGACTCTGTACAAGTCGGTAGTCAGTGATTCTGTCCAGACGGGGAGTCATTGATTCTGTACAGACGTGGAGTCATTGATTCTGTATAGACCTCGAGTCCGTGACTCTATGCAGACCGGTAGTCAGTGAGTCTGTCATACCGGGAATCAGTGATTCTGTACAGACCGGGAGTCAGTTGCTCTGTGCAGACTGGGAGTCAGTAACTCCGTACAGACCGGGAGTCTGTCAGTCTGTACAGACCGGGAGTCAGTGACACTGTGCAGTCGGGGTGTCAGTGATGCTGTACAGACCTGGAGTCAGCGACTCTGTACAGAGCGGGAGTCAGTGAATCTGTACAGGCCGGGAGTCCGTGACTTTGTATGGACCGGAATCAGTGACTCTGATAAGACAGTGAATCAGTGAAACTATGCAGACCTGGAGTCAGTGGCTCTGTACTGATCGGGTGTCAGTGACTCTGTACAGACTGGACGTCAGTGACTGTGTACAGGCCGGAGTCAGTTACTCTGTACAGACCTGGAGTCATTGGCTCTGTCAGGACCGGGAGTCAGTGACGTTTTACAGACGAGGTGTCAGTGTCTCTCTGCAGAGTCACTGCATTCCGGACTGTATACAGTCACTGACACCGAGAGTTCGTGACTCTGTACAGACCGGAATCAGTGACTCTGTACAGACAGCGAGTCAGTGAATCTGTACATACCGAGAGCCAGTGAATCTGTACAGACCGGGAGTCAGTGACTCTGTATGAACGGGAGTCACTGACTCTGTCCGGACCTGGCGTAAGTGGCCCTGTGCAGACCGGGATTCAATGGCTCTGTGCAGACCGGGAGTCGGTGATTCTGTACGGACTTGAAGTCGGTGACTCTGTGCAGACCGGAAGTCAGTGACTCTGTACAGACCGGGAGTCAGAGACTCTATGCACAGCGGGATTCAGTGACTCTCTGCAGTCCTGGAGTCAGTGAGTCTGTACAGACCGGGATTTAGTGGCTCTGTGCAGACCGGAATCAGTGACGCTTTACAGACAGGGAGTCAGTGATTCTGTCCAGACCGGGTGTCAGTGAGTCTTAACAGACCGGGAGTCAGTTCCTCTGAACAGACCTGGAGTCAGTGATTCTGCACACAACGGGAGTCAGTTACTCTGTATAGAACGGGAGTCAATTACTCTGTACAGGCCGGGAGTCAGCGACTCTGTGCAGTTCGGAATCATTGATTATTTGCAGACGTGGTGTCAGCGACTCTGTCCATTTCGGGAGTCAGTGATTCTGCACCGACCGGAAGTCGGTTACTCTGTACAGACCGGAATCAGTGAATCTGTTCAGACAGTGAGTCAGTGAATCTGAACTGACCTGCAGTCAGTGGCTCTGTGCAGGCCAGGTGTCAGTGACTCTTTACAGACCGGGTTTCAGTGAGTTTTCATCGATCGGGAGTCAGTAAGTCTGTACAGACCGGGAGTCATTGACTCGGTGCAGGCCGGGTAGTGAGTGACTCTGTGCCGATCGGAATCATTGACTCTGTACAGATGGGGTATCAGTGAATCTGTACAGGCCGGGAGTCCGTGACTCTGTTTGGACCGGAATCAGTGACTCTTTTCAGACAGTGATTCAGTGAACCTATGCAGACCTGGAGTCAGTGGCTCTCTGCAGGTCGGGTGTCAATGACTCTGTCCAGACCGAAGTCAGTGATTCTGTAGAGACCGGGAGTCAGTGGCTCTGAAAGACCGGGAGTCAGTAACTCCGTACAGACCGGGCGTCAGTGACTCCGTACAGACCCGGAGTCTGTGAGTCTGTACAGACCGGGAGTCAGTGACTCTGTACAGTCGGGGAGTCATTGATTCTGTACAGACCTGGAGTCGGTGACTCTGTCCAGGCCGGAGTCAGTGACTCTGTACAGTCGGGGAGTCATTGATTCTGTACAGACCTGGAGTGTGATTCTGCACACAACGGGAGTCAGTTACTCTGTATAGAACGGGAGTCAATTACTCTGTACAGGCCGGGAGTCAGCGACTCTGTGCAGTTCGGAATCATTGATTAATTGCAGACCTGGTGTCAGCGACTCTGTCCAGAGCGGGAGTCAGTAATTCTGCACCGACCGGAAGTCGGTTACTCTGTACAGACAGTGAGTCAGTGAATCTGTTCAGACAGTGAGTCAGTGAATCTGAACTGACCTGCAGTCAGTGGCTCTGTACAGGCCGGGTGTCAGTGACTCTTTACAGACCGGGTTTCAGTGAGTTTTCATCGATCGGGAGTCAGTAAGTCTGTACAGACCGGGAGTCAGTGACTCGGTACAGGCCGGGGAGTGAGTGACTCTGTGCAGATCGGAATCATTGACTCTGTACAGATGGGGTATCAGTGAATCTGTACAGGCCGGGAGTCCGTGACTCTGTTTGGACCGGAATCAGTGACTCTTTTCAGACAGTGATTCAGTGAACATGTGCAGACCTGGAGTCAGTGGCTCTCTGCAGGTCGGGTGTCAATGACTCTGTCCAGACCGAAGTCAGTGATTCTGTAGAGACCGGGAGTCAGTGGCTCTGAAAGACCGGGAGTCAGTAACTCCGTACAGACCGGGCGTCAGTGACTCCGTACAGACCCGGAGTCTGTGAGTCTGTACAGACCGGGAGTCAGTGACTCTGTACAGTCGGGGAGTCATTGATTCTGTACAGACCTGGAGTCGGTGACTCTGTCCAGGCCGGAGTCAGTGACTCTGTACAGTCGGGGAGTCATTGATTCTGTACAGACCTGGAGTGTGACTCTGTACAGGCCGGGATTCAGTGACTCTATACAGTTCGGAATCATTCATGATATGCAGACCTGGAGTCAGCGACCTGTACTGACGGGGAGTCAGTGATTCTGTGCGTACCGCAAGTCAGTGACTCTGTACAGACCGGCAGACATTGATTCTGTGCGGCCCGGGAGTCAGTTGCTCTGTCCAGACCGTGAGTCAGTGAATCTGCATCGACCGGTAGTCAATTACTATGTACAGACCGGGATTCAGTGTCTCAGTTCAGACCGGTCGTCAGTACCTCTGCACAGACTGGGTATCAATAACTCTCTGCAGACCGGGAGATGGTGATTCTTCACAGACCGGGAGTCAATAACTTTGAACAGAATGAGAGTTTGTGACTCTGTGCAGACCTGGAGTCAGTGACACTGCACAGACCGGGAGTCAGTGACTCTGTCCAGGCCGGGAGTCGGTGACTCTGTCCAGAACGGAATCAGTGACTCTGTTCAGACAGTGAATCAGTGAAACTTTGCAAACCCGGAGTCAGTGACTGTGTACAGATCGTGTGTCAGTGATTCTGTACAGACCTGGAGTCAGTGACTCTGTAAGGACCGGGAGTCAGTGAATTTGTACAGACGGGGTATCAGTGACTCTCTGCAGAGTCACTGCCTTCCGGTCTGTACAGAGTCACTGACACCGAGAGTTCGTGACTTTGCACAGACCTGGAGTCAGTGACTCTGAACAGACCGGGAGTCAGTGACTGTAGAGGCCGGGAGTCAGTGTCTCTGTACGAACCGGGAGTCGGTGACACTGTGCAGACTGGGAGTTAGGGACGCTGTAAAGACCAAAGTCAGTGTCTCTGTATCGACCTCGAGTCCGTGACTCTATGCAGACCGGTAGTCAGTGAGTCTGTCATACTGGGAATCAGTGATTCAATACAGACCAAGAGTCAGTACCTCTGCACAGACCGGGAGTCTGTTGCTCTGTGCAGACTGGGAGTCAGTAACTCTGTACAGACCGGGCGTCAGTGACTCCGTACAGACGGGGAGTCTGTCAGTCTGTACACACCGGGAGTCAGTGACACTGTGCAGTCGGGGTGTCAGTGATGCTGTACAGACCTGGAGTCGGTGACAATGCACAGACCGGGAGTCAGTTACTCTGAATAGAACGGGAGTCAATGACTCTGTACAGGCCGGGAGTCAGCGACTCTGTGCAGTTCGGAATCATTGATTATGTACACACCTGGAGTCAGCGACTCTGTGCAGAGCCTGAGTCAGTGAATCTGTACAGGCCGGGAGTCCGTGACTCTGTATGGACCGGAATCAGGACTCTGTTAAGAGAGTGAATCAGTGAAACTATGCAGACCTGGAGTCAGTGGCTCTGTACTGATCGGGTGTCAGTGACTCTGTACAGACTGGACGTCAGTGAATGTGTACAGGCCGGAGTCTGTGACTCTGTACAGACCTGGAGTCATTGGCTCTGTCAGGACCGGGAGTCAGTGACGTTTTACAGACGAGGTGTCAGTGTCACTGCCTTCCGGTCTGTATATAGTCACTGACACCTAGAGTTCCTGACTCTGTACAGAACGGAATCAGTGACTCTGTACAGACAGGGAGTCAGTGAATCTGTGCATACCGAGATCCAGTGAATCTGTACAGACCGGGAGTCAGTGACTGTATGACCGGGAGTCACTGACTCTGTCCGGACCTGGCGTCAGTGGCTCTGCACAGACCGGGTGCCAGTGCCCCTGTGCAGATCGGGATTCAATGGCTCTGTGCAGACCGGGAGTCGGTGATTGTATGACCGGGAGTCACTGACTCTGTCCGGACCTGGCGTCAGTGGCTCTGCACAGACCGGGTGCCAGTGCCCCTGTGCAGATCGGGATTCAATGGCTCTGTGCAGACCGGGAGTCGGTGATTCTGTACTGATTGAAGTCGGTGACTCTGTGCAGACCGGAAGTCAGTGACTCTGTACAGACCGGGTGTCAGAGACTCTGTGCATAGCGGGATTCAGTGACTCTCTGCAGTCCTGGAGTCAGTGAGTCTGTACAGACCGGGATTTAGTGGCTCTGTGCAGACCGGAATCAGTGACCCTTTACAGACAGGGAGTCAGAGATTCTGTCCAGACCGGGTGTCAGTGAGTCTTAACAGACCGGAAGTCAGTAACTCTGAACAGACCGAGTGTTAGTGACTCTGTCCAACCGGGAGTCAGTGACGCTGTACGACCGGGCGTCAGTGACGCTGTGCAGACCTGGAGTCAGTGATTCTGCACACAACGGGAGTCAGTTACTCTGTATAGAACGGGAGTCAATTACTCTGTACAGGCCGGGAGTCAGCGACTCTGTGCAGTTCGGAATCATTGATTATTTGCAGACCTGGTGTCAGCGACTCTGTCCATTTCGGGAGTCAGTGATTCTGCACCGACCGTAAGTCGGTTACTCTGTACAGACCGGAATCAGTGACTCTGTTCAGACAGTGAGTCAGTGAATCTGAACTGACCTGCAGTCAGTGGCTCTGTACAGGCCGGGTGTCAGTGACTCTTTACAGACCGGGTTTCAGTGAGTTTTCATCGATCGGGAGTCAGTAAGTCTGTACAGACCGGGAGTCAGTGACTCGGTACAGGCCGGGGAGTGAGTGACTCTGTGCAGATCGGAATCATTGACTCTGTACAGATGGGGTATCAGTGAATCGATACAGGCCGGGAGTCCGTGACTCTGTTTGGACCGGAATCAGTGACTCTTTTCAGACAGTGATTCAGTGAACCTTTGCAGACAGTGACTCTGTACAGACCGGGTGTCAGAGACTCTGTGCATAGCGGGATTCAGTGACTCTCTGCAGTCCTGGAGTCAGTGAGTCTGTACAGACCGGGATTTAGTGGCTCTGTGCAGACCGGAATCAGTGACCCTTTACAGACAGGGAGTCAGAGATTCTGTCCAGACCGGGTGTCAGTGAGTCTTAACAGACCGGAAGTCAGTAACTCTGAACAGACCGAGTGTTAGTGACTCTGTCCAACCGGGAGTCAGTGACGCTGTACGACCGGGCGTCAGTGACGCTGTGCAGACCTGGAGTCAGTGATTCTGCACACAACGGGAGTCAGTTACTCTGTATAGAACGGGAGTCAATTACTCTGTACAGGCCGGGAGTCAGCGACTCTGTGCAGTTCGGAATCATTGATTATTTGCAGACCTGGTGTCAGCGACTCTGTCCATTTCGGGAGTCAGTGATTCTGCACCGACCGGAAGTCGGTTACTCTGTACAGACCGGAATCAGTGACTCTGTTCAGACAGTGAGTCAGTGAATCTGAACTGACCTGCAGTCAGTGGCTCTGTACAGGCCGGGTGTCAGTGACTCTTTACAGACCGGGTTTCAGTGAGTTTTCATCGATCGGGAGTCAGTAAGTCTGTACAGACCGGGAGTCAGTGACTCGGTACAGGCCGGGGAGTGAGTGACTCTGTGCAGATCGGAATCATTGACTCTGTACAGATGGGGTATCAGTGAATCGATACAGGCCGGGAGTCCGTGACTCTGTTTGGACCGGAATCAGTGACTCTTTTCAGACAGTGATTCAGTGAACCTTTGCAGACAGTGGCTCTCTGCAGGTCGGGTGTCAATGACTCTGTCCAGACCGAAGTCAGTGATTCTGTAGAGACCGGGAGTCAGTGGCTCTGAAAGACAGGGAGTCAGTAACTCTGTACAGGCCGGGAGTCAGCGACTCTGTGCAGTTCGGAATCATTGATTAATTGCAGACCTGGTGTCAGCAACTCTGTCCAGAGCGGGAGTCAGTAATTCTGCACCGACCGGAAGTCGGTTACTCTGTACGGACAGTGAGTCAGTGAATCTGTTCAGACAGTGAGTCAGTGAATCTGAACTGACCTGCAGTCAGTGGCTCTGTACAGGCCGGGTGTCAGTGACTCTTTACAGACCGGGTTTCAGTGAGTTTTCATCGATCGGGAGTCAGTAAGTCTGTACAGACCGGGAGTCATTGATTCTGTACAGACCTGGAGTGTGACTCTGTACAGGCCGGGATTCAGTGACTCTATACAGTTCGGAATCATTCATGATATGCAGACCTGGAGTCAGCGACTCTGTACTGACGGGGAGTCAGTGATTCTGTACGTACCGCAAGTCAGTGACTCTGTACAGACCGGCAGTCAGTGATTCTGTGCGGCCCGGGAGTCAGTTACTCTGTCCAGACCGTGAGTCAGTGAATCTGCATCGACCGGAAGTCAATTACTATGTACAGACCGGGAGTCAGTGTCTCAGTTCAGACCGGTAGTCAGCACCTCTGCACAGACTGGGTGTCAATAAATCTCTGCAGACCGGGAGATAGTGATTCTTCACAGACCGGGAGTCAATAACTTTGAACAGAATGAGAGTTTGTGACTCTGTGCAGACCTGGAGTCAGTGACTCTGTCCAGGCCGGGAGTCGGTGACTCTGTCCAGAACGGAGTCAGTGACTCTGTTCAGACAGTGAATCAGTGCAACTGTGCAGACCTGGAGTCAGTGACTGTGTACAGACATTTAGTCAGTGATTCTGTACAGACCTGGAGTCAGTGACTCTGTAAGGACCGTGAGTCAGTGAATTTGTACAGACGGGGTATCAGTGACTCTCTGCAGAGTCACTGCTTTCCGGTCTGTACAGAGTCACTGACACCGAGAGTTCGTGATTCTGTACAGACCGGAATCAGTGACTCTGCACAGACAGGGATCCAGTGAAACTGTACATACCGAGAGTCAGTGAATCTGTGCAGACCGGGAGTCAGTGACTCTGTGGTACCGGGAGTCACTGACTCTGTACGGACCTGGAGTCAGTGTCTCTGTACAGACATTTAGTCAGTGAATCTGTGCAGACCTGGCGTCAGTGGCTCTGTACAGAGCGGGTGTCAGTGACTCTGTACAGACCTGGAGTCAGTGTCCCTGTGCAGACAGGGATTCAATGGCTCTGTGCAGACCGCAAGTCAGTGACTCTCCATCGACAGGAAGTCAGTTTATCTCTACAGACCGGGAGTCAGTGACTCTGTGCATTGCGGGATACAGTGATTCTCTGCAGACCTACAATCAGTGAATCTGTACAGACCGGGAGTTCGTGAATCTGCACAGACCTGGAATCAGTGGCTCTGTACAGACCGGGTGTCAATGACTCTGCACAGATCGGTTGACAGTGAGTCTTCATCGATCGGGAATCAGTGAATCTGTACAGACAGTGAGTCAGTGAATCTGCACAGACCTGGATTCATTGACTCAGTACAGATCGGAATCATTGACTCTGTGCATTCCTGCAGTCAGTGACTCTGTACGGACCGGGAGTTAGTGACTTTGTACAGACGGGGTGTCAGTGACTCTCAACAGAGTCACTGCCTTCCGGTCTGTACAGAGTCACTGACACCGAGAGTTCGTGACTCTGTACAGACCTGGAGTCAGTGACTCTGAACAGACCGGGAGTCAGTGACTGTACAGGCCGGGAGTCAGTGACTCTGTCAGGACCTGGAGTCAGTGACTTTGCACAGACGAGGTGTCAGTGACTCTCTGCAGAGTCACTGCCTTCCGGTCTGTACAGAGTCACTGGCACCGAGAGTTCGTGACTCTGTACAGACCGGAATCAGTGACTCTGTACAGACAGGGAATCAGTGAATCTGTGCATACCAAGAGTCAGTGAATCTGTACAGACCGGGAGTCAGTGACTCTGTAGGACCGGGAGTCACTGACTCTGCACGGACCTGCAGTCAGTGGCTCTGTACAGAGCGGGTGTCAGTGACTCTGTGTAGACCTGGAGTCAGTGTCCCTGGGCAGACCGGGATTCAATGGCTCTGTGCAGACCGGAAGTCACTGACTCTCCATCGACAGGAAGTCAGTTAATCTCTACAGACGGGGAGTCAGTGACTCTGTGCATTGCGGGATTCAGTGACTCTCTGCAGACCTACAATCAGTGAATCTGTACAGACCGGGAGCTCGTAAATCTGCACAGGCCTGGAATCAGTGGCTCTCTACAGACCGGGTGTCAGTGACTCTGCACAGACCGGTTGACAGTGAGTCTTCACAGATCGGGAATCAGTGACTCTGTAAAGACAGTGAGTTAGTGAATCCGCACAGACCTGGAGTCATTGGCTCTGTGCAGATCGGAATCATTGACTCTGTGCATTCCTGCAGTCAGTGACTCTGTACGGACCGAGTGTTAGTGACTTTGTACAGACGGGGTGTCAGTGACTCTGTACAGACAGGCAATCAGTGATTCTGCACAGACCGGAATCAGTGAATATGTACAGGCCGGGAGTCCGTGACTCTGCATGGACCGGAATCAGTGTTTCTGTTCAGACAGTGAGTCAGTGAAACTGTGCAGAGCTAGAGTCAGTGAATCTGTACAGACCGGGAGTTAGTGGCTCTGTGCAGACCGGGAGTCAATGATTCTGTCCAGACCGGGAGTCAGTGAGTCTTTACAGACCGGGAGTCAGCAACTCTGAACAGGCCGAGTGTTAGTGACTCTGTCCAACCGGGAGTCAGTGACGCTGCACGACCGGGAGTCAGTGATGCTGAACAGACCTGGAGTCAGTGACTCTGCACAGAAAGGGAGTCAGTTCCTCTGTATATAACGGGAGTCAATTCCTCTGTACAGGCCGGGAGTCAGCGATTCTGTGCAGTTCGGAATCATTGATTATTTCAGACCTGGTGTCAGCGACTCTGTCCAGAGCGGGAGTCAGTGATTCTGCACCGACCGGAAGTCGGTTACTCTGTACAGACCGGAATCAGTGACTCTGTGCAGACCGGTAGTCAGTGGCTCTGTAAGATCGGGAATCAGTAACTCTGTATGGTCCTACAGTCAGTGACTCTGTAAGACCGGGAGTCAGTAACTCTGTACAGACCGGGCGTCAGTGACTCCGTACAGACCTGGAGGCTGTCAGTCTGTACAGACCGTGAGTCAGTGACACTGTGCAGTCGGGGTGTCAGTGCTGCTGTACAGACCTGGAGTCAGTGACTCAGCACAGACCGGGAGTCAGTTATTCTGTATGGAACGGGAGTCAATTACTCTGTACAGGCCGGGAGTCAGCGTCTCTGTGCAGTTCGGAATCATTGATTATGTACAAACCTGGAGTCAGCGACTCTGTGCAGAGCGGGAGTCAGTGATTCTGTAGCGACCCGAAGTCGGTGACTCTGTACAGTCAGTGAGTGCGTGAATCTGCGCAGATCTGGAGTCAGTGGCTCTGTGCGGAACGGGTGTCAGTGAGTCTGTGCAGACCGGAAGTCAGTGACTGTGTGCAGGCCGGGGAGTCAGTGACACTGTACGGACCGGGCGTCAGTGACTCCGTACAGACCCGGAGTCTGTCAGTCTGTACAGACCGGGAGTCAGTGACTCTGTACAGACCTGGAGTCAGTGTCCCTGTGCAGACAGGGATTCAATGGCTCTGTGCAGACCGCAAGTCAGTGACTCTCCATCGACAGGAAGTCAGTTTATCTCTACAGACCGGGAGTCAGTGACTCTGTGCATTGCGGGATACAGTGATTCTCTGCAGACCTACAATCAGTGAATCTGTACAGACCGGGAGTTCGTGAATCTGCACAGACCTGGAATCAGTGGCTCTGTACAGACCGGGTGTCAATGACTCTGCACAGATCGGTTGACAGTGAGTCTTCATCGATCGGGAATCAGTGAATCTGTACAGACAGTGAGTCAGTGAATCTGCACAGACCTGGATTCATTGACTCAGTACAGATCGGAATCATTGACTCTGTGCATTCCTGCAGTCAGTGACTCTGTACGGACCGGGAGTTAGTGACTTTGTACAGACGGGGTGTCAGTGACTCTCAACAGAGTCACTGCCTTCCGGTCTGTACAGAGTCACTGACACCGAGAGTTCGTGACTCTGTACAGACCTGGAGTCAGTGACTCTGAACAGACCGGGAGTCAGTGACTGTACAGGCCGGGAGTCAGTGACTCTGTCAGGACCTGGAGTCAGTGACTTTGCACAGACGAGGTGTCAGTGACTCTCTGCAGAGTCACTGCCTTCCGGTCTGTACAGAGTCACTGGCACCGAGAGTTCGTGACTCTGTACAGACCGGAATCAGTGACTCTGTACAGACAGGGAATCAGTGAATCTGTGCATACCAAGAGTCAGTGAATCTGTACAGACCGGGAGTCAGTGACTCTGTAGGACCGGGAGTCACTGACTCTGCACGGACCTGCAGTCAGTGGCTCTGTACAGAGCGGGTGTCAGTGACTCTGTGTAGACCTGGAGTCAGTGTCCCTGGGCAGACCGGGATTCAATGGCTCTGTGCAGACCGGAAGTCACTGACTCTCCATCGACAGGAAGTCAGTTAATCTCTACAGACGGGGAGTCAGTGACTCTGTGCATTGCGGGATTCAGTGACTCTCTGCAGACCTACAATCAGTGAATCTGTACAGACCGGGAGCTCGTAAATCTGCACAGGCCTGGAATCAGTGGCTCTCTACAGACCGGGTGTCAGTGACTCTGCACAGACCGGTTGACAGTGAGTCTTCACAGATCGGGAATCAGTGACTCTGTAAAGACAGTGAGTTAGTGAATCCGCACAGACCTGGAGTCATTGGCTCTGTGCAGATCGGAATCATTGACTCTGTGCATTCCTGCAGTCAGTGACTCTGTACGGACCGAGTGTTAGTGACTTTGTACAGACGGGGTGTCAGTGACTCTGTACAGACAGGCAATCAGTGATTCTGCACAGACCGGAATCAGTGAATATGTACAGGCCGGGAGTCCGTGACTCTGCATGGACCGGAATCAGTGTTTCTGTTCAGACAGTGAGTCAGTGAAACTGTGCAGAGCTAGAGTCAGTGAATCTGTACAGACCGGGAGTTAGTGGCTCTGTGCAGACCGGGAGTCAATGATTCTGTCCAGACCGGGAGTCAGTGAGTCTTTACAGACCGGGAGTCAGCAACTCTGAACAGGCCGAGTGTTAGTGACTCTGTCCAACCGGGAGTCAGTGACGCTGCACGACCGGGAGTCAGTGATGCTGAACAGACCTGGAGTCAGTGACTCTGCACAGAAAGGGAGTCAGTTCCTCTGTATATAACGGGAGTCAATTCCTCTGTACAGGCCGGGAGTCAGCGATTCTGTGCAGTTCGGAATCATTGATTATTTCAGACCTGGTGTCAGCGACTCTGTCCAGAGCGGGAGTCAGTGATTCTGCACCGACCGGAAGTCGGTTACTCTGTACAGACCGGAATCAGTGACTCTGTGCAGACCGGTAGTCAGTGGCTCTGTAAGATCGGGAATCAGTAACTCTGTATGGTCCTACAGTCAGTGACTCTGTAAGACCGGGAGTCAGTAACTCTGTACAGACCGGGCGTCAGTGACTCCGTACAGACCTGGAGGCTGTCAGTCTGTACAGACCGTGAGTCAGTGACACTGTGCAGTCGGGGTGTCAGTGCTGCTGTACAGACCTGGAGTCAGTGACTCAGCACAGACCGGGAGTCAGTTATTCTGTATGGAACGGGAGTCAATTACTCTGTACAGGCCGGGAGTCAGCGTCTCTGTGCAGTTCGGAATCATTGATTATGTACAAACCTGGAGTCAGCGACTCTGTGCAGAGCGGGAGTCAGTGATTCTGTAGCGACCCGAAGTCGGTGACTCTGTACAGTCAGTGAGTGCGTGAATCTGCGCAGATCTGGAGTCAGTGGCTCTGTGCGGAACGGGTGTCAGTGAGTCTGTGCAGACCGGAAGTCAGTGACTGTGTGCAGGCCGGGGAGTCAGTGACACTGTACGGACCGGGCGTCAGTGACTCCGTACAGACCCGGAGTCTGTCAGTCTGTACAGACCGGGAGTCAGTGACACTGTGCAGTCCGGGTGTCAGTGATGTTGTACAGACCTGGAGTCAGTGACACTGCACAGACCGGGAGTCAGTTACTCTGTATAGAACGGGAATCAATTACTCGGTGCAGGCCGGCAGTCAGCGACTCTGTGCAGTTCGGAGTCATTGATTATGTACGCACCTGGAGTCAGCGACTCTGTACAGAGAGGGAATCAGCGATTCTGTACCGACCCGAAGTCGGAGACTCTGTACTGACCGGAATCAGTGACCATGTACAGACAGTGAGTGAGTGAATCTGCGCAGATCTGGAGTCAGTGGCTCTGTGCGGACCGGGTATCAGTGAGTCTTCAGAGATCGGTAATCAGTGACTCTGTGCAGACAGTGAGTTTGTGAATATGCACAGACCTGGAGTCAGTGGCTCTGTACAGATCGGGTGTCAGTGACTCTGTACAGACCGGAAGTCAGTGACTTTTTTCAGGACCTGGAGTCGGGTTCTCTGTACAGACCGGGAGTCAGTGGTTCTGTACAGATCGGGAGTCTGTGATCCTGTAAGGACCGGGAGTCAGTGAATCGGTACAAACGGGGAGTCATTGATTCTGTACAGAACTGGAGACAGTGACTCTGTACAAAACCTGGAGTCAGTGACGCTGCACAGACCGGGATCCAGTGACTCCGTACAGACCTGGAGTCAGTGAGTCTGTGCAGACCTGGAGCAAGTGACGATGTACAGACCGGTAGTCAGTGAGTCTGTCCAGACCGGGAATCAATGACCCTGTACTGAAAGGGAATCATTTACCTTGTACAGACCGAGAGTTGGTGACTTTGTACAGACAGGGAATCAGTCACTCTGTACAGACCGGGAGTCAGTGATTCTGTACGGACCGGGAGTCGGTGACACTGTGCAGACCGGGAGTTAGGGACGCTGCAAAGACCAGAGTCAGTGTCTCTGAATCGACCACGAGTCAGTGACTCTGTACAAGTCGGTAGTCAGTGATTCTGTCCAGACGGGGAGTCCTTGATTCTGTGTAGACCTCGAGTCAGTGACTCTATGCAGACCGGTAGTCAGTGAGTCTCTCATACCGGGAGTCAGTAATTCTGCACAGACCTGGAGTCAGTACCTCTGCACAGAGCGGGAGTCATTGACTCTGTACAGACGGGGAATTATTGATTATGTATAGACCTGGAGCCAGTGACGCTGTGCAGATCTGGAGTCAGTGTCTCTGTACAGACCGAGATTCAGTAACGTTGAACAGACCGAGAGTTACTCACTCTGTACGACCGGGAGTCAGTGACGCTGTGCGACGGGGAGTCAGTGACTCTGTACAGACCGGCAGTCAGTGATTCTGTGCGGCCCGGGAGTCAGTTACTCTGTCCAGACCGTGAGTCAGTGAATCTGCATCGACCGGAAGTCAATTACTATGTACAGACCGGGAGTCAGTGTCTCAGTTCAGACCGGTAGTCAGTACCACTGCACAGACTGGGTATCAATAACTCTCTGCAGACCGGGAGATAGTGATTCTTCACAGACCGGGAGTCAATAACTTTGAACAGAATGAGAGTTTGTGACTCTGTGCAGACCTGGAGTCAGTGACACTGCACAGACCGGGAGTCAGTGACTCTGTCCAGGCCGGGAGTCGGTGACTCTGTCCAGAACGGAATCAGTGACTCTGTTCAGACAGTGAATCAGTGCAACTGTGCAGACCTGGAGTCAGTGACTGTGTACAGATCGGGTGTCAGTGATTCTGTACAGACCTGGAGTCAGTGACTCTGTAAGGACCGGGAGTCAGTGATTCTGTACAGACCGGAATCAGTGACTCTGCACAGACAGGGAGTCAGTGAAACTGTACATACCGAGAGTCAGTGAATCTGTACGGACCTGGAGTCAGTGTCTCTGTACAGACATTTAGTCAGTGAATCTGTGCAGACCTGGCGTCAGTGGCTCTGTACAGAGCGGGTGTCAGTGACTCTGTACAGACCTGGAGTCAGTGTCCCTGTGCAGACCGGGATTCAATGGCTCTGTGCAGACCGGAAGTCAGTGACTCTCCATCGACAGGAAGTCAGTTAATCTCTACAGACCGGGAGTCAGTGACTCTGTGCATTGCGGGATACAGTGATTCTCTGCAGACCTACAATCAGTGAATCTGTACAGACCGGGAGTTCGTGAATCTGCACAGACCTGGAATCAGTGGCTCTGTACAGACCGGGTGTCAGTGACTCTGCACAGACCGGTTGACAGTGAGTCTTCATCGATCGGGAATCAGTGAATCTGTACAGACAGTGAGTCAGTGAATCTGCACAGACCTGGATTCATTGACTCAGTACAGATCGGAATCATTGACTCTGTGCATTCCTGCAGTCAGTGACTCTTTACGGACCGGGTGTTAGTGACTTTGTACGGACGGGGTGTCAGTGACTCTCAACAGAGTCACTGCCTTCCGGTCTGTACAGATTCACTGACACCGAGAGTTCGTGACTCTGTACAGACCTGGAGTCAGTGACTCTGAACAGACCGGGAGTCAGTGACTGTACAGGCCGGGAGTCAGTGTCTCTGTACGAACCGGGAGTCGGTGACACTGTGCAGACTGGGAGTTAGGGACGCTGTAAAGACCAAAGTCATTGTCTCTGTATCGACCACGAGTCAGTGACTCTGTACAAGTCTGTAGTCAATGATTCTGTCCAGACGGGGAGTCATTGATTCTGTACAGACGTGGAGTCATTGATTCTGTATAGACCTCGGGTCAGTGACTCTATGCAGACCGGTAGTCAGTGAGTCTGTCATACCGGGAATCAGTGATTCTGTACAGACCTGGAGTCAGTACCTCTGCACAGACCGGGAGTCCGTGGCTCTGTGCAGACAGGGAGTCAGTGATTCTTCACAGACCAGGAGTCAATAACTTTGAACAGAACGAGAGTTAGTGACTCTGTGCACACCTGGAGTCAGTGACACTGCACAGACCGGGAGTCAGTGACTCTGTCCATGCCGGGAGTCGGTGACTTTGTACAGACAGAGAATCAGTCACTCTGTCCAGACAGGGAGTCAGTGATTCTGTACAGACCGGAATCAGTGAAACTGTGCAGACCTGGAGTCAGTGACTGTGTACAGATCGGGTGTCAGTGATTCTGTACAGACCTGGAGTCAGTGACTCTGTCAGGACCTGGAATCAGTGACTTTGTACAGACGAGGTGTCAGTGACTCTGTACAGACAGGGAATCAGTGAATCTGTGCATACCAAGAGTCAGTGAATCTGTACAGACCGGGAGTCAGTGACTCTGTAGGACCGGGAGTCACTGACTCTGCACGGACCTGGAGTCAGTGGCTCTGTACAGAGCGGGTGTCAGTGACTCTGTGCAGACCTGGAGTCAGTGTCCCTGGGCAGACCGGGATTCAATGGCTCTGTGCAGACCGGAAGTCACTGACTCTCCATCGACAGGAAGTCAGTTAATCTCTACAGACGGGGAGTCAGTGACTCTGTGCATTGCGGGATTCAGTGACTCTCTGCAGACCTACAATCAGTGAATCTGTACAGACCGGGAGCTCGTAAATTTGCACAGGCCTGGAATCAGTGGCTCTGTACAGACCGGGTGTCAGTGACTCTGCACAGACCGGTTGACAGTGAGTCTTCACAGATCGGGAATCAGTGACTCTGTAACGACAGTGAGTTAGTGAATCTGCACAGACCTGGAGTCATTGGCTCTGTGCAGATCGGAATCATTGACTCTGTGCATTCCTGCAGTCAGTGACTCTGTACGGACCGAGTGTTAGTGACATTGTACAGACGGGGTGTCAGTGACTCTCAACAGAGTCACTGCCTTCCGGTCTGTACAGAGTCACTGACACCGAGAGTTCGTGACTCTGTACAGACCTGGAGTCAGTGACTTTGTACAGACAGCGAATCAGTCACTCTGTACAGACAGGCAGTCAGTGATTCTGCACAGACCGGAATCAGTGAATATGTACAGGCCGGGAGTCCGTGACTCTGCATGGACCGGAATCAGTGTCTCTGTTCAGACAGTGAGTCAGTGAAACTGTGCAGAGCTAGAGTCAGTGAATCTGTACAGACCGGGAGTTAGTGGCTCTGTGCAGACCGGGAGTCAATGATTCTGTCCAGACCGGGAGTCAGTGAGTCTTTACAGACCGGGAGTCAGCAACTCTGAACAGGCCGAGTGTTAGTGACTCTGTCCAACCGGGAGTCAGTGACGCTGCACGACCGGGAGTCAGTGATGCTGAACAGACCTGGAGTCAGTGACTCTGCACAGAAAGGGAGTCAGTTCCTCTGTATATAACGGGAGTCAATTCCTCTGTACAGGCCGGGAGTCAGCGATTCTGTGCAGTTCGGAATCATTGATTATTTCAGACCTGGTGTCAGCGACTCTGTCCAGAGCGGGAGTCAGTGATTCTGCACCGACAGGAAGTCGGTTACTCTGTACAGACCGGAATCAGTGACTCTGTTCAGACAGTGAGTCAGTGAATCTGAACTGACCTGCAGTCAGTGGCTCTCTACAGGCCGGGTGTCAGTGACTCTTTGCAGACCGGGTTTCAGTGAGTTTTCATCGATCGGGAGTCAGTAAGTCTGTACAGACCTGGAGTCAGTGACACTGCACAGACCGGGAGTCAGTGACTCTGTCCAGGCCGGGAGTCGGTGACTCTGTCCAGAACGGAATCAGTGACTATGTTCAGACAGTGAATCAGTGAAACTGTGCAGACCTGGAGTCAGTGACTGTGTACAGATCGGGTGTCAGTGATTCTGTACAGACCTGGAGTCAGTGACTCTGTAAGGACCGGGAGTCAGTGAATTTGTACAGACGGGGTGTCAGTGACTATCTGCAGAGTCACTGCTTTCCGGTCTGTACAGAGTCACTGACACCGAGAGTTCGTGACTCTGTACAGACCTGGAGTCAGTGACTTTGTACAGACAGCGAATCAGTCACTCTGTACAGACAGGCAGTCAGTGATTCTGCACAGACCGGAATCAGTGAATATGTACAGGCCGGGAGTCCGTGACTCTGCATGGACCGGAATCAGTGTCTCTGTTCAGACAGTGAGTCAGTGAAACTGTGCAGAGCTAGAGTCAGTGAATCTGTACAGACCGGGAGTTAGTGGCTCTGTGCAGACCGGGAGTCAATGATTCTGTCCAGACCGGGAGTCAGTGAGTCTTTACAGACCGGGAGTCAGCAACTCTGAACAGGCCGAGTGTTTGTGACTCTGTCCAACCGGGAGTCAGTGACGCTGCACGACCGGGAGTCAGTGATGCTGAACAGACCTGGAGTCAGTGACTCTGCACAGAAAGGGAGTCAGTTCCTCTGTATATAACGGGAGTCAATTCCTCTGTACAGGCCGGGAGTCAGCGATTCTGTGCAGATCGGAATCATTGATTATTTCAGACCTGGTGTCAGCGACTCTGTCCAGAGCGGGAGTCAGTGATTCCTCACCGATCGGAAGTCGGTTACTCTGTACAGACCGGAATCAGTGACTCTGTGCAGACCGGTAGTCAGTGGCTCTGTAAGACCGGGAATCAGTAACTCTGTATGGTCCTACAGTCAGTGACTCTGTAAGACCGGGAGTCAGTAACTCTGTACAGACCGGGCGTCAGTGACTCCGTACAGACCTGGAGGCTGTCAGTCTGTACAGACCGTGAGTCAGTGACACTGTGCAGTCGGGGTGTCAGTGCTGCTGTACAGACCTGGAGTCAGTGACTCAGCACAGACCGGGAGTCAGTTATTCTGTATGGAACGGGAGTCAATTACTCTGTACAGGCCGGGAGTCAGCGTCTCTGTGCAGTTCGGAATCATTGATTATGTACAAACCTGGAGTCAGCGACTCTGTGCAGAGCGGGAGTCAGTGATTCTGTAGCGACCCGAAGTCGGTGACTCTGTACAGTCAGTGAGTGCGTGAATCTGCGCAGATCTGGAGTCAGTGGCTCTGTGCGGACCGGGTGTCAGTGAGTCTGTACAAAACCTGGAATCAGTGACGCTGTGCAGACCGGGATTCAGTAACTCCGTGCAGACCTGGAGTCAGTGAGTCTGTGTAGACCTGGAGCAAATGACGATGCACAGACTGGGATTCAGTGAGTTTGTCCAGACCGGGAATCACTGACCCTGTACAGCCAGGGAATTGTTGACACTGTACAGACGGAGAGTTAGTGACTTTGCACAGACAGGGAGTCAGTGACTTCTTTAGACCGTGTGTCATTGACTCTGTGCAGACCAGCAATCAGTGAGTCTGCACAGACCGGAGTCAGTGACAGTGCTTAGACCGGAAGTCAGTGACTCTATGCAGACTGGGAGTCAGTGAATCTCCAGGACCGGGAGTCAGTGAATCTCTACGACCCGCAGTCAATGACACTGCACAGACCTGGAGACAGTGACACTGCACAGACCGGGAGTCAGTGACACTGTGTGGACCGGTATCATTGACTCTGTATGGACAGGGAGTCAGTGAATCTGAACATACCGAGAGTCAGTGGCTCTGTACGGACCGGAAGCCAGTGACTCTGTACAGACCGGGAGTCAGTGACTCTGTACAGACCTGGAGTCAGTGAATCTGTACAGACCTGCAGTAAGTGCCTCTGTACAGGCCGGGATTCAGTGTCTCTGTGCAGACCGGATTCAGTGATTCTGCACAGACCGGGGGTCAGTGACTCTGTACAGACCGGGAGTCAGTGACTCTGCACAGACGGGGAATTATTGATTATGTGTATCAGCGGTTCTGGAACGAAATGGAGTCAGTGGCTCTGTTCAGACCTGGAGTCAGTGACTCTGTACAGACCTTAAATCAGTGACGCTGTGCAGACCTGGAGTAAGTGATTCTGTACAGACCTGGAGTCGGGTTCTCTGTACAGACCGGGAGTCAGTGGTTCTGTACAGAACGGGAGTCTGTGATTCTATACGGAACGGGAGTCAGTGAATTTGTTCAGACGGGGAGTCATTGATTCTGTACACACGTGGAGTCAGTGACTCTGTCCAGACCTGGGGACAGTGAGTCTGTACAGAGCTGGAGACAGTGACGCTGCACAGACCTGGAGTCAGTGTCTCTGTACAGACCGAGAATCTGAAACTCTGAACAGGCCGAGACTTACTGACTCTGTACGACCGGGAGTCAGTGACGCTGTCCCACGAGTGTCAGTGATGCTGTACAGACCTGGAGTCAGTGCCTCTGTACGGACCGAGAGTCAGTGATTCTGTACAGACCCGGATTCAGTGACTCTGTACCGTCGGGGAGTCATTCATTCTGTCCAGGCCGGTCGTCAGTGATTCTGTACAGACCTGAATTCAGTGACGTTGTCCAGACCGGGAATCGCTGTTTCTGTTCGGACCGGAACTCGGTGACTCTTCACAGACCGGGCGTCAGTGATTCTTTGCAGACCGGGAGTCGGTCGCTCTGTACATACCGGGTGTCCGTGATTCTGTTCAGTCCTGGAATCAGTTACTGTGCACAGACCTGGAGTCGGGTTCTCTGCACAGACCGTGAGTGAGTGGTACTGTACAAAACGGGATTCTGTGATGCTGTACGGCCCGGGAGTCAGTTACTCTGTCCAGACCGGGAGTCAGTGAATCTGCATCGACCAGAAGTCAATTACCATGTACAGACCGGGAGTCAGTTACTCTGTTCAGACCGGGAGTCAGTGGCTTTGCACAGACTGGGTATCAATGACTCTCTGCAGACCGGAAGTCAGTGAGTCTTCATAGACCGGGAGTCAATAACTTTGAACGGAACGAGAGTTAGTCATTCTGTGCTGACCTGGAGTCAGTGACACTGCACAGACCGGGAGTCAGGGTTTCTGTACAGATCGAGTGCCAGTGACTCTGTACAGACCGGAAGTAAGTGTCCCTGTGTAGACCGGGATTAAATGGCTCTGTGCAGACCGGAAATCGGTGATTCTATACGGACTTGAAGTCGGTGACTTCGTGCAGACCGGAATTCAATGACTCTGCATAGAACGGAAGTCAGTTACTCTGTACAGATCGGGAGTCAGTGATTCTGTATCAACCGGAAGCCGGTTGCTCTATACAGACCGGAATCAGTGACTCTGTGGAGACAGTGAATCAGTGAATCTGCACAGACCTGGAGCCAATGGCTCTGTACAGGCCTGGTGTCAGTGACTCTGTATAGACCGGTTGTCAGTGAGTCTTCAGAGATCGGGAGTCAGTAAGTCTGTATGAGAATACCTACGAGGTGCCCCTCTAACGAAATGCATATGTAGTAAGCTTTCAGTAGCTCAATAAGATGCCTCCATAACAAAATGGCAGTATGGTAAACCAAGGGTTAATATAAGTGGCCCATTTTGCTAGCTAGAATTAGAACAATGAGCTTTTCAAATGAGTTTATCCTTGAGCATTCGTTTATGTTATTAATTTCCTGTATGAAAATGTATGCTTTATTATGAATCAAGCAAAGCGATATGATAAGCTGAATTGTTATTAATTTCCTGTATGAAAATGTATGCTTTATTATGAATCAAGCAAAGCGATATGATAAGCTGAATTCTGGGGTAAGCAGGTGTGGGGAGTGTTGTTTTGCAGCTACCTAATGAATGGATCCTTATTTCGGACAAGGTCGAAAAACATCCCAGGCCTGAGATAAGTGAGACTCCCTTTCCTGTGACCTACGTATGAACAGGTATCACCTGTGAGTGGTCGGTCATTATGTCAGTTAGTATGGCTTGCCCAGACTCAGCTTATGATTGGTTTTAACCCCTTGCTACTCATGTCCCTCCCCACTCTGAAAATGTATAATTGTGTGAACTTTGACTGTGTAAATTGCCTGTTCTATGAGATTGACCAGACTCTGTCAAGAGTTGAAATCAATTCTTTTGATCGGGCCAGCTGCAGCTAATAAATTGTGTTAAAACTTTCAAGTGTATTCGCTTTCAGTTTTTGCTGAACCAGACTAAGAGTAAAGAATCCGGTATCGTCATGTACAGACCGAGAGTCAGTGACTCGGTACAGGCCGGGGAGTCAGTAACTCTGTAAAGATCGGGATCATTGACTCTTTACAGAAAGGGAGTCAGTGACTCTCTACAGACTGGGAGACAGTGAATGTACAGGCTGGGAGTCAGTGTCCCTGCACAGACCAGAATCAGTGAACCTGTACAGGCCGGGAGTCCGTGACTATGTATGGACCGGAATCAGTGACTCTGTTCAGATAGTGAGTCAGTGAAACTGTGCAGACCTGCAGTCAGTGGCTCTGTACAGATCGCTTGTCAGTGACTCTGTACAGACCTGGAGTCAGTGACTCTGTACGGACCCGGATTCAGTGACTTTTTACAGACGGGATGTCAGTGACTCTCTGCAGAGTCACTGCCTTCCGGTCTGTCCAGGGTCACTAATACCGAGAGTTCGGGACTCTGTACAGACCGGAATCAGTGACTCTGTGCAGACAGGGAGTCAGTGAATCTGTACAGACCGGGAGTCATTGACTCTCTAGGACCGGGAGTCACTGACTCTGAACGGACCTGGCGTTATTGGCTCTGTGCAGACCGGGTGTCACTGACTCTGTACAGTCGTGGAGTCAGTCTCCCTGTGCAGACCGGGATTCAACGGCTCTGTGGAGACCGGGAGTCGGTGATTCTGTACGGACTTGAAGTCGGTGAGTCTGTGCAGACCGGAAACCAGTGACTCTGCATGGACCGGAAGTCAGTTACTCTGTGCAGACCGGGAGTCAGTGACTCTGTGCATAGCAGGATTCAGTGACTCTCTGCAGACCTGGAGTCAGTGAATCTGTAGAGACCGGGACTTAGTGGCTCTGTGCAGACCGGGAGTCAGTGATTCTGTGCAGACCGGTTGTCAGTGAGTCTTTACAGACCTTGAGTCAGTAACTCTGAACAGACCGAGTGTTAGTGACTCTGTTCAAACCGGGAGTCAGTGACGCTGTACGACCGGGAGTCAGTGATGCTGTACAGACCTGGAGTCAGTGACTCTGCACAGACCGGGAGTCAGTTACCCTGAAAAGAACGGGAGTCAATTACTCTGCATAGGCCGGGAGTCAGCGACTCTGCAGTTCGGAATCATTGATTATGTACAGACCTGGTGTCAGCGACTCTGCACAGAGCGGGAGGCAGTGAGTTAGTGCAGACCTGGAGCCAGTGACGATGCACAGACTGGGGTTCAGTGAGTTTGTCCAGACCGGGAATCACTGACCCTGTCCATCCAGGGAATTAATGACCCTGCACAGTCGGAGATTTAGTGACTTTGCACAGACAGGGAGTCAGTGAATTCTTCAGACCGAGTGTCATTGAATCTGTGCAGACCAGCAATCAGTGAGATTGCACAGACCGGGAGTCAGTGACAGTGCTTAGACCGGAAGTCAGTTTCGCGGCATGGACCGGAAGTCAGTGACTTTGTGCAGACTGGGAGTCAGTGATTCTCCAGGACCGGGAGTCAGTGAATCTCTACGACCGGGAGTCAATGACTCTGTACAGACCTGGAGACAGTGACGCTGCACAGACCGGGTGTCAGTGACTCTGTACAGACCGGAATCAGTGACTCTGTGCAGATAGGGATTCAGTGAATCTGAACATACCGAGAGCCAGTGGCTCTGTACAGACTGGTTTTCAGTATCTCTGTAGGACCGGGAGTCAGTGACTCTGTATCGACCGGTATCAGTGACGCTGTATAGACAGGGAGTCCGTGAATCTGAACATGCCGAGAGTCAGTGGCTCTGTACAGACCGGGAGACAGTGACTTTGTACAGACCTGGAGTCAGTGCTTCTGTACAGACCGGGAGTCAGAGTCTCTATGCAGACCGGGAGTCAGAGACTCTGTACTGACCGGGAGTCAGTGACTCTGTACAGAGCGGGAGTCAGTGACTGTGTACAGACGGGGAATTATTGATTATGTGCACACCTGGATTCAGCGACTCTGTGCAGACCTGGAGTCAGTGACTCTATACAGACCGGGAGTAAGTGACTCTGTACGGACGGAGAGTCAGTAACTCTGAACAGACCAAGAGTTACTGATTCTGTACGACCGGGTGTCAGTGACGGTGTCCGACGGGAGTCAGTGACTCTGTACGGACGGAGAGTCAGTAACTCTGAACAGACCAAGAGTTACTGATTCTGTACGACCGGGTGTCAGTGACGGTGTCCGACGGGAGTCAGTGACTCTGTAAAGGCCAGGATTTAGTGACTTTGTACGGACCGGTATCAGTGATTCTGTGCAGACAGGGAGTCCGTGAATATCTACAGGACGGGAGTCAGTCACCCTGTGCAGGCCTGGAGTCAGTTACTCTGTAGAGAACGGGAGTAAGTGACTCTGTACGGACGGAGAGTCAGTAACTCTGAACAGACCAAGAGTTACTGATTCTGTACGACCGGGTGTCAGTGACGGTGTCCGACGGGAGTCAGTGACTCTGTACAGGCCGGGAGTTTGTGACTCTGTACGGACCGGAATCAGTGATTCTGTACAGACCTCAAGTCAGTGAGGCTGTGCAGACCGGTAGTAAGTGACGTTGTGCAGAACAGTAGTCGGCTTCTCCGTACAGACCGGAAGTCAGTGGTTCTGTACAGAACAGGAGTCTGTGATTCTGTATGGACCGGGATTCAGTGAATCTGTACAGAAGGGTTTCATTGAATCTGTACACACCTGGAGTCAGTGATTCTGTCCATACCTGGGAACAGTTAGTCTGTACAGAGTTGGAGCCAGTGACGCTGCACAGACCCGTAGTCAGTGTCTCTGTGCAGACCGAGAATCAGTAACTCTGAACAGGCCGAGAGTTACTGACTCTGTACGACGGGGAGTCAGTGACGCTGTCCGACGGGAGTCAGTGAATCTGTACAGACCTGGAGTCAGTTCCTCTGTACGGACCGTGAGTCAGTGAGTCTGTACAGATCGGGATTCAGTGACTCTGTACAGTCGGGGAGTCATTGATTCTGTACAGGCCGGTCGTCAGTGATTCTTTACAGACCTGACTTCAGTGACGTTGTCCAGACCGGGAATCGGTGTTTCTGTACGGATCGGAACTCGGTGACTCTGCACAGTCCGGGCGTCAGTGACTCTTTGCAGACCGGGAGTCGGTCACTCTGTACAGACCGGGTGTCCGTGATTCTGTGCAGACCTGGAATCAGTTACTGTGCACAGACCTGGAGTCGGGTTCTCTGCACAGACCGGGAGTCAGTGGTTCTGTACAAAACGGGTTTCTGTGATTCGGTACGGACCGGGAGTCAGTGATTATGTACAGACAGGGAATCATTGACCCTGTACAGACCGAGAGTTAGTGACTTTGAACAGACAGGGAGTCAGTGACTCTGCATAGACCGGAAGTCAGATTCGCTGCATGGACCGGAAGTCAGTCATTCTGGACAGAACGGAGTCAGTGACTCTGCACAGACGGGGAATCAGTGACCTCGGCAGACCTGGAGTCAGTGTTTCTGTACAGACAGTTAGTCAGTGAATCGGTACAGACCTGGAGTCAGTGGCTCTGTACAGACCGGGTGTCAGTGAATCTGTACAAACAGGGAGTCATTGATTCAGTGCAGACCGGGAATCGGTGATTCTGTACGGAATTGAAGTCGGTGACTTCGTGCAGACCGGAATTCAGTGACTCTGCATAGACCGGAAGTCAGTTACTCTGTACAGATCCGGAGTCAGTGGCACTGTGCAGACCTGGAGCCAGTGTCCCTGTACAGACCAGGAGTCAGTGACTCTGTGCATAGCGGGATTCAGTGACTCTCTGCAGACCTGGAGTCAGTGAATCTGTAGAGACCGGGAGTTCGTGGCTCTGTGCAGGCTGGGAGTCAGTGATTCTGAGCAGACCGGGAGTCAGTTACTCTGTACAGAACGGGATTCAATTACTCTGTACAGGCCGGGAGTCAGCGACTCTGTGCAGTTCGGAATCATTGATTATGTACAGACCTGGAGTCAGCGACTCTGTACAGAGCGGGGTTCAGTGATTCTGTACCGACCGGAAGTCGTTTACTCTGTACAGACTGGAATCAGTGACTCTGTGCAGACAGTGAGTCAGTGAATCTGCACAGACCTGAAGTCAGTGGCTCTGTACAGGCCGGTTGTCAGTGATTCTGTACAGACCGGGTGTAAGTGAGTTTTCAGAGATCGGGAGTCAGTGACTCTGTGCAGACCGGGAGTCAGTGACTATGTATAGATCGGAATTATTGACTCTGCACAGAGAGGGATTCAGTGACTCTGTACAGACTGGTAGTCAGTGGCTCTATAAGACCGGGAATCAGTAACTTGATACGGTCCTGCAATCAGTTACTCTGTACGGACCGGGAATCAGTGACTTTGTACAGACGGGGTGTCAGTAACTCTCTACAGAGTCACTGCCTTCCTGTCTGTACCGAGTCACTGAAACCGAGATTTCGTGACTCTGAACAGACCTGGAGTCAGTGACTGTGCAGAGCGGGAGTCAGTGATTCTGTACCGACCAGAGGTCGGTTGCTCTGTGCAGACCGGAATCAGTGACTCTGTGCAGACAGTGAGTTAGTGAATGTGCACAGACCTGGGGTCAGTGGCTCTGTAGAGGCCGGGTGTCAGTGACTCTTTACATACCGCGTGTCAGTGAGTCTTCATAGATCGGGAATCAGTGACTCTGTGCAGACAGTGAGTTAGTGAATCTGCACAGACCTGGAGTCAGTGGCTCTGTACAGACCGGGAGTCAGTGACTCGGTACAGACCGGGCGGGAATGAATCTTTACAGATTCGGAGTCAGTGATTCTTCACAGACCGGGAGTCAGAAACTCTCTCCAGACCGAGTGTCAGATTATCTGTTCAGACCGGGTATCAGTGACTCGGTACAGGCCGGGGAGTCAGTGACTCTGCACAGATCGGAATCATTGACTCTGTACAGAGAGGGAGTCAGTGACTCTGTACAGACCGGTAGTCAGTGGCTCTGTGAGACCGGGAATCAGTAACTCTGTACAGTCTTGCAGTCAGTGACTCTGTACGGACCGGGACTCAGTGACTTTGTACAGACGTGGTGTCTGTGACTGCACAGGCCTGGAGCAAGTGTCTCTGTACAGACCGGAATCAGTGACTCTGTGCAGACAGTGAGTTAGTGAATCTGTACGGACCTGGAGTCAGTTACTCTGCACAGAGCGGGTGTCAGTGACACTGTGCAGACCGAGAGTCAGTGTCTCTGTGCAGACTGGAATCAGTGACTCTGTATAGACAGGGAGTCCGTGAATCTGAACATGCCGAGAGTCAGTGGCTCTGTACAGACCGCGAGTCAGTGTCTCTGTACAGATCTCGAGTCGGGTTCTCGGGACAGACCGGGAGTCAATTGTTCTGTACAGAACGGTAGTCTGTGATTCTGTACGGACCGGGAGTCAGTGAATCGGTACAGACGGGGAGTCATTGATTCTGTGCAGACCTGGAGTCAGTTAATGGGAACAAAACGTGGAGTCAGTGACGCTGTGCAGACCGGGATTCAGTGAGTCCGTGCAGACCTGGAGTCATTGAGTCTGTGCAGACCTGGAGCAAGTGACGATGCACAGACTGGGATTCAGTGAGTTTGTCCAGATCGGGAATCACTGACCCTGTACAGCCAGGGAATTATTGACCCTGTACAGACGGAGAGTTAGTGAATTTGCACAGACAGGAAGTCAGTGACTTCTTTGGACCGTGTGTCATTGACTCTGTGCAGACCAGCAATCAGTGACTCTATGCAGACTGGGAGTCAGTGAATCTCCAGGAGCGGGAGTCAGTGAATCTGTACAGACCTGGAGACAGTGGCACTGCACAGACCCGGAGTCAGTGACATTGTGTGGACCGGGAATCAGTGACTCTGTGCAGATAGGGATTCAGTGAATCTGAACATACCGAGAGCCAGTGGCTCCGTACAGACTGGTTTTCAGTATCTCTGAAGGACCGAGAGTCAGTGACTCTGCACAGACCGGTATCAGTGACTTGGTATAGACAGAGAGTCCGTGAATCTGAACATGTCGAGAGTCAGTGGCTCTGTACAGACCGGGAGTCAGTGTGTCTGTAGGACCGGTAGTCAGTGACTCTGTACTGACCGGGAGTCAGTGACTCTGTACAGACCTGGAGTCAGTGTCTCTGTGCAGACCGGGAGTCAGTGTCTCTGTGCAGACCGGATTCAGTGATTCTGAACAGATCAGGAGTCAGTGACTCTGTACAGACGGGGAATTATTGATTATGTGCACATCTGGAGGCAGCGACTCTGTGCAGACGTGGTGTCAGTGACTTTGCACAGACCGGGAGACAGTTACTCTGCATAGAACCGGAGTCAGTGACTCTGTACAGGCCAGGATTTAGTGACTTTGTACGGACCGGTATCAGTGATTCTGTGCAGACAGGGAGTCCGTGAATATCTACAGGACGGGAGTCAGTCACCCTGTGCAGGCCTGGAGTCAGTTACTCTGTAGAGAACGGGAGTAAGTGACTCTGTACGGACGGAGAGTCAGTAACTCTGAACAGACCAAGAGTTACTGATTCTGTACGACCGGGTGTCAGTGACGGTGTCCGACGGGAGTCAGTGACTCTGTACAGGCCGGGAGTTTGTGACTCTGTACGGACCGGAATCAGTGATTCTGTACAGACCTCAAGTCAGTGAGGCTGTGCAGACCGGTAGTAAGTGACGTTGTGCAGAACAGTAGTCGGCTTCTCCGTACAGACCGGAAGTCAGTGGTTCTGTACAGAACAGGAGTCTGTGATTCTGTATGGACCGGGATTCAGTGAATCTGTACAGAAGGGTTTCATTGAATCTGTACACACCTGGAGTCAGTGATTCTGTCCATACCTGGGAACAGTTAGTCTGTACAGAGTTGGAGCCAGTGACGCTGCACAGACCCGTAGTCAGTGTCTCTGTGCAGACCGAGAATCAGTAACTCTGAACAGGCCGAGAGTTACTGACTCTGTACGACGGGGAGTCAGTGACGCTGTCCGACGGGAGTCAGTGAATCTGTACAGACCTGGAGTCAGTTCCTCTGTACGGACCGTGAGTCAGTGAGTCTGTACAGATCGGGATTCAGTGACTCTGTACAGTCGGGGAGTCATTGATTCTGTACAGGCCGGTCGTCAGTGATTCTTTACAGACCTGACTTCAGTGACGTTGTCCAGACCGGGAATCGGTGTTTCTGTACGGATCGGAACTCGGTGACTCTGCACAGTCCGGGCGTCAGTGACTCTTTGCAGACCGGGAGTCGGTCACTCTGTACAGACCGGGTGTCCGTGATTCTGTGCAGACCTGGAATCAGTTACTGTGCACAGACCTGGAGTCGGGTTCTCTGCACAGACCGGGAGTCAGTGGTTCTGTACAAAACGGGTTTCTGTGATTCTGTACGGACCGGGAGTCAGTGATTATGTACAGACAGGGAATCATTGACCCTGTACAGACCGAGAGTTAGTGACTTTGAACAGACAGGGAGTCAGTGACTCTGCATAGACCGGAAGTCAGATTCGCTGCATGAACCGGAAGTCAGTCATTCTGGACAGAACGGAGTCAGTGACTCTGCACAGACGGGGAATCAGTGACCTCGGCAGACCTGGAGTCAGTGTTTCTGTACAGACAGTTAGTCAGTGAATCGGTACAGACCTGGAGTCAGTGGCTCTGTACAGACCGGGTGTCAGTGAATCTGTACAAACAGGGAGTCATTGATTCAGTGCAGACCGGGAATCGGTGATTCTGTACGGAATTGAAGTCGGTGACTTCGTGCAGACCGGAATTCAGTGACTCTGCATAGACCGGAAGTCAGTTACTCTGTACAGATCCGGAGTCAGTGGCACTGTGCAGACCTGGAGCCAGTGTCCCTGTACAGACCAGGAGTCAGTGACTCTGTGCATAGCGGGATTCAGTGACTCTCTGCAGACCTGGAGTCAGTGAATCTGTAGAGACCGGGAGTTCGTGGCTCTGTGCAGGCTGGGAGTCAGTGATTCTGAGCAGACCGGGAGTCAGTTACTCTGTACAGAACGGGATTCAATTACTCTGTACAGGCCGGGAGTCAGCGACTCTGTGCAGTTCGGAATCATTGATTATGTACAGACCTGGAGTCAGCGACTCTGTACAGAGCGGGGTTCAGTGATTCTGTACCGACCGGAAGTCGTTTACTCTGTACAGACTGGAATCAGTGACTCTGTGCAGACAGTGAGTCAGTGAATCTGCACAGACCTGAAGTCAGTGGCTCTGTACAGGCCGGTTGTCAGTGATTCTGTACAGACCGGGTGTAAGTGAGTTTTCAGAGATCGGGAGTCAGTGACTCTGTGCAGACCGGGAGTCAGTGACTATGTATAGATCGGAATTATTGACTCTGCACAGAGAGGGATTCAGTGACTCTGTACAGACTGGTAGTCAGTGGCTCTATAAGACCGGGAATCAGTAACTTGATACGGTCCTGCAATCAGTTACTCTGTACGGACCGGGAATCAGTGACTTTGTACAGACGGGGTGTCAGTAACTCTCTACAGAGTCACTGCCTTCCTGTCTGTACCGAGTCACTGAAACCGAGATTTCGTGACTCTGAACAGACCTGGAGTCAGTGACTGTGCAGAGCGGGAGTCAGTGATTCTGTACCGACCAGAGGTCGGTTGCTCTGTGCAGACCGGAATCAGTGACTCTGTGCAGACAGTGAGTTAGTGAATGTGCACAGACCTGGGGTCAGTGGCTCTGTAGAGGCCGGGTGTCAGTGACTCTTTACATACCGCGTGTCAGTGAGTCTTCATAGATCGGGAATCAGTGACTCTGTGCAGACAGTGAGTTAGTGAATCTGCACAGACCTGGAGTCAGTGGCTCTGTACAGACCGGGAGTCAGTGACTCGGTACAGACCGGGCGGGAATGAATCTTTACAGATTCGGAGTCAGTGATTCTTCACAGACCGGGAGTCAGAAACTCTCTCCAGACCGAGTGTCAGATTATCTGTTCAGACCGGGTATCAGTGACTCGGTACAGGCCGGGGAGTCAGTGACTCTGCACAGATCGGAATCATTGACTCTGTACAGAGAGGGAGTCAGTGACTCTGTACAGACCGGTAGTCAGTGGCTCTGTGAGACCGGGAATCAGTAACTCTGTACAGTCTTGCAGTCAGTGACTCTGTACGGACCGGGACTCAGTGACTTTGTACAGACGTGGTGTCTGTGACTGCACAGGCCTGGAGCAAGTGTCTCTGTACAGACCGGAATCAGTGACTCTGTGCAGACAGTGAGTTAGTGAATCTGTACGGACCTGGAGTCAGTTACTCTGCACAGAGCGGGTGTCAGTGACACTGTGCAGACCGAGAGTCAGTGTCTCTGTGCAGACCGGAATCAGTGACTCTGTATAGACAGGGAGTCCGTGAATCTGAACATGCCGAGAGTCAGTGGCTCTGTACAGACCGCGAGTCAGTGTCTCTGTACAGATCTCGAGTCGGGTTCTCGGGACAGACCGGGAGTCAATTGTTCTGTACAGAACGGTAGTCTGTGATTCTGTACGGACCGGGAGTCAGTGAATCGGTACAGACGGGGAGTCATTGATTCTGTGCAGACCTGGAGTCAGTTAATGGGAACAAAACGTGGAGTCAGTGACGCTGTGCAGACCGGGATTCAGTGAGTCCGTGCAGACCTGGAGTCATTGAGTCTGTGCAGACCTGGAGCAAGTGACGATGCACAGACTGGGATTCAGTGAGTTTGTCCAGATCGGGAATCACTGACCCTGTACAGCCAGGGAATTATTGACCCTGTACAGACGGAGAGTTAGTGAATTTGCACAGACAGGAAGTCAGTGACTTCTTTGGACCGTGTGTCATTGACTCTGTGCAGACCAGCAATCAGTGACTCTATGCAGACTGGGAGTCAGTGAATCTCCAGGAGCGGGAGTCAGTGAATCTGTACAGACCTGGAGACAGTGGCACTGCACAGACCCGGAGTCAGTGACATTGTGTGGACCGGGAATCAGTGACTCTGTGCAGATAGGGATTCAGTGAATCTGAACATACCGAGAGCCAGTGGCTCCGTACAGACTGGTTTTCAGTATCTCTGAAGGACCGAGAGTCAGTGACTCTGCACAGACCGGTATCAGTGACTTGGTATAGACAGAGAGTCCGTGAATCTGAACATGTCGAGAGTCAGTGGCTCTGTACAGACCGGGAGTCAGTGTGTCTGTAGGACCGGTAGTCAGTGACTCTGTACTGACCGGGAGTCAGTGACTCTGTACAGACCTGGAGTCAGTGTCTCTGTGCAGACCGGGGGTCAGTGTCTCTGTGCAGACCGGATTCAGTGATTCTGAACAGATCAGGAGTCAGTGACTCTGTACAGACGGGGAATTATTGATTATGTGCACATCTGGAGGCAGCGACTCTGTGCAGACGTGGTGTCAGTGACTTTGCACAGACCGGGAGACAGTTACTCTGCATAGAACCGGAGTCAGTGACTCTGTCCAGGCCAGGAGTTGGTGACTTTGTACGGACCGGAATCAGTGATTCTGTACAGACAGGGAGTCCGTGAATATTTACAGGACGGGAGTCAGTCACCCTGTGCAGAACTGGAGTCAGTTACTCTGAATAGAACGGGAATCAGTGACTCTGTACAGGACGGGAGTTTGTGACTCTGTACGGACCGGAATCAGTGATTCAGTAACGAAAGGGAGTCAGTGGCTCTGTACAGACCTGGAGTCAGTGACACTGTACAGACCTTAAGTAAGTGACGCTGTGCAGACCGGGAGTAATTGAATCTGTACAGACGTGGAGTCGGGTTCTATGTGCAGACCGGGAGTCAGTGGTTCTGTACAGAACGGGAGTATGTGATTCTGTACGGACCGCGATTCAGTGAATCTGTACAGACGGGGAGTCATTGATTCTGTACACACCTGGAGTCAGTGATTCTGTCCAGACCTGGGGACAGTGAGTCTGCACAGAGCTGGAGCCAGTGACGCTGCACAGACCTGGAGTCAGTGTCTCTGTACAGACCGAGAATCAGGAACTCTGAACAGGCCGAGAGTTACTGACTCTGTACGACCGGGAATCAGTGAGTCTGTGCAGACCGGGATTCAGTGACTCTGTACAGTCGGGGAGTCATTGATTCTGTGCAGGCCGTTCGTCAGTGATTCTTTACAGACCTGAATTCAGTGGCGTTGTCCAGACCGGGATTCGGTGTTTCTGTGCGGACCGGAAATCGGTGACTCTGTACAGACCGGGCGTCCGTGATTCTGTACAGACCTGGAATCAGTTACTGTGCACAGACCTGGAGTCGGGTTCTCTGCAAAGCCCGGGTGTCAGTGGTTCTGTACAAAACGGGAGTCTGTGAATCTGTGCACACAGGGAATCATTGACCCTGTACAGACCGAGAGTTAGTGACTTTGAACAGACAGGGAGTCAGTGACTCTGCATCGATCGGGTGTCAGTGAATCTGTATAAACAGTGAGTCATTAATTCAGTACAGACCGGGAGTCAGTTTCTCTGTACAGATCGGGAGTCAGTGACTCTGTGCAGACCTGGATTCAATGGCACTGTGCAGACCGGGAGTCGGTGATTCTGTACGGACTTGAAGTCGGTGACTCTGTGCAGACCGGAAGTCAGTGACTCTGCATAGACCGGAAGTCAGTTAATCTGTGCAGACCAGGAGTCAGTGACTCTCTGCACAGCGGGATTTAGTGACTCTCTGCAGACCAGCCGTCAGTGAATCTGTAGAGACCGGGAGTTAGTGGGTCAGTGCAGACCGGGAGTAAGTGATTCTCTCCAGACCAAGAGGCAGTGAGTCTTCATGGACCCGGAGTCAGTAACTCTGAACGTGCTGAGAGTTCGCCACCCTGTTCAGAGCTGGAGTCAGTGCCTCTGCACAGACCGGGAGTCAGTGACTCTGTAAAGACTGGAATCAGTGACTCTGTACCGACAGTGACTCAATGAATCTGCACAGAACTGAATTCAATGGCTCTGCACAGGCATAGTTTCAGTGGCTCTGTACAGTCCAGGCGTCAGTGACTCCGTACAGACCGGGAGTCAGTGAATCTGTACAAACAGTGAGTCATGCAAGTCTCTGCAAGACATGCCAGATCATCGACACAGATACCACCATCACACGAGAGGACACCACCCACCAGGTGCATGGTTCATACTCCTGTGACTCGGCCAACGTTGTCTACCTCATACGTTGCAGGAAAGGATGCCCCAGAGCATGGTACATTGGCGAGACTATGCAGACGCTGCAACAACGGATGAACGGACACCGCGCAACAATCGCCAAACAGGAGGGTTCCCTCCCAGTCGGGGAACACTTCAGCAGTCATGGACATTCATCCACCGACCTTCGGGTAAGCGTACTCCAAGGCGGCCTTCGAGACACACGACAACGCAAAATCGTCGAGCAGAAATTGATAGCCAAGTTCCGCACCCATGAGGACGGCCTCAACCGGGATCTTGGGTTCATGTCACGCTACACGTTACCCCACCAGCGAACAAATCTTATCTGTTTTTAATATAATGGGTCATTTGCTGGCTTTCTCTGCCTTCCGGATATCTCTGCCTCTCTCTGTTTTTTTTTTGCCTGTTTGTTTTTTTGTTGAATGTGTAATCGGGGGTTCTGCAGGTGACACCTCTCTGTCTGAACACGGTGATTGCCTTGGCAACGGGCAGTTGCAGGGGCAGTCTGTAAACACCATGTATTGTTCTATATGTATAAATGCGTAGGCTTCAAGGAGCTCCTGAACATTTACCTGACGAAGGAGGAAGCCTCCGAAAGCTTGTGAATTTAAAATAAAATTGCTGGACTATAACTTGGTGTTGTAAAATTGTTTACAATTGACTTTGTATAGACAGGGAGTCCGTGAATTTGAACATGCCGAGAGTCAGTGGCTCTGTACTGACCGTGAGTCAATCACTGTGCATAGACCTGGAATCAGTGCCTCTGTACAGACCGGGAGTTAGTGTCTCTGTGCAGACCGGGAGTCTGTGTCTCTGTGTGGACCGGAATCAGTGATTCTGCACAGACCGGGAGTCAGTGTCTCTGCACAGACCGAGAATTAGTAACTCTGAACAGACCGAGAGTCACTGACTCTGTACGACCGGGAGTCAGTGACGCTGTACGACGGGGCGTCAGTTACTCTGTGTAGAACCGGAGTCATTGACTCTGTACAGTCCGGGAGTTAGTGACTCTGTACAGACCTGGATTCAGTTACATTGTACAGACTGGGAGTCAGTGAATCGGTACAGACCGGAAGTCAATTACTCTTTACAGACCGGGAGTCAGTGACTCTCCACAGTCCGGGATGCAATGATTCTGTGCAGACCGGGAGGCAGTGGGTCGACATGGACCCGGAGTCAGCAACTCTGAACTGACAGAGCGTTAGCCACTCTGTTCAGAGCTGGAGTCAGTGAATCTGCACAGACCGGGAGTCAGTGACTCTGTACAGGCCGGGGATTCAGTGACTCTGCACAGACCTGGAGACAGTGGCTCTGTACAGACCGGGTGTCAGTGAATCTGCACAGAGCGGGTGTCAACTACTCTTTACAGACCGGGAGTCAGTGACTCTCCACAGTCCGGGATGCAATGATTCTGTGCAGACCGGGAGGCAGTGGGTCGACATGGACCCGGAGTCAGCAACTCTGAACTGACCGAGTGTTAGCCACTCTGTTCAGAGCTGGAGTCAGTGAATCTGCACAGGCCGGGGATTCAGTGACTCTGCACAGACCTGGAGACAGTGGCTCTGTACAGACCGGGTTTCAGTGAATCTGCACAGAGCGGGTGTCAATTACTCTGTACAGAGAGGGAGTCAGTGACTCTGTACAGACCGGTATTCAGTCATTCTGTACAGACCTGGAGTCAGTGCCTCTGTCCGGACCGAATGTCAGTGAGTCTGTACAGACCGGGATTCAGTGACTTTGTACAGTCGGGGAGTCATTGATTCTGTACAGGCCGGTCGTCAGTGATTCTTTACAGACCTGAATTCAGTGACGTTGTCCAGACCGGGAATCGGTGTTTCTGTACGGACCGGAACTCGGTGACTCTGCACAGACCGGGCGTCAGTGACTCTTTGAAGACCGGGAGTCGGTCACTCTGTACAGACCGCGTGTCCGTGATTCTGTGCAGACCTCGAATCAGTAACTGTGCACAGACCTGGAGTCGGGTTCTCTGCACAGACCGGTAGTCAGTGGTTCTGTACGAAACGGGAGTCTGTGATTCTGTACGGACCGGGATTCAGTGAATCTGTACAGACAGGGATTCATTGACCCTGTACAGACCGAGATTTAGTGACTTTGAACAGACAGGATGTCAGTGACTCTGCATAGACCGGAAGTCAGTTACGCTGCACGGACCGGAAGTCAGTGATTCTGGACAGAAAGGGAGTCAGTGACACTGCATCGACCGGGAATCAGTGACACTGTGCAGACCGGGAGTCAGTGAAGCTGTACAGACAGGGAGTCAGTGATTCTGTACAAACCGAGAGTAAGTGAATCTTTGCAGACTGGGAGTCATTGACTCTGTGCAGACCTGGAGTCAGTGTCCCTGTGCAGACCTGGATTCAATGGCTCTGTGCAGACCGGGAGTCGGTGATTCTGTACGGACATGGAGTCAGTGTCCCTGTGCGGACCCAAATTCAATGGCTCTGTTCAGACCGGGAGTCGGTGATGCTGTACGGACTTGAAGTCGGTGACTCTGTTCAGACCGGCAGTCAGTGACTCTGCAAAGACCTGGATTCAGTGAATCTGTACAGTCCCGGAATTAGTGGCTCTGTGCAGACCGGAAGTTAGTGCTTCTGTCCAGACCGGGAGTAAGTGAGCCTTTACAGACCGGGAGTCGGTCACTCTGTACAGACCGGGTGTCCGTGATTCTGTACAGACCTGGAATCAGTTACTGTGCACAGACCTGGAGTCAGGTTCTCTGCACAGACCGGGAGTCAGTGGTTCTGAAGAAACGTGAGTCTGTGATTCTGGACGGACCGGGAGTCAGTGAATCTGTGCAGACAGGGAATCATTGTTCTGTACAGACCGAGATTAATTGACTTTGAACAGACCGGGAGTCAGTGTCTCTGCATAGACCGGAAGTCAGATACGCTGCACGGACCAGAAGTCAGTGATTCTGGATAGAAAGGGAGTCAGTGACTCTGCATAGATCGGAAATCAGTGACACTGTGCAGACCGGGAATCAGTGAATCTGTACAAACCGAGAGTCAGTGAATCTATTCAGAACGGGAGTCAGTGATTCTGTGCAGAGAGTTAGTCAGTGAATCTGTACAGACCTGGAGTAAGTGGCTCTGTGCAGACCGGGTGTCAGTGAGTCTTCAGAGACCGGGAGTCGGTGACACTGTACAGACCGGAATCAGTGAATCTGTACAAACAGGGAGTCATTGATTCAGTACAGACCTGGAGTCAGTTTCTCTGTACAGACTGGGAGTCAGTGTCTCTGTGCAGACCTGGAGTCAGTGTCCCTGTGCGGACCCGGATTCAATGGCTCTGTGCAGACCGGGAGTCGGTTGTTCTGTACGGGCTTGAAGTCGCTGACTCTGTGCAGACCGGAAGTCAGTGTCTCTGCATAAACCGGAAGTCAGTTACTCTGTGCAGACCGGGAGTCAGTGACTCTCTGCAGACCTGGAGTCAGGGAATCTGTAAAGACCGGAGACAGTGAGTCTTTACAGACCGGGAGTCAGTAACTCTGAACAGACAGAGTGTTCGTGACTCTGTCCAAACGGGAGTCAGTGACGCTGTACGACCGCGAGTCGGTGACTCTGCACAGACCTGGAGTCAGTGACTCTGTACGGACCGGGAGTCAGTGATTTTTACAGACGGGGTGTCAGCGATTCTCTGCAGAGTCACTGACTTTCGGTCTGTACAGAGTCACTGGGCTCGAATTTAGCAGGCCTGCGGGTTCCCAGCGGGTGGTCCTCCGGGAGCGTCGAAAACGCGGACGGGTAATTGTGTGCGTCCCCCACGCGATCGCGGGATAATTGGACCCATTAAGGCCTGCTTCCGGGTTCTGCGCTCCCCAGCTGCGTGCCGGCCGGCTGCGCATGCGCAGTACCGTCGACGCGATGTAGGAGCTCCAGTTAAAGGGGCAGTCTCCCAATGCCCCTCCTGCTGCAAGCAAGAGGTCTGGGAGAATGGCTCAACCAAGGGGAAAGGCTGCGCCCCGTTTTTCAGATCTGGCACTGCAGCTGATGCTGGAGGGCGTGAGGAGGAGGAGGGAAACACTCTTCCCTGAGGATGGGCGCAAGTTCCCTGCCGCCGCAACCAGGAAGGCATGGGCAGAGGTGGCGGCGGAGGTGAGCAGCAGGGGCAACACCCCAAGGACTTGGGAGCAGTGCCGCAAGCACTTCAATGACCTGACTAGGTCTGGCAAGGTGAGTACACCAACGCACCCTCCCACATCCCGTCCCCACCATCACGCCAAGCAGATCACAACCCCCTCCTGCACAGCCACCACTGCGCTCCATCAGCAATCCTCACAGCCACTCATTCACCATCCTCGCCGTGCACGCAAGTACCCACCGTCCCTGACCCCACCCGAACACTACCACACACCCCAATCCCCATGCAATGGGATGGGCACGTGGCCCACACTTCCTCCCATCCGTTCCGCGCCACGCTCAACCCAACCACACCGATGCTCGATGCGTCTCACGATGCAAGACGCACCCACTCACACATCTGTGTTTTGCCTTCACAGGAGAAGAGGAGCAAGAACAACCGCGAAAGGGCACGCACCGGAGGTGGGCCGCCGCAAGTGGTGGAGCTCACCGACGCAGAGGTGGAGGCGCTCGACCTCGCCCGCACGCGACATTGCCTGTCGGTGGCCGATGGCGAGTGTGTCGCTGCCGAAACGGCCGGTAAGGGAAAGCTGACACTCAACACCCATGATCGCGAGTGACCGTATCATCACCTGCCGTCAGGCGCACTGTCAAGTTGGTCCACATGCCTCAAAGTGCCCTCTGTTCTCTTGCAGGTGCGTCTTTGGATCAAGCGAGCATGGAGGGCGATTCCTCAGAGGACATGGCGGTCTCTGAGGGTGCATCGTCACATCAGAGCCAACCATCCACCAGCGCAGAGACACGCACCTCGGTGGGTCCCCCTCGCCAACTAGTTGGGGTAGCACTTGGTGAGTCACTGCGCACGAGTGAGCATGAGCAGACCCTGGTGGCAGGGGCAGCCGCGGAGGGTCCGCGACGGAGGGAGCACTCATCTCCAGGCTCTGCTCAGCCGGACCCAGATGCTGAACCCAGGGGGCCACCAGAGAAAAGGAGAGTCGTCGAGGGCCACCAGCTAATTGCTGAGGTGCTGGCAGAGGTGCCGCGCGCATTGTCCACAATAGCGCAGGCGATGGAGGAGTCCACCTCCTGCATGTGGGCATTGGTGGCGCAGGCACAGGAGGGTACCGGCGACACAGTGTCGCGGGTAGGTGCGGGACTGTCTGCGGTGGAGGACAGGCTGGCCTCCCTCGAGCGTCACGCACAGCTCCACTTCGAGTCCTTGCAGGCCCTCACAACGTCTGTACGGATTCAGGGTGAGCAACATTCCGACGCCACCAACAGGCTGAGGGATACACTAGGGGTGGCCTTGCAAGGCCTCACACATGCCATCCAAACTGCCGTCCAGCAGGGTGGAAGGGGTGATGTGGGCCGAGGCCAAGAGAGGGATGATGGTGACCGGGGACATGGAAGCGGGGACGCCTCTCAAGGCGTCCCCACGTCCCACCCGTCGCCCACCTCTCAACCAGCACCCGCAATGGTGCCTCCTCTCCAGGTGGCCGAGTCTGCCCCTGCCCCGGTGCAGGAGGAGCAGTCTGTGGAGGTGCCCTCACGGGCACCGAAACCCAGGGGCCGTCCGCCAAAAGCATCTACCCGGTCAAGGCAAGAAGACGAGCAACCTGCCACTACCTCTGCTGGAGCCACATGGGTAGCACCACGTAGGGGTTCCCGGAGAAGAATTCCAAAGGCCTTATAATCACAAAGGGAATACACCAGGGTGTTTATTATTTTGTACTTTGTTTCTTAAATGATGTCACATTCCACATATTAAATAGTCTATTCTCACCACTCCTGCCACCTCTCGTCCATTCTTCCGCGGCTTGTGCAGTAGTTGCGTTCCGTGGAGGCCATCATGACGGCGAACACCTGCTGCCACCCATTGGGCACACTGCTGTGGGTGCAGGATTACTGGCAGCACTCTTCAGTGGAGGGGGCTGGTATGGCCGCTCGCATGTGCAGGTGAGGAGATGCGAGCGCCTCGCAGTGTCTGACTCTAGGAGAACCGTTGACGTATGAGTGCGTCCCTGGCCCGGCGACCATCCCGGTGAGTCGCGGCTCGGCGCATGGGTCGTCCAACATCCTCGGGCGCGTCCTCCTCCTCCGCCTCCTCCGCCTCCGCCTCCTCCTCCTCCTCCTCCTCCTCCTCCTCCTCGCCCTCGCCTTCCTCAATGTGGGTGGCGGGTGTGGATGGGGCCTCCTCCAGCGGCACCCCTCTCTGTTGGGCCATGTTGTGCAGGGCACAGCAGACAACTACGATTCGTCCCACTCTGAATGGTGTGTATTGGAGCGCTCCCCCAGAACGATCAAGGCACCTGAAGCGCATCTTGAGAAGCCCTATGGTCTGCTCAATTGTAGACCTGGTAGCAGTGTGGCTGTCATTGTACCGACGCTCCGGCTCGGTGATGGGGTTCCTCAGAGGTGTCATGAGCCACGTGTGGAGGGGATACCCCTTGTCGCCGAGGAGCCAGCCGTTGCCGGCGTTGGGTGCCTGCAGGATGGGCGGGACGGCGGACTCCCTGAGGACGAAGGCATCGTGGCAGCTGCCGGGGTATCTGGCGCACACGTGTAGGAATCTCTGGCGGTGGTCACAGATGAGCTGGGCGTTCATGGAGTGATACCCCTTCCTGTTGATGAACAGCCCTGGCTCATGCAGAGGTGCCCGTATTGCGATGTGGGTGCAGTCGATTACACCCTGCACCCGTGGGAAGCCGGCCATGGCATGGAATCCAACCGCCCTCTCCATCTGGCTGCGCTCGTCCATGGCGAAGTTGATGTAGTGGGAGGCCCTGCGGAACAACCCATCGGTGACCTGCCTTATGCACTTGTGTGCAGAGGACTGACAGACCCCGGTGATGTCCCCGGTGGCACCCTGGAAGGAACCGGATGCGAAGAAGTTGAGGGCAGTGGTGACTTTGACGGCGACAGGTAAGAAGATGCTGCTTGGTCCATCAGGGAGCAGCTCGTCGTTAAGGAGGCTGCAGATGTCGGCGACTACCTGGCGATTGACTCTGAGCCTCCGTATGCACTGCTCCTCGGAGAGGTCCATGAAGCTGAGCCTCGCTCTGTACACCCTGTGCGGAGGGTAGTGCCTCCTGCGACGCATCTCTCTCTGCGGTTGCCCTCCCTCCTGCTGTGCAGGTGGGTGTGCCGCAGCACCGTGTTGGGGGGCCCCACCTCTCCGAGGCGGACGGCGTGGACTGCGAGGCTGCTGGGGCAGGTCATCCTGTTCGTCCTCCGACGATGTCAACGCACCACCCATCTGGCAGGTGTTGGTGTGAGGGGTTGTGCAGGGTAGGTGGGTGGGTCCTCGGACTGGGGCTGCGGTTTCGTGTCGGTCTGTCCTCTGGCTTGGCGGGGGTTGGTGGAGGGCAGGGGTTGCCCTATGTGACGCGGTGGCCTCCTGCGTGGGTGAGGGCGCTCCCCCGTGGAGCGCACCTTGGCACCTGGCTCAGGCTGCTGGCTGCAACACGCCTGGTTTGAAGGGTCCTGTTTCCCCCAGTGTGGGAAACTGACTGCTTTGACCGTAAAATCCCACACTTCCTCTTTTGACAGCTGCTTCAGCTCATTAACTGACCACAACGAGCAAGTTAAGTGCTCTCAAGTGGAACCCCGCTGGCTTTAATTGCCTGCGGGATTCCCACCAGCGGAGCTTGCGCGCGCAGCCCCGCACGTCAGCGCGGTACCCGGAAGTGGCCGGGATTTCGTCCGAATCCGGTCACGTGATCGGAGATCGGGATTTTCGGGGCCCCCCGCTGGAAACCCGCAGGTAACCCGACCCTAAAATCGAGCCCACTGACACCGAGAGTTCGTGATTCTGTACAGACCGGAATCAGTGACTCTGTACAGACAGTGGGCTCGATTTTAGGGTCGGGTTTCCGGCGGGTTTCCAGCGGGGGGGGCCCGAAAATCCCGATCTCCGATCACGTGACCGGATTCGGACGAAATCCCGGCCACTTCCGGGTACCGCGCTGACGTGCGGGGCTGCGCGCGCAAGCCCCGCTGGTGGGAATCCCGCAGGCAATTAAAGCCAGCGGGGTTCCACTTGAGAGCACTTAACTTGCTCGTTGTGGTCAGTTAATGAGCTGAAGCAGCTGTCAAAAGAGGAAGTGTGGGATTTTACGGTCAAAGCAGTCAGTTTCCCACACTGGGGGAAACAGGACCCTTCAAACCAGGCGTGTTGCAGCCAGCAGCCTGTGCCAGGTGCCAAGGTGCGCTCCACGGGGGAGCGCCCTCACCCACGCAGGAGGCCACCGCGTCACATAGGGCAACCCCTGCCCTCCACCAACCCCCGCCAAGCCAGAGGACAGACCGACACGAAACCGCAGCCCCAGTCCGAGGACCCACCCACCTACCCTGCACAACCCCTCACACCAACACCTGCCAGATGGGTGGTGCGTTGACATCGTCGGAGGACGAACAGGATGACCAGCCCCAGCAGCCTCACAGTCCACGCCGTCCGCCTCGGAGAGGTGGGGCCCCCCAACACGGTGCTGCGGCACACCCACCTGCACAGCAGGAGGGAGGGCAACCGCAGAGAGAGATGCGTCGCAGGAGGCACTACCCTCCGCACAGGGTGTACAGAGCGAGGCTCAGCTTCATGGACCTCTCCGAGGAGCAGTGCATACGGAGGCTCAGAGTCAATCGCCAGGTAGTCGCCGACATCTGCAGCCTCCTTAACGACGAGCTGCTCCCTGATGGACCAAGCAGCATCTTCTTACCTGTCGCCGTCAAAGTCACCACTGCCCTCAACTTCTTCGCATCTGGTTCCTTCCAGGGTGCCACCGGGGACATCACCGGGGTCTGTCAGTCCTCTGCACACAAGTGCATAAGGCAGGTCACCGATGGGTTGTTCCGCAGGGCCTCCCACTACATCAACTTCGCCATGGACGAGCGCAGCCAGATGGAGAGGGCGGTTGGATTCCATGCCATGGCCGGCTTCCCACGGGTGCAGGGTGTAATCGACTGCACCCACATCGCAATACGGGCACCTCCGCATGAGCCAGGGCTGTTCATCAACAGGAAGGGGTATCACTCCATGAACGCCCAGCTCATCTGTGACCACCGCCAGAGATTCCTACACGTGTGCGCCAGATACCCCGGCAGCTGCCACGATGCCTTCGTCCTCAGGGAGTCCGCCGTCCCGCCCATCCTGCAGGCACCCAACGCCGGCAACGGCTGGCTCCTCGGCGACAAGGGGTATCCCCTCCACACGTGGCTCATGACACCTCTGAGGAACCCCATCACCGAGCCGGAGCGTCGGTACAATGACAGCCACACTGCTACCAGGTCTACAATTGAGCAGACCATAGGGCTTCTCAAGATGCGCTTCAGGTGCCTTGATCGTTCTGGGGGAGCGCTCCAATACACACCATTCAGAGTGGGACGAATCATAGTTGTCTGCTGTGCCCTGCACAACATGGCCCAACAGAGAGGGGTGCCGCTGGAGGAGGCCCCATCCACACCCGCCACCCACATTGAGGAAGGCGAGGGCGAGGAGGAGGAGGAGGAGGAGGAGGAGGAGGCGGAGGAGGAGGAGGAGGACGCGCCCGAGGATGTTGGACGACCCATGCGCCGAGCCGCGACTCACCGGGATGGTCGCCGGGCCAGGGACGCACTCATACGTCAACGGTTCTCCTAGAGTCAGACACTGCGAGGCGCTCGCATCTCCTCACCTGCACATGCGAGCGGCCATACCAGCCCCCTCCACTGAAGAGTGCTGCCAGTAATCCTGCACCCACAGCAGTGTGCCCAATGGGTGGCAGCAGGTGTTCGCCGTCATGATGGCCTCCACGGAACGCAACTACTGCACAAGCCGCGGAAGAATGGACGAGAGGTGGCAGGAGTGGTGAGAATAGACTATTTAATATGTGGAATGTGACATCATTTAAGAAACAAAGTACAAAATAATAAACACCCTGGTGTATTCCCTTTGTGATTATAAGGCCTTTGGAATTCTTCTCCGGGAACCCCTACGTGGTGCTACCCCTGTGGCTCCAGCAGAGGTAGTGGCAGGTTGCTCGTCTTCTTGCCTTGACCGGGTAGATGCTTTTGGCGGACGGCCCCTGGGTTTCGGTGCCCGTGAGGGCACCTCCACAGACTGCTCCTCCTGCACCGGGGCAGGGGCAGACTCGGCCACCTGGAGAGGAGGCACCATTGCGGGTGCTGGTTGAGAGGTGGGCGACGGGTGGGACGTGGGGACGCCTTGAGAGGCGTCCCCGCTTCCATGTCCCCGGTCACCATCATCCCTCTCTTGGCCTCGGCCCACATCACCCCTTCCACCCTGCTGGACGGCAGTTTGGATGGCATGTGTGAGGCCTTGCAAGGCCACCCCTAGTGTATCCCTCAGCCTGTTGGTGGCGTCGGAATGTTGCTCACCCTGAATCCGTACAGACGTTGTGAGGGCCTGCAAGGACTCGAAGTGGAGCTGTGCGTGACGCTCGAGGGAGGCCAGCCTGTCCTCCACCGCAGACAGTCCCGCACCTACCCGCGACACTGTGTCGCCGGTACCCTCCTGTGCCTGCGCCACCAATGCCCACATGCAGGAGGTGGACTCCTCCATCGCCTGCGCTATTGTGGACAATGCGCGCGGCACCTCTGCCAGCACCTCAGCAATTAGCTGGTGGCCCTCGACGACTCTCCTTTTCTCTGGTGGCCCCCTGGGTTCAGCATCTGGGTCCGGCTGAGCAGAGCCTGGAGATGAGTGCTCCCTCCGTCGCGGACCCTCCGCGGCTGCCCCTGCCACCAGGGTCTGCTCATGCTCACTCGTGCGCAGTGACTCACCAAGTGCTACCCCAACTAGTTGGCGAGGGGGACCCACCGAGGTGCGTGTCTCTGCGCTGGTGGATGGTTGGCTCTGATGTGACGATGCACCCTCAGAGACCGCCATGTCCTCTGAGGAATCGCCCTCCATGCTCGCTTGATCCAAAGACGCACCTGCAAGAGAACAGAGGGCACTTTGAGGCATGTGGACCAACTTGACAGTGCGCCTGATGGCAGGTGATGATACGGTCACTCGCGATCATGGGTGTTGAGTGTCAGCTTTCCCTTACCGCCCATTTCGGCAGCGACACACTCGCCATCGGCCACCGACAGGCAATGTCGCGTGCGGGCGAGGTCGAGCGCCTCCACCTCTGCGTCGGTGAGCTCCACCACTTGCGGCGGCCCACCTCCGGTGCGTGCCCTTTCGCGGTTGTTCTTGCTCCTCTTCTCCTGTGAAGGCAAAACACAGATGTGTGAGTGGGTGCGTCTTGCATCGTGAGACGCATCGAGCATCGGTGTGGTTGGGTTGAGCGTGGCGCGGAACGGATGGGAGGAAGTGTGGGCCACGTGCCCATCCCATTGCATGGGGATTGGGGTGTGTGGTAGTGTTCGGGTGGGGTCAGGGACGGTGGGTACTTGCGTGCACGGCGAGGATGGTGAATGAGTGGCTGTGAGGATTGCTGATGGAGCGCAGTGGTGGCTGTGCAGGAGGGGGTTGTGATCTGCTTGGCGTGATGGTGGGGACGGGATGTGGGAGGGTGCGTTGGTGTACTCACCTTGCCAGACCTAGTCAGGTCATTGAAGCGCTTGCGGCACTGCTCCCAAGTCCTTGGGGTGTTGCCCCTGCTGCTCACCTCCGCCGCCACCTCTGCCCATGCCTTCCTGGTTGCGGCGGCAGGGAACTTGCGCCCATCCTCAGGGAAGAGTGTTTCCCTCCTCCTCCTCACGCCCTCCAGCATCAGCTGCAGTGCCAGATCTGAAAAACGGGGCGCAGCCTTTCCCCTTGGTTGAGCCATTCTCCCAGACCTCTTGCTTGCAGCAGGAGGGGCTTTGGGAGACTGCCCCTTTAACTGGAGCTCCTACATCGCGTCGACGGTACTGCGCATGCGCAGCCGGCCGGCACGCAGCTGGGGAGCGCAGAACCCGGAAGCAGGCCTTAATGGGTCCAATTATCCCGCGATCGCGTGGGGGACGCGAACAATTACCCGTCCGCGTTTTCGACGCTCCCGGAGGACCACCCGCTGGGAACCCGCAGGCCTGCTAAATTCGAGCCCAGTGAGTCAGTGAATCTGTACATACCAAGAGTCAGTGACTCTGTAGGACCTTTAGACACTGAATCTGTACGGACCTGGAGTCAGTGGGCCCGAATTTAGCAGGCCTGCGGGTTCCCAGCGGGTGGTCCTCCGGGAGCGTGGTCAACACGCTCGGCGAAATTAGTGGGTTGCCCGAGCGATCGTAGCAGGCAACCCACTAATAGGAATCAATTACCTGCTGCTCCGGGGTCCACGGCGCTGGCCTGCGCGTCGGTCGGACTGCGCATGCGCAGTACGATCTGTCAGCTGGAGGCTCTCTCGTTAAAGGGGCAGTCCTCCACTGACAGATGCTGCAACCAATGGGACAAATTGCAGCATGGAGCAGCCCAGGGGGAAGGCTGCTCCCAGTTTAATGATGCCTCACCCCAGGTATCATCAGATGGGGTGAGGAGGAGGGGGAGGACACAGATCTTCCCCCTGGCGGGCGGGAGGAAGCGGTCTGCCTCTGCCACCAAGAAGGCCTGGCTCGAGGTGGCAGAGGGGGTCACCTGCGCCACCAACATATTGCCCACCTGCATACAGTGCAGGAGGCGCTGCAATGACCTAAGTAGGTCAGCCAAAGTGAGAACACGAAGTCTTTCCCCTACACTCCGTCTGCCACAACACTGCCCCCACCCCACATCTCCTTCGGCACCGCCAACACTATTCTGTCACATCACCCTTCATACCCACTCACACCCCATCCTCATCTTACCTCCACCTACTCACCTCGACAGTACTCACCCTGCCACTAACACGCAACCCAATCCACATACAATCTCATTGCTCCATCCCATACTCACCCTCTCGTGCATCTCCCTCACGGCCAGCCTCACTCAACCTGCCACCACCTGTGCTGCAGCCACAGGGCATGCATCACATATGTGCAGTAGGCAGCGTAAGGCAAACGTCTCATCAGCATGAAGGGGGTGCACAAGGGTGTCTGAGGGTTTGTCATGGGTGTTACCTATATTGAATTTCAGAGCAACAAAAAGCACACATGATATTGACACAACCACTGCCATGTCTCCGCGAATCCTGTCCGTTGTGTCCAATGATGCCCGCTCCTGGGTATCACTATGAGGACCCACCACTGATGCCACCCATCGTGTTACTGCAGAGTAGGTGCAGGTGTATTTGCAGGGCTCTTCCGCGCAGACGACTGAGAGACATCGGCGGTGTAGCCGGCTGCACCCTGGAAGGATGCGGAGGAGAAGGTGTGGAGGGCAGTGGTGACTTTGACAGCGACAGGTAAGCAGTTGGTGCTGGGGCCAGCCAGGAGCAGCTCGGCATGAAAGACGCTGCAGATCTCCACGACTACATGTCGAGCAAATCTGCGCCTCCCTGTGCACTGCTGCTCGGAGAGGTCCGGGGAGCTGCGCCTCGGTCTGTGGACCCTGTGGCGAGGGTAGTGCCCTCTGCGACGCGTCTCTCTCTGCGGTAGCCCTCCCTCCTGCTGTGCAGGTGGGCGTGCAACAACACCGTGTTGGGGGGATCCACGTCTCTGCGGCAGACGGCGTGAACTGCGAGGCTGCTGGTGCTGGTCATCCTCTTCGTCCTCCGAGGGTCTCCACACACCACCCAACTGGAAGGTGTTGGTCTGAGGGGTTGTGCAGGGTAGGTGTGTGGTTCCTCGGACTAGGGCTGCGGTTTCGTGTCGGTCTGTCCTCTGGCTTGGCAGGGGGTGGTGGAGGGCAGGGGTTGCCCTATGTGACGCGGTGGCCTCCTGCGTGGCTGAGGGCTCTCCCCCATGGAGTGCACCTTGGCACCTGCCACAGGCTGCTGGCTGCAACACGCCTGGTTGTAGGGAGACTGTTTCCCCCAGTGTGGGAAACTCACTGCCTTGAACCGAAAATCCCACACTTCCTCTTTTGACAGCTGCTTCAGCTCATTAACTGACCACAACAAGCAAGGTAAGTAGTCTCAAGTGGAACCCCGCTGGCTTTAATTGCCTGCGGGATTCCCACCAGCGGGGCTTGCGCGCGCAGCCCCGCACGTCAGCGCGGTACCCGGAAGTGGCCGGGATTTCGTCGCGATCCGGTCACGTGACCGGATATCGGGATTTTCGGGGCCACCCCGCTGGGAACCCGTCCGAAACACGATCCTAAAATCGAGCCCCGGGAGTCAGTGTTTCTGTACAAAACGGAAGTCTGTGAGTCTGCACGGACCGGGAGTCAGTGAATCTGTACAGACAGGGAATCATTGACTCTGTACAGACCGAGAGTTAGTGACTTTGAACAGACAGGGTGTCAGTGACGCTGCATAGACCGGAAGTCAGATTCGCTGCATGGACCGGAAGTCAGTGATTCTGGACAGAAAGGGAGTCAGTGACTCTGCATTGACCGGGAATCAGTGACAATGTGCAGACCGGGAGTCAGTGACTCTGTACAGACCGGAAGTCAGTGACTCTGTACAGAAAGTTAGTCAGTGAATCTGTGCAGACCTGGCGTCAGTGATTCTGTACCGACCGGAAGTCGGTTACTCTGCACAGACCGGAATCAGTGACTCTGCTCAGACAGTGAGTTAATGAATCTGCACAGACCTGGAGCCAGCGTTTCTGCACAGATCGGAATCATTGACTCTGTGCAGAGAAGGGGTCAGTGACTCTGTACAGACCGGTAGTCAGTGGCTCAAAAAGACCGGGAATCAGTAACTCTGTACAGTCCTGCAGTCAGTGACTCTGTACGGGCCGGGAGTCAGTGCATCTTCATAGATCGGGAGTCAGTATGTCTGTACAGAACGGGAGTCAGTGACTCGGAACAGGCCACGGAGTCAGTGACTCTGTACAGATCGGAATCATTGACTCTGTACAGAAATGGAGTCAGTGACTCTGTACTGACCGGTAGTCAGTGGCTCTGTAAGACGGGGAATCAGTAACTCTGTACAGTCCTGCAGTCAGTGACTCTCTACGGGCCGGGAGTCAGTGCCTTTGTACAGACGGGGTGTCAGTGACTCTCTACAGAGTCACTGCCTTCCGGTCTGTACAGAGTCACTGACACCAAGAGATCGTGACTTTGTACAGACCTGGAGTCAGTGACTCTGCACAGTCCGGGAGTCAGTGACTGTACAGGCCGGGAGTCAGTGTCTCCGTACAGAGCGGAATCAGTGAATCTCTCCACACAGGAAGTGAGTGAATCTGTGCAGACCTGGAGTCAGTGATTCTGTACCGACCGGAAGTCGGTTACTCTGCACAGACCGGAATCAGTGACTCTGTACAGACAGTGAGTTAATGAATCTGCACAGACCTGGAGTCAGTGTTTCTGCACAGATCGGAGTCATTGACTCTGTGCAGAGAAGGCGTCAGTGACTCTGTACAGACCGGTAGTCAATGGCTCTGTAAGACCGGGAATCAGTGACTCTGGACAGTCCTCAGTCAGTGGCTCTGTACGGGCCGGGAGTCAGTGCGTCTTCATAGATCGGGAGTCAGTATGCCTGTACAGAACCGGAGTCAGTGACTCGGAACAGGCCACGGAGTCAGTGACTCTGTACAGATCGGAATCATTGACTCTGTACAGAAATGGAGTCAATGACTCTGTACTGACCGGTAGTCAGTGGTTCTGTAAGACGGGGAATCAGTAACTCTGTACAGTCCTGCAGTCAGTGACTCTCTACGGGCCGGGAGTCAGTGCCTTTGTACAGACGGGGTGTCAGTGACTCTCTACAGAGTCGTGACTTTGTACAGACCTGGAGTCAGTGACTCTGCACAGTCCGGGAGTCAGTGACTGTACAGGCCGGGAGTCAGTGTCTCTGTACAGAGCGGAATCAGTGAATCTCTCCACACAGGAAGTGAGTGAATCTGTACAGGCCGGGAGTCCGTGACTCTGTCTGGACCGGAATCAGTGACTGTGTACAGGCCGGGGAATTAGTGACTCTGTACAGACCTGGAGTCAGTGACTCTGTGCAGACCGGGAGTCAGTGAATTTTTACAGACGGGGTGTCAGTGATTCTCTGCAGAGTCACTGACTTCCGGTCTGTACAGAATCACTGACACCGAGAGTTCGTGATTCTGTACAGACCGGAATCAGTGAAACTGTACAGACCGGGAGTCAGCTACACTGTAGGACCGGGAGTCTCTGACTCTGTACGGACCTGGAGCCATTGTCTCTGTACAGACAGTTAGTCTGTGAATCTGTTCAGACCTGGCGTCAGTGGCTCTGTACAGACCGGGTTTCAGTGACTCTGTTAAGACCTAGAATCAGTGTCCCTGTGCAGACCGGGATTCAATGGCTCTGTGCAGACCGGGAGTCGGAAACTCTGTGCGGACTTGAAGTCGCTGACTCTGTGCAGACCGGAAGTCAGTGACTCTGCATAGACCGGATGTGAGTTGCTCTGTACAGACCGGGAGTCAGTGACTCTCTGCACAGCGGGATTTAGTGACTCTCTGCAGACCTGGAGTCAGTGCATCTGTGCAGACCGGGAGGTAGTGGCTCTGTGCAGACCGGGAGTCAGTGATTCTGTCCTGACCGGGATTCAGTGAGTCTTTGCAGACCTGGAGTCAGTAACTCTGAACAAACCGAGTGTTTGTGACTCTGTCCAACCGGGAGTCAGTGACGCTGTGCGACCTGGAGTCAGTGATGCAGTACAGACCTGGATTCAGTGACTCTGCACAGACCGGGAGTCAGTTACTCTGTATAGAACGGGATTCAATTACTCTGCACAGGCCGGGAGTCAACGACTCTGTGCAGTTCGGAATCATTGATTATGTACAGACCTGGGGTCAGCGACTCTGTACAGAGCGGGAGTCAGTGATTCTGCACCGACCGGAAGTCGGTTACTCTGTACAGACCGGAATCAGTGACTCTGCAGAGATCGGAATCATTGACTCTGCACAGAGAGGAACTCAGTGACTCTGTACAGACCGATAGTCAGTGCCTCTGTAAGACCAGGAATCAGTAAATCTGTATAGTCCTGTAGTCAGTGACTGTGTACGACTGGGAGTCAGTGGCTTTGTACAGACGAGGTGTCAGTGACTCTCTACAGAGTCTGTACAAAGCCACTGACACCGAGAGTTTATGACTCTGTATAGACCTTGAGTCAGTGACTCTGCACAGACCGGGAGTCAGTGACCCTGTAAAGACCGGAATCCGTGACTCTGCACAGACCTGGATTCAGTGGCTCTGCACAGACCGAGTGTCAGTGGCTCTGCACAGTCCGGGTGTCAGTGATTCTGTACAGTCAGGAAGTCAGCGACTCTGCACAGGCCGGGGAGTCAGTGACTCTGCGCAGACCTCGAGTCAGTTGCTCTCTACAGACCGGGTGTCAGTGACTCTGCACAGAGCAGTTGTCAATGACTCTGTACAGAGAGGGAGTCAGTGACTGTGTACAGACCGGTAGTCAGTGGCTCTGTCAGAGCAGGAGTCAGTAACTCTGTACAGACCGGGAGTCAGTGAATCTGCATAGACCGGAAATCAATTACTCTTTACAGACCGGGAGTCAGTGACTCTGTACAGACCAGTCGTCAGTGACTTTGTCCAGACGGAATGTCAGTGACTGTCCACAAACCGGGAGGCAATGATGCTCTCCAGACCGTGAGGCAGTGAGTCTTCATAGACCCGGAGTCAGTAACTCTGAACGGACCGAGAGTTAGCCACTCTGTTCAGAGCTGGAGTCAGTGACTCTGCACAGACCGGGAGTCAGTGACCCTGTAAAGACCGGAATCAGTGACTCTGCACAGACCTGGATTCAGTGGCTCTGCACAGACCGAGTGTCAGTGGCTCTGCACAGTCCGGGTGTCAGTGATTCTGTACAGTCAGGAAGTCAGCGACTCTGCACAGGCCGGGGAGTCAGTGACTCTGCGCAGACCTCGAGTCAGTGGCTCTCTACAGACCGGGTGTCAGTGACTCTGCACAGAGCAGTTGTCAATGACACTGTACAGAGAGGGAGTCAGTGACTGTGTACAGACCGGTAGTCCGTGGCTCTGTCAGAGCAGGAGTCAGTAACTCTGTACAGACCGGGCGTCCGTGACTCCGTACAGACCGAGAGTCAGTAATTCTGTGCAGACTTGGAGTCAGTGCCTCTGTACGGACCGAGAGTCAGTGAGTCTGTACAGACCGGGAGTCAGTGACTCTGTACAGTCGGGGAGTCATTGATTCTGTACAGACCTGGAGTCAGTAAAGATGCACAGACCGGGAGTCAGCGACTCAATACAGACCTGGAGTGAGTGAGTCTGCACAGTCCTGGAGCAAGTGAATCTGTACAGTCCGGGAGTCAATGACTCTGTATAGACCTGGAGTCAGTGAGTCTGTACAGACCTGGAGTCGGTGACTCGGTACAGACCGGGAGTCGTTGATTCTGTACAGACCGAAGTCAGTGATTCTGCACAGACCGTGCGTAAGTGACTCTGTGCAGACCTGGAGTCAGTGAGTCTGTACAGACCGGGTGTCAGTGACTCTGCACAGACCTGGAGTCAGTGAGTCTGTACAGACCGGGAGTAAGTGACTCTATACAGACCGAGAGTCAGTGATTCGGTCAGGACCGTGAGTCAGTGACTCTGTCCAAACCGGAGTCAGTGACTCTGTGCAGACTACGAGTCAATAATTCTGTACAGGCCGGTCGTCAGTGATTCTTTGCAGACCGGAATTCAGTGACGTTGTCCAGACCGGGAATCGATGTTTCTGTACGGACCGGAACTCGGTGACTCTGTACAGACCGGGCGTCAGTGACTCTTTGCAGACCGGGAGTCGGTCACTCTGTATAGACCGCGTGTCCGTGATTCTGTACAGACCTGGAATCAGTTACTCTGCACAGACCTGGAGTCGGGTTCTCTGCAAAGACCGGGTGTCAGTGGTCCTTTACAAAACCGGAGTCTGTGATTCTGTACGGACCGGGAGTCAGTGAATCTGTACAGACAGGGAATCATTGACCCTGTACAGACCGAGAGTTAGTGACATTGAACAGATAGGGATTCAGTGACTCTGCATAGACTGGAAGTCAGATTCGCTGCATGGACCGGAAGTCAGTGATTCTGGACAGAAAGGGAGTCAGTGACTCTGCACAGACCGGGAATCAGTGAACTGTGCAGACCTGGAGTCGGTGTCTCTGTACAGACAGTTAGTCAGTGAATCTGCACAGACCTGGAGTCAGTGACTCTGTACAGACCGGGTGTGAGTGACTCTGTACAGACCGGATTTCAGTGAATCTGTACAAACAGGGAGTCATTGATTCAGTACAGACCTGGGGTCAGTTTCTCTGTACAGACCGGGTGTCAGTGGCTCTGTACAGTCCGGGTGTCAGTGATTCTGTACAGACAGGAAGTCAGCGACTCTGCACAGGCCGGGGAGTTAGTGACGCTGCGCAGACCTCGAGTCAGCGGCTCTCTACAGACCGGGTGTCAGGGACTCTGCACAGAGCAGGTATCAATGACTCTGTACAGAGAGGGAGTCAGTGACTGTGTACAGACCGGTAGTCAGTGGCTCTGTCAGAGCAGGAGTCAGTAACTCTGTACAGACCGGGCGTCCGTGACTCCGTACAGACTGAGAGTCAGTGATTCTGTGCAGCCTTGGTGTCAGTGCCTCTGTACGGACCGAGAGTCAGTGAGTCTGTACAGACCGGGAGTCAGTGACTCTGTACAGTCGGGGAGTCATTGATTCTGTACAGACCTGGAGTCAGTGAAGATGCACAGACCGGGAGTCAGCGACTCAATACAGACCTGGAGTGAGTGAGTCTGCACAGTCCTGGAGCAAGTCACGCTGTACAGACCGGAAGTCAGTGAATCTGTACAGTCCGGGAGTCAATGACTCTGTATAGACCTGGAGTCAGTGAGTCTGTACAGACCTGGAGTCGGTGACTCGGTCCAGACCGGGAGTCGGTGAATCTGTGCAGACCGAAGTCAGTGACTCTGCACAGACCGTGCGTAAGTGACTCTGTGCAGAACTGGAGTCAGTGAGTCTGTACAGACCGGGTGTCAGTGACTCTGCACAGACCTGGAGTCAGTGAGTCTGTACAGACCGGGAGTAAGTGACTCTATACAGACCGAGAGTCAGTGATTCGGTAAGGACCGTGAGTCAGTGACTCTGTCCAAACCGGAGTCAGTGACTCTGTGCAGACTACGAGTCAATAATTCTGTACAGGCCGGTCGTCAGTGATTCTTTGCAGACTTGAATTCAGTGACGTTGTCCAGACCGGGAATCGATGTTTCTGTCCGGAACGGAACTCGGTAACTCTGTACAGACCGGGCGTGAGTGACTCTTTGCAGACCGGGAGTCGGTCACTCTGTGCAGACCGGGTGTCCGTGATTCTGAACAGACCTGGAATCAGTTACTGTGCACAGACCTGGATACGGGTTCTCTGCACAGACCGGGTGTCAGTGGTTCTGTACAAAACGGGAGTCTGTGACTCTGTAATGACAGGGTATCATTGACCCTGTGCAGACCGGGAGTCGGTGATTCTGTTCGGACTTGAAGTCGGTGACTCTGTGCAGACCGGGAGTCAGTGACTGTACAGGCCGGGAGTCAGTGTCCCTGTACAGACCGGAATCAGTGAATCTGTACAGACAGGGAGTCAGTGAATCTGCACAGCGCGGGAATTCGTGAGTCTGAATGGACCGGAATCAGTGACTCTGTTCAGACAGCGAGTCAGCGAAACTGTGCAGACCTGGAGTCAGTGGCTCTGTACAGATCGGGTGTCTGTGACTCTTTTTTTATTCGTTCACGGGATGTGGGCGTCGCTGGGGAGGCCGGCATTTATTGTCCATCCCTAATTGCCCTCGAGAAGGTAGTGGTGAGCCGCCTTCTTGAACCGCTGCAGTCCGTGTGGTGACGGTTCTCCCACAGTGCTGTTAGGAAGGGAGTTCCAGGATTTTGACCCAGCGACAATGAAGGAACGGCGATATATTTCCAAGTCGGGATGGTGCGTGACTTGGAGGGGAACGTGCAGGTGGTGTTGTTCCCATGCGCCTGCTGCTCTTGTCCTTCTAGGTGGTTGAGGTCGCGGGTTTGGGAGGTGCTGTCGAAGAAGCCTTGGCGAGTTGCTGCAATGCATCCTGTGGATGGTGCACACTGCAGCCACAGTGCGCCGGTGGTGAAGGGAGTGAATGTTTCGGGTGGTGGATGGGGTGCCAATCAAACGGGCTGCTTTATCTTGGATGGTGTCGAGCTTCTTGAGTGTTGTTGGAGCTGCACTCATCCAGGCAAGTGGAGAGTATTCCATCACACTCCTGACTTGTGCCTTGCAGATGGTGGAAAGGCTATGGGGAGTCAGGAGGTGAGTCACTCGCCGCAGAATACCCAGCCTCTGACCTGCTTTCGTAACCACAGTATTTGTATGGCTGGTCCAGTTAAGTTTCTGGTCAATGGTGACCCCCAGGATGTTGATGGTGGTGGATTCGGCGATGGTAATGCCCTTGAATGTCAAGGGGAGGTGGTTAGACTCTCTCTTGTTGGAGATGGTCATTGCCTGGCACTTATATGGCGCAAATGTTACTTGCCACTTATGAGCCCAAGCCTGGATGTTGTCCAGGTCGTGCTGCATGCGGGCTCGGACTGCTTCATTATCTGAGGGGTTGCGAATGGAACTGAACACTGTGCAGTCATCAGCGAACATCCCCATTTCTGACCTTATGATGGAGGGTAGGTCATTGATGAAGCAGCTGAAGATGGTTGGGCCTCGGACACTGCCCTGACGAACTCCTGCAGCAATGCCCTGGGGCTGAGATGATTGGCCTCCAACAACCACTACCATCTTCCTTTGTGCTAGGTATGACTCCAGCCACTGGAGAGTTTCCCCCCTGATTCCCATTGACTTCAATTTTACTAGGGCTCCTTGGTGCCACACTCGGTCAAATGCTGCCTTGATGTCAAGGGCAGTCACTCTCACCTCACCTCTGGAATTCAGCTCTTTTGTTCATGTTTGGACCAACGCTGTAATGAGGTCTGGAGCCGAGTGGTCCTGGCGGAACCCAAACTGAGCATCGGTGAGCAGGTTATTGGTGAGTAAGTGTCGCTTGATAGCACTGTCGACGACACATTCCATCACTTTGCTGATGATTGAGAGTAGACTGATGGGGCGGTAATTGGCCGGATTGGATTTGTCCTGCTTGTTGTGGACAGGACATACCTGGGTAATTTTCCACATTGTCGGGTAGATGCCAGTCTTGCAGCTGCACTGGAACAGCTTGGCTAGAGGCGCAGCTAGTTCTGGAGCACAAGTCTTCAGCACTACAGCTGGGATGTTGTCGGTACCCATAGCCTTTGCTGTATCCAGTGCACTCAGCCGTTTCTTGATATCACGTGGAGTGAATCGAATTGGCCGAAGACTGGCTTCCGTGACAGTGGGGATATCGGGAGGAGGCTGAGATGGATCATCCACTCGGCACTTCTGGCTGAAGATGGTTGCAAACGCTTCAGCCTTGACTTTTGCACTCACGTGCTAGACTCCGCCATCATTGAGAATGGGGATGTTTGCAGAGCCTCCTCCTCCCGTTAGTTGTTTAATTGTCCACCACCATTCACGACTGGATGTGGCAGGACTGCAGAGCTTTGATCTGATCCTTTGGTTGTGGAATCGCTTAGCTCTGTCTATAGCACGTTGCTTCCGCTGTTTAGCATGCATGTAGTCCTGAGTTGTAGCTTCACCACGTTGGCACATCATTTTTAGGTACGCCTGGTGCTCCTCCTGGCATGCTCTTCTACACTCCTCATTGATCCAGGGTTGATCCCCTGGCCTGTTGGTAATGGTAGAGTGAGGAATATGCCGGGCCATGAGGTTACAGATTGTGCTGGAATACAATTCTGCTGCTGCTGATGGCGCACAGCGCAGGCCGGAACTCACTGACTGTGTGCAGGCCGGGAATTCAGTGACTCTGTACAGACCTGGAGTCAGTGACTCTGTACGGACCGGGAGTCAGTGGCTCTGTACGGACCGGGTGTCCGTGACCCTGTACAGACCTGGAAATGGTGTCCCTGTGCAGACCGGGATTCAATGGCTCTGTGCAGACCGGGAGTCATTGATTCTGTACGGACTTGAAGTCAGTTACTCTGTGCAGACCGGGAATCAGTGACTCTGTGCACAGCGGGATTCACTGACTCTCTGCAGACCTGGAGTCAGTGAATCTGTACAGACCGGGAATTAGTGGCTCTGTGCAGGCCGGGAGTCAGTGATTCTGTCCAGACCGGGAGTCAGTGAATCTTAACAGACCGGGAGTCAGTAACACTGAACACACCGAGTGTTAGTGACTCTGTCCAACCGGGAGTCAGTGACGCTGTACGACCGGGAGTCAGTGATGCTGTACAGACCTGGAGTCAGTGACTCTGCCCAGATCGGGTGTCAGTTACTCTTCATGGAACGGGAGTCAATTACTCTGTACAGGCCGGGAGTCAGCGACTCTGTGCAGTTCAGAATCATTTATTATGTGCAGACCTGGAGGCAGCGACTCTGTGCAGAGCGGGAGTCAGTGATTCTGTACCGACCGGAAGTCGGTGACTGTACAGATCGGAGTCAGTGACTCTGCACAGACCGGGAATCCGTGACTTTGTACAGACGGGTTGTCAGTGACTCTCTACAGACCGGGCTGCAATGATTGTTGACAGATTGGGAGTCAGTGATTCTTCATGGACCGGGAGTCAGAAACTCTCTCCAGACCGACAGTCAGTTAATCTGTTCAGACCGGGTATCAGTGACTCTGCTCAGACCGGGAGTCAGTGGCTCTGCAACACCGGGAATCAGTAACTCTGTGCAGTACTGCAGTCAGTGACTCAGTAAAGGCCGGCGAGTCTGTGACTCTGTACAGACCTCGAGTCAGTGACTCTATACGGACCGGGAGACAATGACTTTTTACAGACGGGGTGTCTGTGACTGTACAGACCTGGAGTGAGTGTCTCTGTACAGACCGGAATCACTGAATCTGTACACACAGGGCGTCAGTGAATCTGCACAGGCCGGGAATCCGTGACTCTGTATGGACCGGAATCAGTGACTCTGATCAGACAGTGAGTCAGTGAAACTGTGCAGACCTGGAGTCAGTGGCTCTGTACAAATCGGGTGTCAGTGACTCTGAGCAGACCGGAAGTCAGTGACTGTGTACAGGCCGGGGAGTCAGTGACTCTGTACAGACCTGGAGTCAGTGACTCTATACGGACCGGGAGTCAATGACTTTGTACAGACGGGGTGTCAGTGACTCTGCAGAGTCACTGCCTTCCGGTCTGTACAGAGTCACTGACACCGAGAGTTCGTGACTCTGCACAGACCGGGATCAGTGACGCTGGACAGACAGGGAGTCAGTGAATCTGTACAGACCGGGAGTCACTGACTCTGTACGGAACTGGAGTCAGTGCCTCTGTACACACAGTTAGTCAATGAATCTGTACAGACCTGGCGTCATTGGCTCTGTACAGACTGGGTGTCCGTGACTCTGTACAGACCTGGATTCAGTGTCCCTGTGCAGACCGGGATTCAATGGCTCTGTGCAGACCGGGATCAGTGAATCTGCACAGACAGGGAGTCAGTGAATCTGTACAGGCCGGGAGTCCGTGACTCTGTATGGACCGGAATCAGTGACTCTGATCAGACAGTGAGTCAGTGAAACTGTGCAGACCTGGAGTCAGTGGCTCTGTACAAATCGGGTGTCAGTGACTCTGAGCAGACCGGAAGTCAGTGACTGTGTACAGGCCGGGGAGTCAGTGACTCTGTACAGACCTGGAGTCAGTGACTCTATACGGACCGGGAGTCAATGACTTTGTACAGACGGGGTGTCAGTGACTCTGCAGAGTCACTGCCTTCCGGTCTGTACAGAGTCACTGACACCGAGAGTTCGTGACTCTGCACAGACCGGGATCAGTGACGCTGGACAGACAGGGAGTCAGTGAATCTGTACAGACCGGGAGTCACTGACTCTGTACGGAACTGGAGTCAGTGCCTCTGTACACACAGTTAGTCAATGAATCTGTACAGACCTGGCGTCATTGGCTCTGTACAGACTGGGTGTCCGTGACTCTGTACAGACCTGGATTCAGTGTCCCTGTGCAGACCGGGATTCAATGGCTCTGTGCAGACCGGGATCAGTGAATCTGCACAGACAGGGAGTCAGTGAATCTGTACAGGCCGGGAGTCCGTGACTCTGTATGGACCGGAATTAGTGACTCTTTTCAGACAGTGTGTCAGTGACTCTGCACGGACGTGGAGTCAGTGAATCTGCACAGACCAGGAGTTAGTGACACTGTGTAGACCGAGAGTCAGTAAACCTGTGCAGACCGGAATCATTGACTCTGTTTCGACAGGGAGTCCGTGAATCTGAACATGCCGAGAGTCAGTGGCTCTGATCTGACCGTGAGTCATTGACTGTGTACAGACATGGAGTCAGTGCCTCTGCACCGACCGGGAGTCAGTGTCTCTGTGCAAACCGGATTCAATGATTCTGCACAAACCGGGAGTCAGTGACTCTGGACAGACCAGGAGTCAGTGGTTCTGTACAGAACGGGAGTCTGTGATTCTGTGCATATCTGCAGTCAGTGACTCTGTCCGACCTGGGGTCAGTGAGTCTGCACAGACCTGGAGCCAGTGACGCTGCACTGACCTGGAGGCAGTGTCTCGATGCAGACCGAGAATCAGTAACTCTGAACAGACCGAGAGTTACTGACTCTGTACGACCGGGAGTCAGTGACGCTGTCCGACGGGGAGTCAGTGACTCTGTATAGAACCGGAGTCACTGACTCTGTACAGGCCGGGAGTTAGTGACGCTGTACGGACCGGGAGTCAGTGAATTTGTACAGACCGGAAGTCAATTGCTCTTTACAGACTGGGAGTCAGTGACTCTACACAGTCCGGGAGGCAATGATTCTGCACAGACTGGGAGGCAATGAGTCTTCATCGACCCGGAGTCAGTAACTCTGAACGGATCGAGAGTTAGCCACTCTGTTCAGAGCTGGAGCCAGTGACTCTGCACAGACTGGGAATCAGTGACTCTGTAAAGACCGGAATCAGTGACTCTGTACAGACAGTGAGACAATGAATCTGTACAGACCTGGATTCTTAGAAATATATCGCCGTTCCTTCATTGCCGCTGGGTCAAAATCCTGGAACTCCCTTCCTAACAGCACTGTGGGAGAACCGTCACCACAAGGACTGCAACGGTTCAAGAAGGCGGCTCACCACTACCTTCTCGAGGGCAATTAGGGATGGGCAATAAATGCTGGCCTCGCCAGCGACGCCCGCATCCCATGAACGAATAGAAAAAAATTACAAAAAATTCTGTGGCTCTGCACAGACCGAGTGTCAGTTGCTTTGCACAGTCCAGGTGTCAGTGATTCTGTACAGACAGGAAGTCAGTGACTCTGGACAGGCCGGGGAGTCAGTGACTCTGCACAGACGTGAAGACAGTGGCTCTGTACAGACCGGGTGTCTGTGACTCTGCACAGAGCGGGTGTCAATGACTCTGTACAGGGAGCGAGTCAGAGACTCTGGACAGACCGGTCGTCCGTGATTCTGTACAAACCTGGAGTCAGTGCCTCTGTACGGACCGAAAGTCAGTGAGTTTGTACAGACCGGGGTTCAGTGACTCTGTACAGTCGGGGACTCATTGATCCTGCACAGGCCGGTCGTCAGTGATTCTATGCAGACCTGAATTCAGTGACGTTGTCCAGACAGGGAATCGGTGTTTCTGTACGGACCGGAACTCGGTGACTCTGTACAGACCAGGCGTCAGTGACTCTTTGCAGACCGGGAGTCGGTCACTCTGTACAGACCGGGTGTCCGTGATTCTGTACAGACCTGGACTCAGCTACTGTGCACCGACCTGGAGTCGCGTTCTCGGCACAGACCGGGAGTCAGAGGTTCTGTACAAAACGGGAGTCTGTGTTTCTGTACGGAGCGAGAGTCAGTGAATCTGCACAGACAGGGAATCGTTGACCCTGTACAGACCGATAGTTAGTGACTTTGAACAGACAGGGTGTCAGTGACTCTGCATAGACCGGAAGTCAGATTCGCTGCACGGACGGGAAGTCAGTGATTCTGGACAGAAATGTGTCAGTGACTCTGCATAGACCGGGAATCAGTGACACTGTGCAGACCGGGAGTCAGTGACTCTGTACAGACAGGGAGTCAGTGAACCTGTACAAACCGAGAGTCAGTGAATCTGTACAGACCCCGCGGGAGTCAGTGACTCTGTGCAGACCTGGAGTCAGTGTCGCTGTACAGACAGTTAGTCAGTGAATCTGTACAGACCTGAAGAGAGTTGCTCTGTAAAAGCCGGGTGCCAGTGACTCTGTACAGACCGGGTGTCAGTGAGTCTTCATAGAACGGGAGTCAGTAAGTCTGCACAGACCGGAAGTCAGTAACTCGGTACAGGCCGGGGAGTCAGTGACTCTGCACAGACCGGGAGTCAGTGACTGTACAGGCCGGGAGTCAGTGTCTCTGCACAGACCGGAATCAGTGAATCTGAACAGACAGGGAATCAGTGAATCTGTGCCGGCCGGGAGTCCGTGACTCTCTATGGACCGGAATCAGTGAATCTGTTCAGACAGTGAGTCAGTGAAACTGTGCAGACCTGGTGTCAGTGTTTCTGTACAGATCGGGAATTGGTGGCTCTTTGCAGACCGGGAGTCAGTGATTCTGTCCAGACCGGGAGTCAGTGAACCTTTACAGACCGGGAGTCTGTATCTCTGAACAGAGCGAGTGTTAGTGACTCTGTCCAACCCAGAATCAGTGACGCTGTGCGAACGGCAGTCAGTGATGCTGTGCAGACCTGGAGTCAGTGACTCTGCACAGACCGGGAGTCAGATACTCTGTGCAGAACGGGGTTTAATTACTCTGTACAGGCCAGGAGTCAGCGACCCTGTGCAGTTCGGAATCATTGATTATGCACAGACCTGGAGTCAGCGACTCCGTACAGATCGGGAGTCAGCGATTCTGCACCGACCGGAAGTCGGTTACTCTGTACAGACCTGGAGTCAGTGACACTGTACGGACCGGGATTCAGTGACTTTGTACAGACGGGTGTCAGTGACTCTCTGCAGCGTCATTGCCTTCCGGTCTGTACAGAGTCACTGACACCGAGAGTTCGTGACTCTGTACAGACCGGAATCAGTGACTCTGTAGAGACCGGGTGTCCATGATTCTGTACAGACATGGAATCAGTTACTGTGCACAGACCTGGAGTCGGGTTCTCTGCACAGACCGGGTGTCAGTGGTTCTGTACAAAACGGGAGTCTGTGACTCTGGCCGGCAGGGAGTCAGTGAATCTGTACAGACAGGGAATCATTGATCCTGTACAGACCGGGAGTTAGTGACTTTGAACAGACAGGGAGTCAGTGAGTCTGCATAGACCGAGAATTAGTGACACTCTGCAGCCCTGGAGTCAGTGTCTCTGAACAGACAGTTCGTCATTGATTCTGTACAGACCGGGAGTCAGTGAAACTGTACAAACATTGAGTCATTGATTCAGTACAGACCTGGAGTCAGTTTCTCTGTCGAGACCGGGAGTCAGTGACTCTGTGCAGACCTGGAGTCAGTCTCCCTCTGCAGACCGGGATTCAATGGCTCTGTGCAGACCGGGAGTCGGTGATGCTGTACGGACTTGAAGTCGGTGACTCTGTGCAGACCGGAAGTCAGTGACTCTGCAAAGACCGAAGTCAATTACTCTGTGCAGACCAGGAGTCAGTGACTCTGTGCATAGCGGGATTCAGTGACTCTCTGCAGACCTGGGGTCAGTGAATCTGTAGAGACCGGGAGTTAGTGGCACTGTGCAGACCGGGAGACAGTGATTCTGTCCAGACCGGGAGTCAGTGAGTCTTTACAGACCGGGAATCAGTAACTCTGAACAGAGCGAGTGTTAGTGACTCTGTCCAACCGAGAATCAGTGACGCTTTACGAACGGGAGTCAGTGATGCTGTACAGACCTGGAGTCAGTGACTCTGCACAGACCGGGAGTCAGTTACTCTGTCCAGAACGGGATTCATTTGCTCTGTACAGGCCAGGAGTCAGCGACTCTGTACAGTTCGGAATCATTGATTATGTGCAGACCTGGAGTCAGCGACTCTGTCCAGAGCGGGAGTCAGCGATTCTGTACCGACCGGAGGTCGGTTACTATGTACGAACCGGGATTCAGTGACTTTGTACTGACGGGTGTCAGTGACACTCTGCAGCTTCATTGCCTTCTGGTCTGCACAGAGTCACTGACACCGAGAGTTCGTGACTCTGTACAGACCGGAATCAGTGATTCTGTACAGACAGGGTGTCAGTGAATCTGTACATACCGAGAGTCAGTGAATCTGTACAGACCGGGAGTCAGTGACTCTGTAGGACCGGGAATCACTGACTCTGTACGGAACAGGAGTCAGTGTCTCTGTACAGACAGTTAGTCAGTGAATCTGTACAGACCGGGAGTCAGTGACTCTGTACAGCGAGTTAGTCAGTGAATCTGTACAGACCTGAAGTGAGTAGCTCTGTACAGACCGGGTGTCAGTGACTCTGTACAGACCGGGTGTCAGTGAGTCTTCAGAGACCGGGAGTCGGTAACTCTGAACGGACCGAGACTGAGTGAATCTGTACCGACCTGGGGTCAGTGTCTCTGTGCAGACCGGATTCAGTGATTCTGCACAGACGGGGAGTCAGTGACTCTGTACAGACCGGGAGTCAGTGACTCTGTACAGACTGCAAATTATTGATTATGTGCGCACCTGGAGTCAGCGAGTCTGTGCAGTCCGTGAATATGTACAGGACGGGAGTCAGCCACCCTGTACAGACCTGAAGTCAATTACGCTGTGCAGACCGGGAGTTAGTGCTTCTGTACAGACCTGGAGTCGGGTTCTCTGTACAGATCGGGAGTCGGTGGTTCTGTACAGAACGGGAGTGTGTGATTCTGTACGGACCGGGAGTCAGTGAATCTGTACATACGGGGAGTGATTGATTCTGTGCAGACATGGAGTCGGCTTCTCTGTACGGACCGGGAGTCAGTGGTTCTGTAAAGAACGGGAGTGTGTGATTCTGAACAGACCGGGAGTCAGTGACTCTGTCCAGACCTGGGGACAGTGAGTCTGTACAGAGCTGGAGCCAGTGACGCCGCACAGACCTGCAGTCAGTGTCGATGTACAGACCGAGAATCAGTAACTCTGAACAGGCCGAGAGTTACTGACTCTGTACGACCGGGAGTCAGTGACTCTGTGCAGTCAGGGAATCATTGATTCTGTCCAGACCGGGAGTCAGTGAGTCTTCACAGACCAGGAGTCAGTAACTCTGTACAGAACGGGATTCATTTGCTCTGTACAGGCCAGGAGTCAGCGACTCTGTGCAATTCGGAATCATTGATTATGTTCAGACCTGGAGTCAGCGACTCTGTCCAGAGCGGGAGTCAGCGATTCCGTACCGACCGGAAGTCGGTTACTCTGTTCGAACCTGGATTCAGTGACGTTGTACTGACGGATGTCAGTGACTCTCTGCAGCGTCATTGCCCTCCGGTCTGCACAGAGTCACTGACACCGAGAAATCGTGACTCTGTCCAGACCGGAATCAGTGATTCTATACAGTCGGGGAGTCATTGATCCTGTACAGGCCGGTCGTCAGTGATTCTATGCAGACCTGAATTCAGTGACGTTGTCCAGACAGGGAATCGGTGTTTCTGTACGGACCGGAACTCGGTGACTCTGTACAGGCCGGTCGTCAGTGATTCTATGCAGACCTGAATTCAGTGACGTTGTCCAGACAGGGAATCGGTGTTTCTGTACGGACTTGAAGTCGGTGACTCTGTGCAGACCGGAAGTCAGTGACTCTGCAAAGACCGAAGTCAATTACTCTGTGCAGACGGGGAGACAGTGATTCTGTCCAGACCGGGAGTCAGTGAGTCTTTACAGACCGGGAATCAGTAACTCTGAACAGAGCGAGTGTTAGTGACTCTGTCCAACCGAGAATCAGTGACGCTTTACGAACGGGAGTCAGTGATGCTGTACAGACCTGGAGTCAGTGACTCTGCACAGACCGGGAGTCAGTTACTCTGTCCAGAACGGGATTCATTTGCTCTGTACAGGCCAGGAGTCAGCGACTCTGTACAGTTCGGAATCATTGATTATGTGCAGACCTGGAGTCAGCGACTCTGTCCAGAGCGGGAGTCAGCGATTCTGTACCGACCGGAGGTCGGTTACTATGTACGAACCGGGATTCAGTGACTTTGTACTGACGGGTGTCAGTGACACTCTGCAGCTTCATTGCCTTCTGGTCTGCACAGAGTCACTGACACCGAGAGTTCGTGACTCTGTACAGACCGGAATCAGTGATTCTGTACAGACAGGGTGTCAGTGAATCTGTACATACCGAGAGTCAGTGAATCTGTACAGACCGGGAGTCAGTGACTCTGTAGGACCGGGAATCACTGACTCTGTACGGAACAGGAGTCAGTGTCTCTGTACAGACAGTTAGTCAGTGAATCTGTACAGACCGGGAGTCAGTGACTCTGTACAGCGAGTTAGTCAGTGAATCTGTACAGACCTGAAGTGAGTAGCTCTGTACAGACCGGGTGTCAGTGACTCTGTACAGACCGGGTGTCAGTGAGTCTTCAGAGACCGGGAGTCGGTAACTCTGAACGGACCGAGACTGAGTGAATCTGTACCGACCTGGGGTCAGTGTCTCTGTGCAGACCGGATTCAGTGATTCTGCACAGACGGGGAGTCAGTGACTCTGTACAGACCGGGAGTCAGTGACTCTGTACAGACTGCAAATTATTGATTATGTGCGCACCTGGAGTCAGCGAGTCTGTGCAGTCCGTGAATATGTACAGGACGGGAGTCAGCCACCCTGTACAGACCTGAAGTCAATTACGCTGTGCAGACCGGGAGTTAGTGCTTCTGTACAGACCTGGAGTCGGGTTCTCTGTACAGATCGGGAGTCGGTGGTTCTGTACAGAACGGGAGTGTGTGATTCTGTACGGACCGGGAGTCAGTGAATCTGTACATACGGGGAGTGATTGATTCTGTGCAGACATGGAGTCGGCTTCTCTGTACGGACCGGGAGTCAGTGGTTCTGTAAAGAACGGGAGTGTGTGATTCTGAACAGACCGGGAGTCAGTGACTCTGTCCAGACCTGGGGACAGTGAGTCTGTACAGAGCTGGAGCCAGTGACGCCGCACAGACCTGCAGTCAGTGTCGATGTACAGACCGAGAATCAGTAACTCTGAACAGGCCGAGAGTTACTGACTCTGTACGACCGGGAGTCAGTGACTCTGTGCAGTCAGGGAATCATTGATTCTGTCCAGACCGGGAGTCAGTGAGTCTTCACAGACCAGGAGTCAGTAACTCTGTACAGAACGGGATTCATTTGCTCTGTACAGGCCAGGAGTCAGCGACTCTGTGCAATTCGGAATCATTGATTATGTTCAGACCTGGAGTCAGCGACTCTGTCCAGAGCGGGAGTCAGCGATTCCGTACCGACCGGAAGTCGGTTACTCTGTTCGAACCTGGATTCAGTGACGTTGTACTGACGGATGTCAGTGACTCTCTGCAGCGTCATTGCCCTCCGGTCTGCACAGAGTCACTGACACCGAGAAATCGTGACTCTGTCCAGACCGGAATCAGTGATTCTATACAGTCGGGGAGTCATTGATCCTGTACAGGCCGGTCGTCAGTGATTCTATGCAGACCTGAATTCAGTGACGTTGTCCAGACAGGGAATCGGTGTTTCTGTACGGACCGGAACTCGGTGACTCTGTACAGACCAGGCGTCAGTGACTCTTTGCAGACCGGGAGTCGGTCTCTCTGTACAGACCGGATGTCCGTGATCCTGGACAGACCTGGACTCAGCTACTGTGCACCGACCTGGAGTCGGGTTCTCGGCACAGAACGGGAGTCAGAGGTTCTGTACAAAACAGGAGTCTGTGTTTCTGTACGGAGCGGGAGTCAGTGAATCTGCACAGACAGGGAATCGTTGACCCTGTACAGACCGATAGTTAGTGACTTTGAACAGACAGGGTGTCAGTGACTCTGCATAGACCGGAAGTCAGATTCGCTGCACGGACGGGAAGTCAGTGATTCTGGACAGAAAGGGTGTCAGTGACTCTGCATAGACCGGGAATCAGTGACACTGTGCAGACCGGCAGTCAGTGATGCTGTGCAGACCGGAAGGCAGTGACTCTTCTAAGACAGGAAGTCAATTACTCTGTGCAGACCAGGATTCGGTGACTCTGTGCATAGCGGGATTCAGTGACTCTCTGCAGACCTGGAGTCAGTGAATCTGCAGAGACCGGGAGTTCGTGGCTCTGTGCAGACCGGGAGAAAGTGATTCTGTCCAGACCGGGAGTCAGTGAGTCTTTACAGACCAGGAGTCAGTAACTCTGAACAGAGCGAGTGTTACTGACTCTGTCCAACCGAGAATCAGTGACGCTGTACGAACGGGAGTCAGTGATGCTGTACAGACCTGGAGTCAGTGACTCTACACAGACTGGGAGTCAGTGACTCTGTAGGACCGGGAGTCACTGACTCTGTCCGGAACAGGAGTCAGTGTCTCTGCACAGACAGTTAGTCAGTGAATCTGTACAGACCGGGAGTCAGTGAATCTTTACAGTGAGTTCGTCAGTGAATCTGTACAGACCTGGAGTGAGTAGCTCTGTGCAGACCGGGTGTCAGTGACTCTGCACAGACCGGGTGTCAGTGAGTCTTCAGAGACCGGGAGTCGGTAACTCTGAACGGACGCAGACTTAGTGACTCTGTGCCGACCTGGAGTCAGTGACTCTGCTCAGACCGGGAGTCAGTGACTCTGTACAGACTGTGAATTATTGATTATGTGCGCACCTGGAGTCAGCGACTCTGTGCAGTCCGTGAACATGTACAGGACGGGAGTCAGCCACCCTGTGCAGACCTGGAGTCAGTTACTCTAGAAAGAACGGGAGTCTGTGACTGTGTACAAGCCAGGAGTTTGTGACTCTGTACAGACCTGAAGTCAATTATGCTGTGCAGACCGGGAGTTAGTGATTCTGTACAGACCTGGAGTCGGGTTCTCTGTACGGACCGGGAGTCAGTGGTTCTGTAAAGAACGGGAGTGTGTGATTCTGAACAGACCGGGAGTCAGTGACTCTGTCCAGACCTGGGGACAGTGAGTCTGTACAGAGCTGGAGCCAGTGACGCTGCACAGACCTGGAGTCAGTGTCGCTGTGCAGACCGAGAATCAGTAACTCTGAACAGGCCTAGAGTTACTGACTCTGTACGACCGGGAGTCAGTGACTCTGTGCAGTCAGGGAATCATTGATTCTGTACAGACCTGGAGTCAGTGAAGCTGCACAGACCGGGAGTTAGTGAATCTCTACAGATCTGGAGTGAGTGAGTCTGGACAGACCTGGAGCAAGTGACGCTGTACAGATCGGAAGTCAGTGGATCTGTGCAGACCTTGAGTCAATGACTCTGTACAGACGTGCAGTCAGTGAGTCTGTACAGACCTGGAGTACGTGACTCTGTACAGACCGGGAGTCAGTGATTCTGTACAGACCCGAGTCAGTTACTCTGCACAGACCGTGCGTACGTGACTCTTTACAGACCTGCAGTCAATGAGTCTCTGCAGACCTGGAGTGAGTGATTCTTTGCAGACTTGAATTCAGCAACGTTGTCCAGACCGGGAATCGATGTTTCTGTACGGACCGGAACTCGGTAACTCTGTACAGACCGGGCGTGAGTGACTCTTTGCAGATCGGGAGTCTGTCACTCTGTGCAGACCGGGTGTCCGTGATTCTGAACAGACCTGGAATCAGTTACTGTGCACAGATCTGGTTACGGGTTCTCTGCACAGACCGGGTGTCAGTGGTTCTGTACAAAACGGGAGTCTGTGACTCTGTACTGACAGGGAATCATTGACCCTGTGCAGACCGGGAGTCGGTGATTCTGTTCGGACTTGAAGTCGGTGACTCTGTGCAGACCGGAAGTCAGTGACTCTGCATAGACCGGAAGTCAGTTACGCTGTGCAGACCAGGAGTCAGTGACTCTGTGCAGAGCGGGATTCAGTGACTCTCTGCAGACCTGGAGTCAGTGAATCTGTAGAGACCGGGAGTAAGTGGCTCTGTACAGAACGGGATTCAGTGATTCTGTCCAGAACTACAGTCAGTGAGTCTTTACAGACCGGGAGTCAGTAACTCTGCACAGAACGAGATTCATTTATTCTGCACATGCCAGGAGTCAGCGACTCTGTGCAGTTCGGAATCATTGATTATGCACAGACCTGGTGTCGGCGACTCTGTACAGATCGGGAGTCAGCGATTCTGCACCGACCGGAAGTCGGTTGCTCTGTACAGACCGGGCGTGAGTGACACTTTGCAGACCGGGAGTCGGTTACTCTGTGCCGACCGGGTGTCCGTGATTCTGAACAGACCTGGAATCAGTTACTGTGCACAGACCTGGATACGGGTTCTCTGCACAGACCGGGTGTCAGTGGTTCTGTACAAAACGGGAGTCTGTGACTCTGTACTGACAGGGAATCATTGACCCTGTGCAGACCGGGAGTCGGTGATTCTGTTCGGACTTGAAGTCGGTGACTCTGTGCAGACCGGAAGTCAGTGACTCTGCATAGACCGGAAGTCAGTTACGCTGTGCAGACCAGGAATCAGTGACTCTGTGCAGAGCGGGATTCAGTGACTCTCTGCAGACCTGGAGTCAGTGAATCTGTCGAGACCGCGAGTTTGTGGCTCTGTACAGAACCGGAGTCAGTGATTCTGTCCAGAACTAGAGTCAGCGAGTCTTTACAGAACGGGAGTCGGTAACTCTGCACAGAACGAGGTTCATTTATTCTGTGCAGGCCAGGAGTCAGCGACTCTGTGCAGTTCGGAATCATTGATTATGCACAAACCTGGTGTCAGCGACTCTGTACAGATCGGGAGTCAGCGATTCTGCACCGAACGGAAGTCGGTTGCTCTGTACAGACCTGGAGTCAGTGACACTCTACGGATTCAGTGACTTTGTACAGACGGGTGTCAGTGACTCTCTGCAGCGTCATTGCCTTCCGGTCTGCACAGAGTCACTGACACCGAGAGTTCGTGACTCTGTACAGACCGGAATCAGTGACTCTGTACAGACCGGGTGTCCGTGATTCTGTACAGACCTGGAATCAGTTACTGTGCACAGACCTGGAGTCGGATTCTCTGCACAGACCGGGTGTCAGTGGTTCTGTGCAAAACGGGAGTCTGTGACTCTGCACAGACCGGGAGTCAGTGACTCTGTACGGACTGCAAATTATTGATTATGTGCGCACCTGGAGTCAGCGAGTCTGTGCAGTCCGTGAATATGTACAGGACCGGAGTCAGCCACCCTGTACAGACCTGGAGTCAGTTACTCTGTATAGAACGGGAGTCTGTGACTGTGTCCAAGCCGGGAGTTTGTGACTCTGTACAGACCTGAAGTCAATTACGCTGTGCAGACCGGGAGTTATTGCTTCTGTACAGACCTGGAGTCGGGTTCTCTGTACAGACCGGGAGTCGGTGGTTCTGTACAGAACGGGAGTGTGTGATTCTGTACGGACCGGGAGTCAGTGAATCTGTACATACGGGGAGTGATTGATTCTGTACAGACCTGGAGTCGGGTTCTCTGTACGGACCGGGAGTCAGTGGTTCTGTAAAGAACGGGAGTGTGTGATTCTGAACAGACCGGGAGTCAGTGACTCTGTCCAGACCTGGGGACAGTGAGTCTGTACAGAGCTGGAGCCAGTGACGCTGCACAGACCTGGAGTCAGTGTCGCTGTACAGACCGAGAACCAGTAACTCTGAACAGGCCGAGAGTTACTGACTCTGTACGACCGGGAGTCAGTGACTCTGTGCAGTCAGGGAATCATTGATTCTGTACAGACCTGGAGTCAGTGAAGCTGCACAGACCGGGAGTCAGTGAATCTCTGCAGACCTGGAGTGAGTGAGTCTGCACAGACCTGAGAAAAGTGACGCTGTACAGACCGGAAGTCAGTGAATCTGCACAGACTGGAAGTCAGTTACTCTGTTCATAGCGGGAATCAGTGATTCTGTCCAGACCGGGTGTCAGTGAGCCTTTACAGACCGGGAGTCTGTAACTCTGAACAGAGCGAGTGTTTGTGACTCTGTCCAACCGAGAATCAGTGACGCTGTACGAACGGGAGTCAGTGATGCTGTGCAGACCGGAAGTCAGTGACTCTTCAAAGACCGGAAGTCAATTACTCTGTGCAGACCAGGAGTCAGTGACTCTGTGCATCGCGGGAATCAGTGACTCTCTGCAGTCTGGAGTCAGTGAATCTGTAGAGACCGGGAGTTAGAGGCTCTGTGCAGACCGGGAGAAAGTGATTCTGTCCTGACCGGGAGTCGGTGAGTCTTTCCAGACCAGGAGTCAGTAACTCTGTACAGAACGGGATTCATTTGCTCTGTACAGGCCAGGAGTCAGCGACTCTGTGCAGTTCGGAATCATTGATTATGTGCAGACCTGGAGTCAGCGACTCTGTGCAGAGCGGGAGTCAGCGATTCCGTACCGACCGGAAGTCGGTTACTCTGTTCGAACCTGGATTCAGTGACGTTGTACTGACGGATGTCAGTGACTCTCTGCAGCGTCATTACCTTCCGGTCTGCACAGAGTCACTGACACCTAGAGTTCGTGACTCTGTCCAGACCGGAATCAGTGATTCTGTACAGTCGGGGAGTCATTGATCCTGTACAGGCCGGTCGTCAGTGATTCTATGCAGACCTGAATTCAGTGACGTTGTCCAGACAGGGAATCGGTGTTTCTGTACGGACCGGAACTCGGTGATTCTGTACAGACCAGGCGTCAGTGACTCTTTGCAGACCGGGAGTCGGTCACTCTGTACAGACCGGGTGTCCGTGATTCTGTACAGACCTGGACTCAGCTACTGTGCACCGACCTGGAGTCGGGTTCTCGGCACAGACCGGGAGTCAGAGGTTCTGTACAAAACGGGAGTCTGTGTTTCTGTACGGAGCGGGAGTCAGTGAATCTGCACAGACAGGGAATCGTTGACCCTGTACAGACCGATAGTTAGTGACTTTGAACAGACAGGGTGTCAGTGACTCTGCATAGACCGGAAGTCAGATTCGCTGCACGGACGGGAAGTCAGTGATTCTGGACAGAAAGGATGTCAGTGACTCTGCATAGACCGGGAATCAGTGACACTGTGCTGACCGGGAGTCAGTGACTCTGTACAGACAGGGAGTCAGTGAACCTGTACAAACCGAGAGTCAGTGAATCTGTACAGATCCCGCGGGAGTCAGTGACTCTGTGCAGACCTGAAGTCAGTGTCGCTGTACAGACAGTTAGTCAGTGACTCTGTACAGACCTGAAGAGAGTTGCTCTGTAAAAGCCGGGTGCCAGTAACTCTGTACAGACCGGGTGTCAGTGAGTCTTCATAGATCGGGAGTCAGTAAGTCTGCACAGACCGGGAGTCAGTGACTGTACAGGCCGGGAGTCAGTGTCTCTGCACAGACCGGAATCAGTGAATCTGTACAGACAGGGAATCAGTGAATCTGTGCCGGCCGGGAGTCCGTGACTCTCTATGGACCGGAATCAGTGAATCTGTTCAGACAGTGAGTCAGTGAAACTGTGCAGACCTGGTGTCAGTGGCTCTGTACAGATCGGGTGTCAGTGACTCTGTACAGGCCGGAATCAGTGACTCTGTACAGACAGGGTTTCAGTGAATCTGTACATACCGAGAGTCAGTGAATCGGTACAGACCGGGAGTCTGTGACTCTGTGGAACCGGGAGTCTCTCCACAGACCTGGAGTGAGTGTCTCTGTACAGAGAGTTAGTCAGTGAATCTGTACAGACCTGGCGTCAGTGGCTCTGTACAGACCGGCTGTCAGTGACTCTGGACAGACCTGGAGTCAGTGACTCTGTCCGTACCAGGTGTCAGCAACGTTTTACAGACTCTGTGACTCTCTGCAGAGACACTGCCTTCCGGTCTGCACAGAGTCACTGACACCGAGAGTTCGTGACTCTGCACAGTCCGGAATCAGCGACTCTGTGGACACAGTGTGTCAGTGAATCTGTACATACCACGAGTCAGTGAATCGGTACAGACCGGGAATCTGTGACTCTGTGGAACCGGTTGTCTCTCCACGGACCTGGAGTGAGGGTCTCTGTAGAGAGAGTTAGTCAGTGAATCTGTACAGACCTGGCGTCAGTGGCTCTATACAGACCGGGTGTCAGTGACTCTGTACAGACCACGATTCAGTTTCCCTGTGCAGACCGGGATTCAATGGCTCTGTGCAGACCGGGAGTCGTTTATTCTGCACGGACTTGATGTCGGTTACTCTGTGCAGACCGGAAGTCAGTGACTCTGTATAGACCGGAAGTCAGTTACTCTGTACAGACCGGGAGTCAGTGACTCTGTTCATCGCGGGATTCAGTGACTCTCTGCAGACCTGGAGACAGTGAATCTGTACAGACCGGGAATTGGTGGCTCTGTGCAGACCGGGAGTCAGTGATTCTGTCCAGACCGGGAGTCAGTGAGCCTTTACAGACCGGGAGTCTGTAACTCTGAACAGAGCGAGTGTTAGTGACTCTGTCCAACCCAGAATCAGTGACGCTGTGCGAACGGCAGTCAGTGATGCTGTGCAGACCTGGAGTCAGTGACTCTGCACAGACCGGGAGTCAGATACTCTGTGCAGAACGGGATTTAATTACTCTGTACAGGCCAGGAGTCAGCGACCCTGTGCAGTTCGGAATCATTGATTATGCACAGACCTGGAGTCAGCGACTCCGTACAGATCGGGAGTCAGCGATTCTGCACCGACCGGAAGTCGGTTACTCTGTACAGACCTGGAGTCAGTGACACTGTACGGACCGGGATTCAGTGACTTTGTACAGACGGGTGTCAGTGACTCTCTGCAGCGTCATTGCCTTCCGGTCTGTACAGAGTCACTGACACCGAGAGTTCGTGACTCTGTACAGACCGGAATCAGTGACTCTGTAGAGACCGGGTGTCCATGATTCTGTACAGACATGGAATCAGATACTGTGCACAGACCTGGAGTCGGGTTCTCTGCACAGACCGGGTGTCAGTGGTTCTGTACAAAACGGGAGTCTGTGACTCTGGCCGGCAGGGAGTCAGTGAATCTGTACAGACAGGGAATCATTGACCCTGTACAGACCTGGAGTTAGTGACTTTGAACAGACAGGGATTCAGGGACTCTGCATAGACCGAGAATTAGTGACACTCTGCAGCCCTGGAGTCTCTGTACAGACAGTTGGTCAGTGAATCTGCACAGCCCTGGATTCAGTTTCTCTGAACAGACAGTTCGTCATTGATTCTGTACAGACCGGGAGTCAGTGAAACTGTACAAACATTGAGTCATTGATTCAGTACAGACCTGGAGTCAGTTTCTCTGTCAAGACCGGGAGTCAGTGACTTGGTGCAGACCTGGAGTCAGTCTCCCTCTGCAGACCGGGATTCAATGGCTCTGTGCAGACCGGGAGTCGGTGATGCTGTACGGACTTGAAGTCGGTGACTCTGTGCAGACCGGAAGTCAGTGACTCTGCAAAGACCGGAAGTCAATTACTCTGTGCAGACCAGGAGTCAGTGAGTCTGTGCATAGCGGGATTCAGTGACTCTCTGCAGACCTGGGGTCAGTGAATCTGGAGAGACCGGGAGTTAGTGGCTCTGTGCAGACCGGGAAACAGTGATTCTGTCCAGACCGGGAGTCAGTGAGTCTTTACAGACCGGGAGTCAGTAACTCTGAACAGAGCGAGTGTTAGTGACTCTGTCCAACCGAGAATCAGTGACGCTTTACGAACGGGAGTCAGTGATGCTGTACAGACCTGGAGTCAGTGACTCTGCGCAGACCGGGAGTCAGTTACTCTGTCCAGAACGGGATTCATTTGCTCTGTACAGGCCAGGAGTCAGCGACTCTGTACAGTTCGGAATCATTGATTATGTGCAGACCTGGAGTCAGCGACTCTGTACAGAGCGGGAGTCAGCGATTCTGTACCGACCGGAGGTCGGTTACTATGTACGAACCGGGATTCAGTGACTTTGTACTGACGGGTGTCAGTGACTCTCTGCAGCTTCATTGCCTTCTGGTCTGCACAGAGTCACTGACACCGAGAGTTCGTGACTCTGTACAGACCGGAATCAGTGATTCTGTACAGACAGGATGTCAGTGAATCTGTACATACCGAGAGTCAGTGAATCTGTACAGACCGGAAGTCAGTGACTCTGTAGGACCGAGAATCACTGACTCTGTACGGAACAGGAGTCAGTGTCTCTGTACAGACAGTTAGTCAGTGAATCTGTACAGACCGGGAGTCAGTGACTCTGTACAGTGAGTTAGTCAGTGAATCTGCACAGACCTGGAGTGAGTAGCTCTGTACAGACCGGGTGTCAGTGACTCTGTACAGACCGGGTGTCAGTGAGTCTTCAGAGACCGGGAGTCGGTAACTCTGAACGGACCGAGACTTAGTGAATCTGTACCGACCTGGGGTCAGTGTCTCTGTGCAGACCGGGAGTCAGTGTCTCTGTGCAGACCGGATTCAGTGATTCTGCACAGACGGGGAGTCAGTGACTCTGTACAGACCGGGAGTCAGTGACTCTGTACAGACTGCAAATTATTGATTATGTGCGCACCTGGAGTCAGCGAGTCTGTGCAGTCCGTGAATATGTCCAGGACCGGAGTCAGCCACCCTCTACAGACCTGGAGTCAGTTACTCTGTATAGAACGGGAGTCTGTGACTGTGTCCAAGCCGGGAGTTTGTGACTCTGTACAGACCTGAAGTCAATTACGCTGTGCAGACCGCGAGTTCGTGCTTCTGTACAGACCTGGAGTCGGGTTCTCTGTACAGACCGGGAGTCGGTGGTTCTGTACAGAACGGGAATGTGTGATTCTGTACGGACCGGGAGTCAGTGAATCTGTACATACGGGGAGTGATTGATTCTGTACAGACCTGGAGTCGGGTTCTCTGTACGGACCGGGAGTCAGTGGTTCTGTAAAGAACGGGAGTGTGTGATTCTGAACAGACCGGGAGTCAGTGTCTCTGTCCAGACCTGGGGACAGTGAGTCTGTACAGAGCTGGAGCCAGTGACGCTGCACAGACCTGGAGTCAGTGTCGCTGTACAGACCGAGAACCAGTAACTCTGAACAGGCCGAGAGTTACTGACTCTGTACGACCGGGAGTCAGTGAATCTGTGCAGTCAGGGAATCATTGATTCTGTACAGACCTGGAGTCAGTGAAGCTGCACAGACCGGGAGTCAGTGAATCTCTGCAGACCTGGAGTGAGTGAGTCTGCACAGACCTGAGAAAAGTGACGCTGTACAGACCGGAAGTCAGTGAATCTGCATAGAACGGAAGTCAGTTACTCTGTTCATAGCGGGAATCAGTGATTCTGTCCAGACCGGGTGTCAGTGAGCCTTTACAGACCGGGAGTCTGTAACTCTGAACAGAGCGAGTGTTTGTGACTCTGTCCAACCGAGAATCAGTGACGCTGTGCGAACGGGAGTCAGTGATGCTGTGCAGACCGGAAGTCAGTGACTCTTCAAAGACCGGAAGTCAATTACTCTGTGCGGACCAGGAGTCAGTGACTCTGTGCACAGCTGGATTCAGTGACTCTCTGCAGACCTGGAGTCAGTGAATCTGTAGAGACCGGGAGTTAGAGGCTCTGTGCAGACCGGGAGAAAGTGATTCTGTCCAGACCGGGAGTCAGTGAGTCTTTCCAGACCGGGAGTCAGTAACTCTGAACAGAGCGAGTGTTAGTGACTCTGTCCAACCGAGAATCAGTGACGCTTTACGAACGGGAGTCAGTGATGCTGTACAGACCTGGAGTCAGTGACTCTGCACAGACCGGGAGTCAGTTACTCTGTCCAGAACGGGATACATTTGCTCTGTACAGGCCAGGAGTCAGCGACTCTGTACAGTTCGGAATCATTGATTATGTGCAGACCTGGAGTCAGCGACTCTGTACAGAGCGAGAGTCAGCGATTCTGTACCGACCGGAGGTCGGTTACTATGTACGAACCGGGATTCAGTGACTTTGTACTGACGGGTGTCAGTGACTCTCTGCAGCTTCATTGCCTTCCGGTCTGCACAGAGTCACTGAAACCGAGAGTTCGTGACTCTGTACAGACCGGAATCAGTGATTCTGTACAGACAGGATGTCAGTGAATCTGTACATACCGAGAGTCAGTGAATCTGTACAGACCGGGAATCACTGACTCTGTACGGAACAGGAGTCAGTGTCTCTGTACAGACAGTTAGTCAGTGAATCTGTACAGACCGGGAGTCAGTGACTCTGTACAGTGAGTTTGTCAGTGAATCTGTACAGACCTGGAGTGAGTAGCTCTGTACAGACCGGGTGTCAGTGACTCTGTACAGACCGGGTGTCAGTGAGTCTTCAGAGACCGGGAGTCGGTAACTCTGAACGGACCGAGACTTAGTGAATCTGTACCGACCTGGGGTCAGTGTCTCTGTGCAGACCGGGAGTCAGTGTCTCTGTGCAGACCGGATTCAGTGATTCTGCACAGACGGGGAGTCAGTGACTCTGTACAGACCGGGAGTCAGTGACTCTGTACAGACTGCAAATTATTGATTATGTGCGCACCTGGAGTCAGCGAGTCTGTGCAGTCCGTGAATATTTACAGGACCGGAGTCAGCCACCCTCCACAGACCTGGAATCAGTTACTCTGTATAGAACGGGAGTCTGTGACTGTGTCCAAGCCGGGAGTTTGTGACTCTGTACAGACCTGAAGTCAATTACGCTGTGCAGACCGGGAGTTAGTGCTTCTGTACAGACCTGGAGTCGGGTTCTCTGTACAGATCGGGAGTCGGTGGTTCTGTACAGAACGGGAGTGTGTGATTCTGTACGGACCGGGAGTCGGTGAATCTGTACATACGGGGAGTGATTGATTCTGTACAGACCTGGAGTCGGGTTCTCTGTACGGACCGGGAGTCAGTGGTTCTGTAAAGAACGGGAGTGTGTGATTCTGAACAGACCGGGAGTCAGTGACTCTGTCCAGACCTGGGGACAGTGAGTCTGTACAGAGCTTGAGCCAGTGACGCTGCACAGACCTGGAGTCAGTGTCGCTGTACAGACCGAGAACCAGTAACTCTGAACAGGCCGAGAGTTCCTCACTCTGTACGACCGGGAGTCAGTGACTCTGTGCAGTCGGGGAGTCATTGATTCTGTACAGACCTGGAGTCAGTGAAGCTGCACAGACCGGGAGTCAGTGAATCTCGACAGACCTGGAGTGAGTGAGTCTGCACAGACCTGAGAAAAGTGACGCTGTACAGACCGGAAGTCAGTGAATCTGTATAGACCGGAAGTCAGTTACTCTGTTCATAGCGGGAATCAGTGATTCTGTCCAGACCGGGTGTCAGTGAGCCTTTACAGACCGGGAGTCTGTAACTCTGAACAGAGCGAGTGTTTGTGACTCTGTCCAACCGAGAATCAGTGACGCTGTGCAGACCGGAAGTCAGTGACTCTTCAAAGACCGGAAGTCAATTACTCTGTGCAGACCAGGAGTCAGTGACTCTGTGCATAGCGGGATTCAGTGACTCTCTGCAGACCTGGAATCAGTGAATCTGTAGAGACCGGGAGTTAGTGGCTCTGTGCAGACCGGGAGAAAGTGATTCTCTCCAAACCGGGAGTCAGTGAGTCTTTACAGACCAGGAGTCAGTAACTCTGTACAGAACGGGATTTAATTACTCTGTACAGGCCAGGAGTCAACGACTCTTTGCAGACCGGGAGTCGGTCACTCTGTACAGACCGGGTGTCCGTGATTCTGTACAGACCTGGACTCAGCTACTGTGCACCGACCTGGAGTCGGGTTCTCGGCACAGACCGGGAGTCAGAGGTTCTGTACAAAACGGGAGTCTGTGTTTCTGTACGGAGCGGGAGTCAGTGAATCTGCACAGACAGGGAATCGTTGACCCTGTACAGACCGATAGTTAGTGACTTTGAACAGACAGGGTGTCAGTGACTCTGCATAGACCGGAAGTCAGATTCGCTGCACGGAGGGGAAGTCAGTGATTCTGGACAGAAAGGGTGTCAGTGACTCTGCATAGACCGGGAATCAGTGACACTGTGCAGACCGGGAGTCTGTGACTCTGTACAGACAGGGAGTCAGTGAACCTGTACAAACCGAGAGTCAGTGAATCTGTACAGACCCCGCGGGAGTCAGTGACTCTGTGCAGAACTGGAGCCAGTGTCGCTGTACAGACAGTTAGTCAGTGAATCTGTTCAGACCTGAAGAGAGTTGCTCTGTAAAAGCCGGGTGCCAATGACTCTGTACAGACCGGGTGTCAGTGAGTCTTCATAGATCGGGAGTCAGTCAGTCTGCACAGACCGGGAGTCAGTAACTCGGTACAGGCCGGGGAGTCAGTGACTCTGCACAGACCGGGAGTCAGTGACTGTACAGTCCGGGAGTCAGTGTCTCTGCACAGACCGGAATCAGTGAATCTGTACAGACAGGGAATCAGTGAATCTGTGCCGGCCGGGAGTCCGTGACTCTCTATGGACCGGAATCAGTGAATCTGTTCAGACAGTGAGTCAGTGAAACTGTGCAGACCTGGTGTCAGTGGCTCTGTACAGATCGGGTGTCAGTGACTCTGTACAGGCCGGAATCAGTGACTCTGTACAGACAGGGTGTCAGTGAATCTGTACATACCGAGAGTCAGTGAATCGGTACAGACCGGGAGTCTGTGACTCTGTGGAACCGGGAGTCTCTCCACAGACCTGGAGTGAGTGTCTCTGTACAGAGAGTTAGTCAGTGAATCTGTACAGACCTGGCGTCAGTGGCTCTGTACAGACCGGCTGTCAGTGACTCTGGACAGACCTGGAGTCAGTGACTCTGTCCGTACCAGGTGTCAGCAACGTTTTACAGACTCTGTGACTCTCTGCAGAGACACTGCCTTCCGGTCTGCACAGAGTCACTGACACCGAGAGTTCGTGACTCTGCACAGTCCGGAATCAGTGACTCTGTGGACACAGTGTGTCAGTGAATCTGTACATACCACGAGTCAGTGAATCGGTACAGACCGGGAATCTGTGACTCTGTGGAACCGGTTGTCTCTCCACGGACCTGGAGTGAGGGTCTCTGTACAGAGAGTTAGTCAGTGAATCTGTACAGACCTGGCGTCAGTGGCTCTGTACAGACCGGGTGTCAGTGACTCTGTACAGACCAGGATTCAGTTTCCCTGTGCAGACCGGGATTCAATGGCTCTGTGCAGACCGGGAGTCGTTGATTCTGTACGGACTTGATGTCGGTTACTCTGTGCAGACCGGAAGTCAGTGACTCTGTATAGACCGGAAGTCAGTTACTCTGTACAGACCGGGAGTCAGTGACTCTGTTCATCGCGGGATTCAGTGACTCTATGCAGACCTGGAGACAGTGAATCTGTACAGACCGGGAATTGGTGGCTCTGTGCAGAACGGGAGTCAGTAATTCTGTACAGTCCGGGAGTCAGTGACTCTGTGCAGACCTGGAGTCTGTCTCCCTGTGCAGACCGGGATTCAATGGCTCTGTGCAGACCTGTAGTCGGTGACGCTGTACGAACGGGAGTCAGTGATGCTGTGCAGACCTGGAGTCTGTGACTCTGCACAGACCGGGAGTCAGTTACTCTGTACAGAACGGGATTCATTTGCTCTGTACAGGCCAGGAGTCAGCGACTCTGTGCAGTTCGGAATCATTGATTATATGCAGACCTGGAGTCAGCGACTCTGTGCAGAGCGGGAGTCAGCGATTCCGTACCGACCGGAAGTCGGTTACTCTGTTCGAACCTGGATTCAGTGACGTTGTACTGACGGATGTCAGTGACTCTCTGCAGCGTCATTGCCTTCCGGTCTGCACAGAGTCACTGACACCGAGAGTTCGTGACTCTGTCCAGACCGGAATCAGTGATTCTGTCCAGACAGGGAGTCAGTGAATCTGTACATACCGAGAGTTAGTGAATCTGTACAGACCGGGAGTCAGTGACTCTGTAGGACCGGGAATCACTGACTCTGTACGTAACAGGAGTCAGTGTCTTTGTACAGAGTGTTAGTCAGTGACTCTGTACAGTGAGTTAGTCACTGAATCTGTACAGACCTGGAGTGAGTAGCTCTGTACAGACTGGGTGTCAGTGACTCTGTGCAGACCGGGTGTCAGTGAGTCTTCAGAGACCGGGAGTCGGTAACTCTGAACGGACCGAGACTTAGTGACTCTGTACCGACCTGGGGTCAGTGTCTCTGTGCAGACCGGGAGTCAGTGTCTCTGTGCACACCGGATTCAGTGATTCTGCACAGACGGGGATTCAGTGACTGTGCGCACCTGGAGTCAGCGACTCTGTGCAGTCCGTGAATATATACAGGACGGGAGTCAGTCACCCTGTGCAGACCGTGAGTCAGTTACTCTGTATAGAACGGGAGTCTGTTACTGTGTCCAAGCCGGGAGTTTGTGACTCTGTACAGACCTTAAGTCAATTACGCTGTGCAGACCGGGAGTTAGTGATTCTGTACAGACCTGGAGTCGGGTTCTCTGTACAGACCGGGATTCAGTGGTTCTGTGCAGAACGGGAGTGTGTGATTCTGTCCGGACCGGGAATCAGTGATTCTGTGCAGACGGGGAGTCATTGATTCTTTACAGACCAGGAGTCGCGTTCGCAGTACGGACCGGGAGTCAGTGGTTCGGAAAAGAACGAGAGTGTGTGATTCTGAACAGACCGGGAGTCAGTGACTCTGTCCAGACCTGGGGACAGTGAGCCTGTACAGAGCTGGAGCCAGTGACGCTGCACAGACCTGGAGTCAGTGTCGCTGTACAGACCGAGAATCAGTAACTCTGAACAGGCCGAGAGTTACTGACTCTGTACGACCGGGATTCAGTGAAACTGTACAGTCGGGGAGTAATTGATTCTGTACAGGCCGGTCGTCAGTGATTCTTCACAGACCTGAATTCAGTGACGTTGTCCAGACCGGGAATCGGTGTTTCTGTACGGACCGGAACTCGGTGACCCTGTACATATCGGGCGTCAGTGACTCTTTGCAGACCGGGAGTCGGTCACTCTGGACTGACCGCGTGTCCGTGATTCTGTACAGACCTGGAATCAGTTACTGTGCACAGACCTGGAATCGGGTTCTCTGCACAGACCAGGAGTCAGTGAATCTGTAGAGACCGGGAGTTAGTGGCTCTGTCCAGACCGGGTGTCAGTTATTCTGTCCAGACCGGGAGTCAGTGAGTATTTACAGACCGGGAGTCAGTAACTCTGAACAGACCGAGTGTTAGTTACTCTGTCCAACCGGGAATCAGTGACGCTGCACGACCGGGAGTCAGTGATGCTGTATAGACCTGGAGTCAGTGATTCTGCACAGGCCGGGCGTCAGTGACTCTTATTAGGCCGGGAGTCGGTCACTCTGTACAGACCGGGTGTCCGTGATTCTGTACAGGCCTGGAATCAGTGACTGTGCACCCACCTGGCGTCGGTTTCTCTGCACAGACCGGGTGTCAGTGGTTCTGTACAAAACGGGAGTCTGTGAATCTGTACAGACAGGGAATCATTGACCCTGTACAGACCGAGAGTTCGTGACTTTGAACAGACAGGGATTCAGTGACTCTGCATAGACCGGGAATCAGTGAATCTGTACAGCCTTGGAGTCAGTGGCTCTGTACAGACCGGGTTTCAGTGACTCAATACAGACCGGGAGTCAGTGAATCTGTACAAACAGTGAGTCATCTATTCAGCACAGACCTGGGGTCAGTTTCTCTGCACAGAACGGGAGTCAATGGCTCTGTGCAGACCGGGAGTCGGTGATTCTGGACGGACTTGAAGTCGGTGACTCTGTGCAGACCGGAAGTCAGTGACTCTGCATAGACCGGAAGTCAGTTACTCTGGTCAGATCAGGAGTCAGTGACTCTGTGCATCGCGGGATTCAGTGACTCTCTGCAGACCTGGAGTCAGTGAATCTGCAGAGACCGCGAGTTAGTGGCTCTGTGCAGACCGGAAGTCAGCGATTCTGTCCAGACCGGGAGTTAGTGAGTCTTTACAGACCGTGAGTCAGTAACTCTGAACAGACCGAGTGTTCGTGACTCTGTCCAACCGGGAATCAGTGACTCTGTACGACCGGGAGTCAGTGATGCTCTGCAGACCTGGAGTCAGTGACCCTGCACAGACCGGGAGTCAGTTACTCTGTACAGAACGGGATTCAATTACTCTGTACAGGCCAGGAGTCAGCGACTCTGTGCAGTTCGGAATGATTGATTATGCACAGACCTGGAGTGAGCGTCTCTGTCCAGAGCGGGAGTCAGCGATTCAGTACCGAACGGAAGTCGGTTACTCTGTACAGACCGGAATCAGTGACTCTGTGCAGACAGTGAGTCAGTGAATTTGCACAGACCTGAAGTCAGTGGCTCTGTGCAGGCCTGGTGTCAGTGACTCTGTACAGACCGGGTGTAAGTGAGTCTTCAGAGATCGGGAGTCCCTAAGTATGTACAGACCGGGAGTCAGTGACTATGTACAGATCGGAATCGTTGACTCTGTAAAGAGAGGGAGTCAGAGACTCTGTACAGACCGGTAGTCAGTTGCTCTGTAAGACCGGGAATCAGAAACTCTGAGTAGTCCTGCAGTTACTCTGTACGGACCGGGAGTCAGTGACTTTGTACAGACGGGGTGTCAGTGACTCTCTACAGAGTCACTGCCTTCCGGTCTGTACAGAGTCACTGTCACCGAGAGTTCGTGAATCTGTGCAAACCTGGAGTCAATGACTCTGCACAGAACGGTAATCAGTGACTGCACAGGCCGGGAGTCAGTGTCTCTGTGCAGGCCGGAATCAGTGAATCTGTACAGACAGGGAGTCATGAATCTGTACAGGCCGGGAGTACGTTGGTCTGTATGGACCGGAATCAGTGACACTGTTCAGACAGTGAGTCAGTGAAACTGTGCAGACCTGGAGTCAGTGGCTCTGCACAGTTCGGGTGTCAGTGACTCTGTACAGACAGAGAGTCAGTGACTGTGTTCAGGCGGGGGAGCCATTGACTATGTACAGACCTGGAGTCAGTGACATTGTACGGACCGGGATTCAGTGACTCTGTACAGACCGGAATCAGTGACTCTGTACAGACAGGGAGTCAGTGAATCTGTACATACCGAGAGTCAGTGAATCTGTCCAGTCAGGGAGTCACTGACTCTGTAGGACCGGGAGTCACTGACTCTGTACGGAACAGGAGTCAGTGTCTCTGTACAGACAGTTAGTAAGTGAATCTGTACAGACCGGGAGTCAGTGTCTCTGGACAGACCGGGTTTCAGTGAATCTCCACAGACCGGGTGTCACTGAGTCTTCAGAGAACGGGAGTCGGTAACTCTGAACGGACCGAGACTTAGTGACTCTGTGCCGACCTGGAGTCAATGCCTCTGTGCAGATCGGGAGTCAGTGTCTCTGTGCAGACCGGATTCAGTGATTCTGCACAGACCGAGAGTTACTGACTCTGTACGACCGGGTGTCAGTGACGCTGTCCGACGGGAGTCAGTGAGTATTTACAGACCAGGAGTCAGTAACTCTGAACAGACCGAGTTTTAGTGACTCTGTCCAACCGGGAGTCAGTGACGCTGTACGACGGGGAGCCAGTGATGCTGTACAGACCTGGACTCAGTGACTCTGCACAGACCGGAGTCAGTTACTCTGTATAGAACGGGAGTCAATTACTCTGTACAGGCCAGGAGTCAACGACTCTGTGCAGTTCGGAATCATTGATTATGTGCAGACCTGGAGTCAGCGACTCTGCAGAGAGCGGGAGTCAGTGATTCTGTACCGACCGGAATTCGGTTACTCTGTTCAGACCGGAATCAGTGACTCTGTGCAGACAGTGAGTCAGTGAATCTGCACAGACCTTGAGTCAGTGGCTCTGTACTGGCCGGGTGTTAGTGACTCTGTACAGACCGGATGACAGTGAGACTTCATCGATCGGGAGTCAGTAAGTCTGTACAGACCGGGAGTCAGTGACTCGGTACAGGCCGGGGAGTCAGTGACTCTGTACAAGTCGGAATCATTGACTCTGTACAGAGAGGGAGTCAGTGACGCTGTACAGACCGGCAGTCAGTGGCTCTGTAAGACCGGGAATCAATAACTCTGTACAGTCCTGCAGCCAGTGACTGTTTACGGACCGGGAGTCAGTGACTTTGTACAGACGGGGTGTCAGCGACTCTCTACAGAGTCACTGCCTTCTGGTCTGCAGAGAGTCACTGACACCGAGAGTTCGTGACTCTGTGCAGACCTGGAGTCAGTGACTCTGTACACAGCGGAAATCAATTACTCTTTACATACCGGGAGTCAGTGACTCTCCACAGTCCGGGAGGCAATGATTCTGTGCAGACCGGGAGGCAGTGAGTCTTCACAGACCCGGAGTCAGTAACTCTGAACGGACCGAGAGTTAGCCAACTTTGTTCAGACCTGGATTCAGTGGCTCTGCACAGACCTAGTGTCAGTGGCTCTGCACAGTCCGGGTGTCAGTGATTCTGTACAGACAGGATGTCAGTGACTCTGCACAGGCCGGTCGTCAGTGATTCTATACAGACCTGGAGTCAGTGATTCTGTACGGACCGAAAGTCAGCGAGTCTGTACAGATCGGGATTCAGTGACTCTGTACAGTCGGGGAGTCATTGATTCTGTACAGGCCGGTCGTCAGTGATTCTGTGCAGACCTGAATTCAGTGACGTTGTCCAGAACGGGAATCGATGTTTCTGTACGGGCCGGAACTCGTGACTCTGTACAGTCCGGGCGTCAGTGGCTCTTTGCAGACCGGGAGTCGGTCACTCTGTACAGACCGGGTGTCCGTGATTCTGTACAGACCTGGAATCAGTTACTGTGCACAGACCTGGAGTCGGGTTCTCTGCACAGACCGGGAGTCAGTGGTTCTGCACAAAACGGGAGTCTGTGATTCTGTACGGACCGGGAGTCAGTGAATCTGTACAGACAGGGAATCATTGACCCTGTACAGACAGAGAGTTAGTGACTTTGAACAGACAGGGTGTCAGTGTCTCTGCACAGACCGGAGGTCAGATTCACTGCAGGGACCGGAATTCAATGATTCTGGTCAGAAAGGTTGTCAGTGACTGCGTAGACCTGGAATCAGTGACACTGTGCAGACCGGGAGTCAGTGTCTCTGTACAGACAGGGAGTCAGTGAATCTGTGCAAACCGAGAGTCAGTGAAACTGTACAGACCTGGAATCAATGACACTGTGCAGACCGGGAGTCAGTGTCTCTGTACAGACAGAGAGTCAGTGAATCTGTGCAAACCGAGAGTCAGTGAAACTGTACAGACCGGAATCAGTGAATCTGTACAAACAGGGAGTCATTGATTCAGTACAGACAGGAAGTCAGTTTCTTTGTACAGACCAGGAGTCAGTGACTCTCTGCAGACCTGGAGTCAGTGAATTTGTGCAGACCGGGAGTTAGTGACTCTGTACAGACCGGGAGTCTGTGATTCTGTCCAGACCGGTAGTCAGTGAGTATGTACAGACCAGGAGTCAGTGACTCTGAACAGACCGAGTGTTCGTGTCTCTGTCCAACCGGGAGTCAGTGACTCTGTACGACCGGGAGTCAGTGATGCTGTTCAGACCTGGAGTCAGTGACTCTGCACAGACCGGGAGTCAGTTACTCTGTTTAAAACGGGAGTCAATTACAATGTACAGTCCGGGAGTCAACGACTCTGCACAGAGCGGGAGTCAGTGATTCTGTACCGACCGGAAGTCGGTTACTCTGTACAGACCGGAATCAGTGACTCTGTGCAGACAGTGAGTCAGTGAATCTGCACAGAACTTGAGTCATTGGCTCTGTACAGACCGGATGACAGTGAGTCTTCATGGATCGGGAGTCAGTAAGTCTGTACAGACCGGGAGTCAGTGATTGTACAGGCCGGGAGTCAGTGTCTCTGCACCGACCGGAATCAGTGAATCTGTACAGACAGGGAGTGAGTGAATCTGAACAGGCCGGGAGTCCGTGACTTTGTCTGCACCGGAATCAGTGACTCTGTTCAGGCAGTGAGTCAGTGAAACTGTGCAGACCTGGAGTCAGTGTATCTGTACAGAGAGTTAGTCAGTGAATCTGCACAGACCTGGATTCAGTGGCTCTGTAAGACCGGGATTCAGTAACTCTGTACAATCCTGCAGTCAGTGACTCTGTACGGACCGGGAGTCAGTGACTTTGTACAGACGGGGTGTCAGTGACTCTCTACAGAGTCACTGACACTCCAGGTCTGCACAGAGTCACGAACTCTCGGTGTCAGTGACTCTGTACAGACCGGAAGGCAGTGACTCTGTACGGAGTCACTGCCTTCCGTGACTCTGCATGTACCGGAATCAGTGACTCTGTTCAGGCAGTGAGTCAGTGAAACTGTGCAGACCTGAAGTCAGTGGCTCTGTACAGATCGGGTGTCAGTGACTCTGTACAGACCGGAAGTCAGTGACTGTGTACAGACTTGGAGTCAGTGACTCTGTACGGACCGGGAGTCAGTGACTTTGTACAAACGGGGTGTCAGTGACTCTCTGCAGGTTCACGGCCTTCCCGTCTGTACGGAGTCACTGACACCGAGAGTTCCTGACTCTGTACAGACCGGAAGTCAGTGACTGTGTACAGACTTGGAATCAGTGACTCTGTACAGACAGGGAGTCAGTGAATCTGTACATACCGAGAGTCAGTGAATCTGTACAGACCGGGAGTCAGTGACTCTGTACGGACCTGGATTCAGTATCTCTGCACAGACAGTTCGTCAGTGAATCTGTACAGACCAAGCGTCAGTGACTGTGCACAGACCGGGAGTCAGTGATCTGTACAGAACTGGAGTCAATTGCTCTGTACAGGCCGGGAGTCAGCGACTCTGTGCAGTTCGGAATCATTGATCATGTACAGACTGGAGTCAGCGACTCTGTACAGAACGGGGTTCAGTGGTTCTGTAACGACCGGAAATCGGTTACTCTGTATGGACTGGAATCAGTGACTCTGTGCATGCAGTGAGTCAGTGAATCTGCACAGACCTGAAGTCAGTGGCTCTGTGCAGGCCGGTTGCCAGTGACTCTGTACAGACCGGGTGTAAGTGAGTTTTCAGAGATCGGGAGTTAGTGTCTCTGTGCAGACCGGGAGTCAGTGACTATGTACAGATCGGAATTATTGACTCTGTACAGAGAGGGATTCAGTGACTCTGTACAGACCGGTAGTCAGTGGCTCTGTAAGACCGGGAATCAGCAACTCGATACGGTCCTGCAATCAGTTACTCTGTACGGACCGGGTGTCAGTGACTTTGTACAGACGGGGGGTCAGTAACTCTCTACAGAGTCACTGCCTTCCGGTCTGTACCGAGTCACTGACACCGAGAGTTCATGACTCTGAACAGACCTGGAGTCAGTGACTCTGTCGGACCGGTGCTCACTGACTCTGGACGGACCTGGAGTCAGTGTCTGTGTACAGACAGTTAGTCAGTGAATCTGTACAGACCTGGCGTAAGTGGCACTGTACAGACCGGGTGTCAGTGACTCTGTACAGACCTGGAGTCATTGACTCTGCACAGACCGGGCGTCAGTTACTCTGTATAGAACGGGAGTTAATTAGTCTGTGGAGGCCGGGAGTCAGCGACTCTGTGCAGTTCGGAATCATTGACTTTATGCACAGACCTGATGTCAGCGACTCTGTGCAGAGCGGGAGTCAGTGATTCTGTACCGACCAGAAGTCGGTTACTCTGTACAGATCGGAATCAGTGACTCTGTACAGACAGTGAGTCAGTGAATCTGCACAGACCTGGAGTCAGTGGCTCTGTAGAGGCCGGGTGTTAGTGACTCTTTACAGACCGGGTGTCAGTGAGTCTTCATAGATCTGGAGTCAGTGGCTCTGTACTGACCATGAGTCAATGACTGTGTACAGACCTGGAGTCAGTGCCTCTGTACATACCGGGAGTTAGTGTCTCTGTGCAGACCGGGAGTCTGTGTCTCTGTGTGGACCGGAATCAGTGATTCTGCACAGACCGGGAGTCAGTGTCTCTGCACAGACCGAGAATTAGTAACTCTGAACAGACCGAGAGTCACTGACTCTGTACGACCGGGAGTCAGTGACGCTGTACGACGGGGAGACAGTTCCTCTGTGTGGAACCAGAGTCATTGCCTCAGTACAGTCCGGGAGTTAGTGACTCTGTACGAACCGGAATCAGTGATTCTTTGCAGACTGGGAGTCAGTGTATCTATACAGGACGGGAGTCAGTCACTCTGTACAGACCTGGAGTCAGTTACATTGTACAGACTGGGAGTCAGTGAATCGGTACAGACCGGAAGTCAATTACTCTTTACAGACCGGGAGTCAGTGACTCTCCACAGTCCGGGAGGCAAAGATTCTGCACAGACCGGGAGGCAGTGAGTCGATATGGACCCGGAGTCAGCAACTCTGAACGGACCGAGCGTTCGCCACTCTGTTCAGAGCTGAAGTCAGTAACTCTGCACAGACCGGGAGACAGTGGCTCTGTACAGACCGGGTGTCAGTGAATCTGCACAGAGCGGGTGTCAATGACTCTGTACAGAGAGGGAGTCAGTGACTCTGCACAGACCGGTACTCAGTCATTCTGTACAGACCTGGAGTCATTGCCTCTGTCCGGACCGAAAGTCAGTGAGTCTGTACAGACTGGGATTCAGTGACTCTGTGCAGTCGGGGAGTGATTGATTCTGTACAGGCCGGTCGTCAGTGATTCTTTGCAGACCTGAATTCAGTGACCTTGTCCAGACCGGGAATCGGTGTTTCTGTACGGACCGGATCTCGGTGACTCTGTACAGACCGGGCGTCAGTGATTCTTTGCAGACCGGGAGTCGGTCACTCTGTACAGACCGCGTGCCCGTGATTCTGTACAGACCTGGAATCAGTTACTGTGCACAGACCTGGAGTCGGGTTCTCTGCACAGACCGGGAGTCAGTGGTTCAGTACGAAACGGGCGTCTGTGATTCTTTACGGACCGGGAGTCAGTGAATCTGTACAGACAGGGAATCATTGACCCTGTACAGACCGAGAGTTAGTGACTTTGAACAGACAGGCTGTCAGTGACTCTGCATAGACCGGAAGTCAGTTTCGCTGCACGGACCGGAAGTCAGTGATTCTGGACAGAAAGGGAGTCAGTGACACTGCATAGACCGGGAATCAGTGACACCGTGCAGACCGGGAGTCAGTGACTCTGTACAGACAGGGAGTCAGTGAATCTGTACAGACCTGGAGTCAGTGGCTCTGCACAGACCGGTGTCATTGACTCTGTACAGACCGGGTGTCAGTGTGTCTTCAGAGACCGTGAGTCGGTAACTCTGAACGGACCGAGACTTAGTGACTCTGTACCGACCTGGAGTCAGTGAATCTGTACAAACAGGGAGTCATTGATTCAGTACAGACCTGGAGTCAGTGGCTCTGTGCAGACCGGGATTCAATGGCTCTGTACAGACCTGGAGTCATTGAATCTGCACAGACCGGGCGTCAGTTACTCTGTATAGAACGGGAGTCAATTACTCTGTAAAGGCCGGGAATCAGCGACTCCGTGCATTTCGGAATCATTGACTTCATGCACAGACCTGATGTCAGCGACTCTGTGCAGAGCGAGAGTCAGTGATTCTGTACCGACCAGAAGTCGGTTACTCTGTACAGACCGGAATCAGTGACTCTGTACGGACAGTGAGTCAGTGAATCTGCACAGACCTGGAGTCAGTGGCTCTGTCGAGGCCGGGTGTCAGTGAATCTGTACAGACCTGGAGTCAGTGGCTCTGCACAGACCGGTGTCAGTGACTCTGTACAGACCGGGTGTCAGTGTGTCTTCAGAGACCGTGAGTCGGTAACTCTGAACGGACCGAGACTTAGTGACTCTGTACCGACCTGGAGTCAGTGAATCTGTACAAACAGGGAGTCATTGATTCAGTACAGACCTGGAGTCAGTGGCTCTGTGCAGACCGGGATTCAATGGCTCTGTACAGACCTGGAGTCATTGAATCTGCACAGACCGGGCGTCAGTTACTCTGTATAGAACGGGAGTCAATTACTCTGTAAAGGCCGGGAATCAGCGACTCCGTGCATTTCGGAATCATTGACTTCATGCACAGACCTGATGTCAGCGACTCTGTGCAGAGCGAGAGTCAGTGATTCTGTACCGACCAGAAGTCGGTTACTCTGTACAGACCGGAATCAGTGACTCTGTACGGACAGTGAGTCAGTGAATCTGCACAGACCTGGAGTCAGTGGCTCTGTCGAGGCCGGGTGTCAGTGAATCTGTACAGACCTGGAGTCAGTGAATCTGGACAAACCGAGAGTCAGTGAATCTGTACAGATCGGGATTCAGTGACTCTGTGCAGACAGTGAGTTAGTGAATCTGCACAGACCTGGAGTCAGTGGCACTGTACAGACCGGGAGTCAGTGGCTTTCTACAGACGGGCTGTCAGTGACTCTCTACAGACCGGGCGGGAATGTATCTTTGCTGATTCGGAGTCAGTGATTCTTCACAGCCCGGGAGTCAGAAACTCTCTCCAGACCGAGTGTCTGTTTCTCTGTTCAGACCGGGTATCAGTGACTCTGTACAGGCCGGGAGTCAGTGACTCTGCACAGACCGGTAATCAGTGAATCTATACAGACAGGGAGTCATGAATCTGTACAGGCCGGGAGTCCGTGACTCTGTATGGACCGGAATCAGTGACTCTATTCAGACAGTGAGTCAATGAAACTGTGCAGACCTGGAGTCAGTGGCTCTGTACAGATCGGGTGTCAGTGACTTTGTACAGAGCGGAAGTCAGTGACTCTGTACAGGCCGGGGAGTCAGTGACTATGTATCGACCTGGTGTCAGTGACACTGTAGGACCGGGATTCAGTGACTTTGTACAGACGTGGTGTCAGTGACTCTCTGCAGCCTCAATGCCTTCCGGTCTCCACAGAGTCACTGACACCGAGAGTCATTGAATGTGTACAGACCGGGAGTCAGTGACTCTGCACAGACAGGGAGTCACTGACTCTGTACGGACCTGGATTCAGTTTCTCTGTACAGACAGTTAGTCAGTGAATCTGTACAGACCTGGCGTCAGTGGCTCTGTATGGACCGGGAGTCGGTGATTCTGTACGGATTTGAAGTAGTTGACTCTGCACAGACAGGGAGTTAGTGACTCTGTCCAGACCTGAGGACAGTGAGTCTGTACAGACCTGGAGCCAGTGACGCTGCACAGACCTGGAGTCAGTGTCCCTGTGCAGACCGGAGTTGAATGGCTCTGTGCAGACCGGGAGTCGGTGATTCTGTACGGATTCGAAGTAGGTGACTCTGCACAGACAGGGAGTCAGTGACTCTGTCCAGACCTGGGGACAGTGAGTCTGTACAGACCTGGAGCCAGTTACGCTGCACAGACCTGGAGTCAGTGTCCCTGTGCAGACCGGGGTTGAATGCCTCTGTGCAGACCGGAAGTCAGTGACTCTGCATATACCGGAAGTCAGTTACTTTGTGCAGACCCGGAGTCAGTGACTCTGTGCACAGCGGGATTCAGTGACTCTCTGCAGACCTGGAGTCAGTGAATCTATGCAGACCGGGAACTAGTGGCTCTGTGCAGACCGAGAGTCAGTGATTCTGTCCAGACCGGGAGTCAGTGAGTTTTTACAGACCGGGAGCCAGTAACTCTGAACAGACCGAGTGTTAGTCACTCTGTCCAACCGGGAGTCAGTGACGCTGTACGACCGGGAGTCAGTTACTCTGTACAGAACGGGAGTCAATTACTCTGTACAGGCCGGGAGTCAGCGACTCTGTGCAGTTCGTTATCAGTGATTCTGTACCGACCGGAAGTCGATGACTCTGTACAGACCGGAATCAGTGACTGTGTACAGACCGGGTGTCAGTGAGTCTTCATAGATCGGGAATCAGTGACTCTGTACAGACAGTGAGTTAGTGACACCGTGTCGACAGAGAGTCAGTGACTCTGTGCAGACCGGAATGAGTGACTCTGCATAGACAGGGAGTCCGTGAATCTGAACATGCCGAGAGTCAGTGGCTCTGTACTGACCGTGAGTCAATGACTGTGTGCAGACCTGGAGTCAGTGCCTCTGTACAGACCGGGAGTTAGTGTCTCTGTGCAGACCGGGAGTCTGTGTCTCTGTGTGGACCGGAATCAGTGACTCTGCACAGACCGGGAGTCAGTGTCTCTGTACAGACCGAGAATTAGTAACTCTGAACAGACCGAGAGTCACTGACTCTGTACGACCGGGAGTCAGTGACGCTGTACGACGGGGAGTCAGTTACTCTGTGTAGAACCGGAGTCATTGACTTTGTACAGGCCGGGAGTTAGTTACTCTGTACGAACCGGAAGTCAATTACTCTTTACAGACCGGGAGTCAGTGACTCTCCACAGTCCGGGAGGCAATGATTCTGTACAGACCGGGAGGCAGTGAGTCTACGTGGACCCGGAGTCAGCAACTCTGAACGGACGGATCGTTAGCCACACTGTTCAGTGCTGAAGTCAGTGACTCTGCACAGACCGGGAGTCAGTGACTCTGCACAGGCCGGGGAGTCAGTGACTCTGCACAGACCTGGAGACAGTGGCTCTGTACAGACCGGGTGTCAGTGAATCTGCACAGAGCGGGTGTCAATGACTCTGTACAGAGAGGGAGTCACTGACTTTGCACATACCGGTACTCAGTCATTCTGTACAGACCTGGAGTCATTGCCTCTGTCCGGACCGAAAGTCAGTGAGTCTGTACAGACCGGGATTCAGTGACTCTGCACAGTCGGGGAGTGATTGATTCTGTACAGGCCGGTCGTCAGTGATTCTTTACAGACCTGAATTCAGTGACGTTGTCCAGACCGGGAATCGGTGTTCCTGAATGGACCGGAAGGCGATGACTCTGTTCAGACCGGGCGTCAGTGACTCTTTGCAGACCGGGAGTCGGTCAATCTGTACAGACCGCGTGCCCGTGATTCTGTACAGACCTGGAATCAGTTACTGTGCACAGACCTGGAGTCGGGTTCTCTGCACAGACCGGGAGTCAGTGGTTCAGTACGAAACGGGAGTCTGTGATTTTGTACGCACCGGGAGTCAGTGACTTTGAACAGACAGGGTGTCAGTGACTCTGCATAGACCGGAAATCAGTTTCGCTGCACGGACCGGAAGTCAGTGATTCTGGACAGAAAGGGAGTCAGTGACACTGCAGAGACCGGGAATCAGTGACACTGTGCAGTTCGGGAGTCAGTGACGCTGTACAGAAAGGGAGTCAGTGAATCTGTACAAACCGAGAGTCAGTGAATCTGTACAGACCGGGAGTCAGTGAATCTGTACAAAACGAGATTCGGTGAATCTGTGCAGACCGGGAGTCAGTGACTCTGTACAGAGAGTTAGTCAGTGAATCTGTACAGACCTGGAGTCAGTGGCTCTGCACAGACCGGTGTCAGTGCCTCTGTACAGACCGGGTGTCAGTGAGTCTTCACAGACCGTGAGTCGGTAACTCTGAACGGACCGAGACTTAGTGACTCTGCACCGACCTGGAGTCAGTGAATCTGTACAATCAGGGAGTCATTGATTCAGTACAGACCTGGAGTCAGTTTCTCTGCGCAGACCTGGAGTCAGTGTCCCTGTGCAGACCGGAATTCAATGGCTCTGTGCAGACCCGGAGTCGGTTGTTCTGTCCGGGTTGAAGTCGGTGACTCTGTGCAGACCGGAAGTCAGTTACTCTACATAGTCCGGAAGTCAGTTACTTTGTGCAGACCGGAAGTCAGTGACTCTGTGCATAGCGGGATTCAGTGACTCTCTGCAGACCTGGAGTCAGTGAATCTGTACAGACCGGGAGTCTGGAACTCTGAACAGACCGAGTGTCAGTGACTCTGTCCAACCGGGAGTCAGTGACGCTGTACGGCCGGGAGTCAGTGATGCTGTACAGACCTGGAGTCAGTGACTCCAGGTCTGTACATCACGGCAGTAGTGAGAGGGGATATATCCGAGGGTTCGCCCACTGAGTCCATATGGGTAGAACTGAAAAATAAGAAGGGAGAGATCACTTTGATAGGATTGTACTACAGACCCCCAAATAGTCAACGGGAAATTGAGGAGCAAATATGTAAGGAGATTACAGACAGCTGCAAGAAAAATAGGGTGGTAATAGTAGGGGACTTTACCTTTCCCAACATTGACTGGGACAGCCATAGCATTAGGGGCTTGGATGGAGAGAAATTTGTTGAGTGTATTCAGGAGGAATTTCTCATTCAGTATATGGATGGCCCGACTAGAGAGGGGGCAAAACTTGACCTCCTCTTGGGAAATAAGGAAGGGCAGGTGACAGAAGTGTTAGTGAGGGATCACTTTGGGACCAGTGATCATAATTCCATTAGTTTTAAGATAGCTATGGAGAAGGATAGGTCTGGCCCAAAAGTTAAAGTTCTAAATTGGGGAAAGGCCAATTTTGATGGTATTAGACAGGAACTTTCAGAAGTTGATTGGGAGAGTCTGTTGGCAGGCAAAGGGACGTCTGGTAAGTGGGAGGCTTTCAAAAGTGTGTTAACCAGGGTTCAGTGTAAGCACATTCCTTATAAAGTGAAGGGCAAGGCTGGTAGAAGTAGGGAACCTTGGATGACTCGGGAGATTGAGGCACTAGTCAAAAAGAAGAAGGAGGCATATGACATGCATAGGCAGCTGGGATCAAGTGGATCCCTTGAAGAGTATAGAGATTGCCGGAGTAGAGTTAAGAGAGAAATCAGGAGGGCAAAAAGGGGATATGAGATTGCTTTGGCAGATCAGGCAAAGGTGAATCCAAAGAGCTTCTACAAATACATAAAGGGCAAAAGGGTAACTAGGGAGAGAGTAGGGCCTCTTAAGGATCAACAAGGTCATCTATGTGCGGAACCACAAGAGATGGGTGAGATCCTGAATGAATATTTCACATCGGTATTTACGGTTGAGAAAGGCATGGATGTTAGGGAACTTGGGGAAATAAATAGTGATGTCTTGAGGAGTGTACATATTACAGAGAGGGAGGTGCTGGAAGTCTTAACGCGCATCAAGGTAGATAAATCTCCGGGACCTGATGAAATGTATCCCAGGACGTTATGGGAGGTTAGGGAGGAAATTGCGGGTCCCCTAGCAGAGATATTTGAATCATCCACCGCTACAGGTGAGGTGCCTGAAGATTGGAGGGTAGCAAATGTTGTGCCTTTGTTTAAGAAGGGCGGCAGGGAAAAGCCTGGGAACTACAGACCAGTGAGCCTGACATCTGTAGTGGGTAAGTTGTTAGAGGGTATTCTGAGGGACAGAATCTACAGGCATTTGGAGAGGCAGGGACTAATTAGGAACAGTCAGCATGGTTTTGTGAGAGGAAAATCATGTCTCACGAATTTGATTGAGTTTTTTGAAGGGGTAACCAAGAAGATAGATGAGGGCTGTGCAGTAGACGTGGTCTACATGGACTTCAGCAAAGCATTTGACAAGGTACCGCATGGTAGGTTGTTACATAAGGTTAAATCTCATGGGATCCAAGGTGAGGTAGCCAATTGGATACAAAATTGGCTTGACGACAGAAGACAGAGGGTGGTTGTCGAGGGTTGTTTTTCAAACTGGATGCCTGTGTCCAGCGGTGTGCCTCAGGGATCGGTGCTGGGTCCGCTGTTATTTGTTATTTATATTAATGATTTGGATGAGAATTTAGGAGGCATGGTTAGTAAGTTTGCAGATGACACCAAGATTGGTGGCATTGTGGACAGTGAAGAAGGTTATCTAGGATTGCAACGGGATCTTGATAAATTGGGCCAGTGGGCCGATGAATGGCAGATGGAGTTTAATTTAGATAAATGTGAGGTGATGCATTTTGGTAGATCGAATCGGGCCAGGACCTACTCCGTTAATGGTAGGGCGTTGGGGAGAGTTATAGAACAAAGAGATCTAGGAGTACAGATTCATAGCTCCTTGAAAGTGGAGTCACAGGTGGATAGGGTGGTGAAGAAGGCATTCAGCATGCTTGGTTTCATTGGTCAGAACATTGAATGCAGGAGTTGGGATGTCTTGTTGAAGTTGTACAGGGCATTGGTGAGGCCACACTTGGAGTACTGTGTACAGTTCTGGTCACCCTATTATAGAAAGGATATTATTAAACTAGAAAGAGTGCAGAAAAGATTTACTAGGATGCTACCGGGACTTGATGGTTTGACTTACAGGGAGAGGTTAGACAGACTGGGACTTTATTCCCTGGAGAGTAGGAGGTTAAGGGGTGATCTTATAGAAGTCTATAAAATAATGAGGGGCATAGATAAGGTCGATAGTCAAAATCTTTTCCCAAAGGTAGGGGAGTCTATAACGAGGGGGCACAGATTTAAGGTGAGAGGGGAGAGATACAAAAGGATCCAGAGGGGCAATTTTTTCACTCAAAGGGTGGTGAGTGTCTGGAACGAGCTGCCAGAGGCAGTAGTAGAGGCGGGTACAATTTTGTCTTTTAAAAAGCATTTGGACAGTTACATGGGGAAGATGGGTATCGAGGGATATGGGCCAAGTGCAGGCAATTGGGACTAGCTTAGTGGTATAAACTGGGCGACATGGACATGTTGGGCCGAAGGGCCTGTTTCCATGTTGTAACTTCTATGATTTTATGATTCTATGATTCTGTGACCGGGAGTCAATTACTCTGTACAGGCCGGGAGTCAGTGATTCTTTACAGACCTGTATTCAGTGACGTTGTCCAGACCGGGAATCGTTGTTTCTGTACTGACTGGAACTCAGTGAATCTGTACAGACCGGGCGTCAGTGACTCTTTGCAGACCGAGAGTCGGTCACTCTGTACAGACCGGGTGTCCTTGATTCTGCACAGACCTGGAATCAGTGACTATGCACAGACCTGGAGTCGGGTTCTCTGCAAAGACCGGGAGTCAGTGGTTCTGTACAAAACGTGAGTCTGTGATTCTGTACGGACCGGGAGTCAGTGAATCTTTACAGACAGGGAATCATTGACCCTGTACAGACCGAGAGTTAGTGACTTTGAACAGACAGGCTGTCAGTGACTCTGCATAGACCGGAAGTCAGATTCGCTGCACGGACGGGAAGTCAGTGATTCTGGACAGAAAGTGAGTCAGTGACCCTGTATTGACCGGGAATCAGTGACACAGTGCAGACCGGGAGTCAGTGACTCTGTACAGACAGGGAGTCAGTGAAACTGTACAAACCGAGAGTCAGTGAATCTGTACAGACCGGGAGTCAGTTACTCTGCACAGAGAGTTAGTCAGTGAATCTGTGCAGACCTGGAGTCAGTGATTCTGTACAGACAGTGAGTTAGTGAATCTGCACAGACCTGGAGTCAGTGTTTCTGCACAGATCGGAATCATTGACTCTGTGCAGAGAAGGAGTCAGTGACTCTGTACAGACCGGTCGTCAGTGGCTCTGTACGGGCCGGGAGTCAGTGAGTCTTCATAGATCGGGAGTCAGTAACTCTGTACAGTCCTGCAGTCAGTGACTCTGTACGGGTCGGGAGTCAGTGACTTTGTACAGAATGGGTGTCAGTGACTCTCTACAGTGATTCCCTGCAGAGTCACTGACTCCCGGTCTGTACAGAATCACTGACACCGAGAGTTCGTCATTGTGTACAGACCGGAATCAGTGACACTGTACAGACAGGGAGTCAGTGAATCTGTACATACCAAGAGTCAGTGAATCTGTACAGACCGGGAGTCGGTCACATTGTAGGACCGGGAGTCTCTGACTCTGCACGGACCTGGAGCCATTGTCTCTGTACAGACAGTGAGTCAGTGAATCTGCACAGACCTGGAGTCAGTGGCTCTGTACAGAACGGGTGTCAGTGACTCTGTTAAGACCTAGAATCAGTGTCCCTGTGCAGACCGGGATTCAATGGCTCTGTGCAGACCGGGAGTCGGAAACTCTGTACGGACTTGAAGTCGCTGACTCTCTGCAGACCGGAAGTCACTGACTCTGCATCGACCGGATGTGAGTTGCTCTGTACAGACCGGGAGTCAGTGACTCTGTGCACAGCGGGATTCAGTGACTCTCTGCAGACCTGGAGTCAGTGAATCTGTACAGACCGGGTGTTAGTGGCTCTGTGCAGACCGGGAGTCAGTAACTCTGTGCACAGCGGGATTCAGTGACTCTCTGCAGACCTGGAGTCAGTGAATCTGTACAGACCGGGTGTTAGTGGCTCTGTGCAGACCGGGAGTCAGTGATTCTGTCCAGACCGGGAGTCAGTTAGTCTTTGCAGACTGTGAGTCAGTAACTCTGAACAGACCGAATGTTAGTGACTCTGTCCAACCGGGAGTCAGTGAAGCTGTACGACATGGAGTCAGTGATGCTGTACAGACCTGGATTCAGTGACTCTGCACAGACCGGGAGTCAGTTACTCTGTATAGAACGGGAGTCAATTACTCTGTACAGGCCGGGAGTCAACGACTCTTTGCAGTTCGGAATCATTGATTATGTACAGACCTGTAGTCAGCGACTCTGTGCAGACAGTGAGTCAGTGAATCTGCACAGACCTGGAGTCAGTGGCTCTGTACAGGCCGGGTGTCAGTGCCTCTGTAAGACCGGGAATGAGTAAATCTGTATAGTCCTGCAGTCAGTGACTCTGTACGGAACGGGAGTCAGTGTCTTTGTACAGACGGGGTGTCAGTGACTCTCTACAGACTCACTGCCTTCCGGTCTGTACAGAGTCACTGACACCGAGAGTTCATGACTCTGTACAGACCTTGAGTCAGTGACTCTGTACAGACCGGGAGTCAGTGACTGTACAGGCCGGGAGTCAGTGTCTCTGCTCAGATCGGAATCAGTGACTCTGTTCAGACTGTGAGTCATTGAAAGTGTGCAGACCTGGAGTCAGTGGCTCTGTACAGATCGGGTGTCAGCGACTCTGTACAGACCGGAAGTCAGTGACTGTGTACACGCCGGGTAGTCAGTGACTCTGTACAGACCTGGAGTCAGTGACTCTGCACGGACCGGGAGTCAGTGACTTTTTACAGACAGGGTGTCAGTGACTCTCTGCAGTCACTGCCTTCCGGTCTATACAGAGTCATTGACACCGAGAGTTCCTGACTCTGTACAGACCGGAATCAGTGACTGTGTGCAGACGGGGAGTCATTGATTCTGTACACACCTGGAGGCAGTGACTCTGTACAGACCGGGAGTCAGTGTCTCTGTACAGGCCGAGAATCAGTAACTCTGAACAGACCGAGAGTTACTGACTCTGTACGACCGGGAGTCAGTGACGCTGTACGACGGGGAGTCAGTGAATCTGAAAAGAACAGGAATCACTGACTCTGTGCAGGCCGGGAGTTAGTGACGCAGTGCGGACCGGAATCAGTGATTCTGTGCAGACTGGGAGTCAGTTTATCTGTACAGGACGGGAGTCAGTCACTCTGTACAGACCTGGAGTCACTGTCTCCCTATCGACCGGGAGTCAGTGATTCTGTACGGACCAGGAGTCAGTTACTCTGTACAGACCGGGAGTCAGTGAATCTGCATAGACCGGAAATCAATTACTCTTTACAGACCGGGAGTCAGTGACTCTGTACAGACCAGTCGTCAGTGACTTTGTCCAGACGGAATGTCAGTGACTATCCACAAACCGGGACGCAATGATGCTCTCCAGACCGGGAGGCAGTGAGTCTTCATAGACCCGGAGTCAGTAACTCTGAACGGACCGAGAGTTAGCCACTCTGTTCAGAGCTGGAGTCAGTGACTCTGCACAGACCGGGAGTCAGTGAACCTGTAAAAACCGGAATCAGTGACTCTGTACAGACCTGGATTCAGTGGCTCTGCACAGACCGAGTGTCAGTGGCTCTGTACAGTCCGGGTGTCAGTGATTCTGTACAGACAGGAAGTCAGTGACTCTGCACAGGCCGGGGAGTCAGTGACTCTGCGCAGACCTCGAGTCAGTGGCTCTCTACAGACCGGGTGTCAGTGACTCTGCACAGAGCAGGTGTCAATGACTCTGTACAGAGAGGGAGTCAGTGACTGTGTACAGACCGGTAGTCAGTGGCTCTGTCAGAGCAGGAGTCAGTAACTCTGTACAGACAGGGCGTCCGTGACTCCGTACAGACCGGGAGTCAGTGATTCTGTGCAGACTTGGAGTCAGTGCCTCTGTACGGACCGAGAGTCAATGAGTCTGTACAGACCGGGAGTCAGTGACTCTGTACAGTCGGGGAGTCATTGATTCTGTACAGACCTGGATTCGGTGACTCGGTGCAGACCGGGAGTCAGTGATTCTGTACAGACCGAAGTCAGTATCTCTGCACAGATCGTGCGTAAGTGACTCTGTGCAGACCTGGAGTCAGTGAGTTTGTACAGACCGGGTGTCAGTGACTCTGTACAGACCTGGAGTCAGTGAGTCGTTACCGACCGGGAGTCAGCAACTCTGACCAGACCGAGTGTTAGTGACTCTGTCCAACCGGGAGTCAGTGGCGCTGTACTACCGGAAGCCAGTGATGCTCTGCAAACGTGGAGTCAGTGACTCTGCACAGACCGGGAGTCAGTTACTGAGTACAGAACAGGAGTCAATTACTCTGTACCGACCGGAAGTCGGTTACTCTGTACAGTCCGGAATCAGTGTCTCTGTGCAGACAGTGAGTCATTGAATCTGCACAGATCTGAAGTCAGTGAGTCTGTACAGACCGGGAGTCAGTGACTCTGTGCAGACTACGAGGCAATAATTCTGTACAGGCCGGTCGTCAGTAATTCTTGACAAATCTGAATTCAGTGACGTTGTCCAGACCGGGATTCGATGTTTCTGTACGGACCGGAACTCGGTGACTCTGTACAGACCCGGCGTCAGTGACTCTTTGCAGACCGGGAGTCGGGTTCTCTGCACAGACCGGAAGTCAGTGGTTCTGTACAAAACGGGAGTCTGTGATTCTGTACGGACCGGGAGTCCGTGAATCTGTACAGACGGGGAATCATTGACCCTGTACAGACCGAAAGTTAGTGACTTTGAACAGACAGGGAGTCAGTGATTCTGCATGGACCGGAAGTCAGATTCGCTGCATGGACGGGACGTCAGTGATTCTGGACAGAAAGGGAGTCAGTGACTCTGCAGAGACAGGGAATCAGTGACCTGTCCAGACCTGGAGTCAGTGTCTTTGTACAGACAGTTAGTCAGTGAATCTGTACAGACCTGGAGTCAGTGGCTCTGTACAGACCGGCTTTCAATGACTCTGCACAGATCGGGTGTCAGTGAATCTGTCCAAACAGGGAGTCATTGATTCAGTACAGACCTGGTGTCAGTTTCTCTGTACAGACCGGGAGTCAGCGACTCTGTGCAGAACTGGAGTCAGTGTCCCTGTGCAGACCGGGATTCAATGGATCTGTGCAGACCGGGAGTCGGTGATTCTTCACGGACTTGAAGTCGGTGACTCTGTGCAGTCCGGAAGTCAGTGACTCAACTTAGACCGGAAGTCAGTTACTCTGTACAGACCAGGAGTCAGTGACTCTGTGCATAGCGGGACTCAGTGACTCTCTGCAGACCTGGAGTCAGTGAATCTGTGCAGACCGGGAGTTAGTGGTTCTGTGCAGACCGGGAGTCAGTAATTCTGTGCAGACCGGGAGGCAGTGAGTCTTTACAGACCGGGAGTTAGTAACACTGAACAGACCGAGTGTTAGTGACTCTGTCCAACCGGGAATCAGCGTCGCTGTACGACCGGGAGTCAGTGATGTTCTGCAGACCTGGAGTCACTGACTCTGCACAGACCGGGAGTCAGTTATTCTGTACAGAACGGGAGTCAATTACTCTGTGCAGGCCGGGAGTCAGCGACTCTGTGCAGTTCGGAATCATTGATTATGTACAGACCTGGAGTCAGCGACTCGGTACAGAGCGGGAGTCAGTGATTCTGCACCGACCAGAAGTCGGTTACTCTGTACAGACCGGAATCAGTGACTCTGTGCAGACAGTGAGTCAGTGAATCTGCACAGACCTGAAGTCAGTGGCTCTGTACAGGCCGGTTGTCAGTGGCTCTGTACAGACTGGGTGTAAGTGAGTTTTCAGAGATTGGCAGTCATGACACTGTACAGACCGGGAGTCAGTGACTATGGAAATATCGGAATTATTGACACTGCACAGAGAGGGATTCAGTGACTCTGTACCGACTGGTAGTCAGTGGCCCTGTAAGACCAGGAATCAGTAACTCGATACAGTCCTGCAATCAGTTACTCTGTACGGACCGGGAGCCAGTGACTTTGTACAGACTGAGTGTCAGTGACTCTCCACAGAGTCACTGCCTTCCGTTCTGTACAGAGTCACTGACACCGAGAGTTCGTGACTCTGTACAGACCTGGAATCACTGACTCTGTTGGACCGGTAGTCACTGACTCTGTACGGACCTGGAGTCAGTGTCTCTGTACAGACCGGAATCAGTGAATCTGCACAGACCTGGCGTAAGTGGCACTGTACACACCGGGATTCAATGGCTCTGTGCAGACCGGGAGTCGGTGATTCTGTACGGACTTGAAGTCAGTGACTCTGCATAGACCGGAAGTCAGTTACTCTGTACAACCGGACTCAGTGACTCGGTTCAGAGCGGGATTCAGTGAGTCTCTGCAGACCTGGAGTCAGTGAATCTGTACAGACCGGGAGTTAGTGGCTCTGTGCACACCGGGAGTCAGTGATTCTGTCCAGACCGGGTGTCAGTGAGCCTTTACAGAACGGGAGTCGGAAACTCTGATCAGACCGAGTGTTAGTGACTCTGCCCAACCGGAAGTCAGTGACGCTGTACGACCGGGAGTCAGTGATGCTGTTCAGACCTGGGGTCAGTGACTCTGCACAGACCGGGCGTCAGTTACTCTGTATAGAACGGGAGTCAATTACTCTGTACAGGCCGGGAGTCAGCGACTCTGTGCAGTTCGGAATCATTGATTATGCACAGACCTGGAGTCAGCGACTCTGTACAGAGCGGGAGTTAGTGATTCTGTACCGACCAGAAGTCGGTTAATCTGTACAGACCGGATTCAGTGACTCTGTGCAGACAGTGAGTCAGTGAATCTGCACAGACCTGGAGTCAGTGGCTCTGTACAGACCGGGAGTCAGTGACTCTGTACAGACCGGGCGGCAATGATTCATTACAGATTCTGAGTCAGTGATTCTTCACAGACCGGTAGTCAGAAACTCTCTCCAGACCGAGTGTCAGTTTCGCTGTTCAGACCGGGTAACAGTGACACTGTACAGACCGGGAGTCAGTGTCTCGGTGCAGGCCGGGGAGTCAGTGAATCTGCACAGATCGGAATTATTGACTCTGTGCAGAGAGGGAGTCAGTGACTCTGTACAGACCGGTAGTCCGTGGCTCTGTAAGACCGGGAATCAGTAACTCTGTACAGTCTTGCAGTCAGTGACTCTGTACGGACCGGGAGTCAGTGACTTTGTGCAAACGGCGTGTCTGTGACTATACAGGCCTTGAGTTAGTGACTTTGTACGGACCGGAATCAATGATTCTATACAGACATGGAGTCCGTGAATATGTACAGGACGGGAGTCAGTCACCCTGTGCAGACCTGGAGTCAGTTACTCTGTAGAGAACGGGAGTCAGTGACTCTGAACAGGCCGGGAGTTTGTGACTCTGTACGGACCGGAATCAGTGATTCTGTAACGAAAGGGAGTCAGTGGCTCTGTACAGACCTGGAGTCAGTGACTCTGCACAGACCTTCAGTCAGTGACGCTGTGCAGATCCGGAGTAATTGAATCTGTACAGACCTGGAGTCGGGTTCTCTGTGCAGACCGGGAGTCAGTGGTTCTGTACAGAACGGGAGTCTGTGATTCTGTACGGACCGGGAGTCAGTGACTCTGTACAGACTGGGAGTCATTGATTCTGTACACACGTGGAGTCAGTGACTCTGTCCAGACCTGAGGACATTGAGTCTGTACACAGCTGGAGCCAGTGACGCTGCACAGACCTGGAGTCAGTGTCTCTGTACAGACCGAGAATCAGCAACTCTGAACAGGCCGAGAGTTACTGACTCTGTACGACCGGGAGTCAGTGACGCTGTCCGACCCGAGTCAGTGATTCTGTGCAGACCTGGAGTCAGTGCCTCTTTACGAACCTAGAGTCAGTGAGTTTGTACAGACCGGGATTCAGTGACTCTGTACAGTCGGGGAGTCATTGATTCTGTACATGCCGGTCGTCAGTGATTCATTACAGACCTGAATTCAGTGACGTTGTCTAAACCGTGAATCGGTGTTTCTGTCCGTACCGGAACTCGGTGACTCTGTTCAGACCTGGCGTCACTGACTCTTTGCAGACCGGGAGTCGGTCACTCTGTACAGATCGGGTATCCGTGATTCTGCACAGACCTGGAATCAGTTACTGTGCACAGACCTGAAGTCGGGTTATCTGCACAGACCGGGAGTCAGTGGTTCTGTATAAAACGGGCTTCTGTGATTCTGTACGGACCGGGAGTCAGTGAATCTGTACAGACAGGGAATTATTGACCCTGTACAGACCGAGAGTTAGTGACTTTGAACAGACAGGGAGTCAGTAACTCTGCATAGACCGGAAGTCAGATTCGCTGCACGGACCGGAAGTCAGTGATTCTGGACAGAAAGGGAGTCAGTGTCTGCATGGACCGGGAATCAGTGACACTGTGCAGACCGGGTGTCAGTGACTCTGCACAGACCGGAATCAGTGACTCTCAACAGACCGGGAGTCAGTGACTCTGTGCAGAAGGGGAATTAATGATTATGTGCAAACGTGGAGTCAGTTACTCTGTCGGGAACGGGAGTCAGTGTCTCTGTACAGGCCGGGAGTTTGTGACTCTGTATGGACCGGAATCAGTGATTCTGTAACGAAAGGGAGTCAGTAGCTCTGTGCAGACCTGGAGTCAGTTGCTCTGACCTTAAGTCAGTGACGCTGTGCAGACTGGGAGTAATTGAATCTGTGCAGACCTGGAGTGAGTGGTTCTGTACAGACCGAGAGTCAGTTACTCTGAACAGACTGAGAGTTACTGCCTCTGTGCGACCGGGTGTCAGTGACACTGTCCGACGGGAGTCAGTGACTCTGTGCAGACCTGGAGTCAGTTACTCTGCACAGACCGGGAGCAAGTTACTCTGTACAGACCGAGAGTTACTGCCTCTGTACGACAGGGTGTCAGTGACGCTGTCCGACGGGAATCAGTGACTCTGTGCAGGCCGGGACTTAGTGACCTTGTACTTAGCGGAATCAGTGATTCTGTACATTCAGGGAGTCCGTAAATATGTACAGGACCGGAGTCAGTCACCCTGTGCAGACCTGGAGTCAGTTACTCTGTATAGAACGGGAGTCAGTGACTCTGTACAGGCCGGGAGTTTGTGGCTCTGTACGGACCTGAATCTGTGATTCTGTAAAGAAAGGGAGTCAGTGGCTCTGTACAGACCTGGAGTCATTGACTCTGTACAGACCTTAAGTCAGTGACGCTGTGCAGACCGGAAGTAAGTGACTCTGTACAGACCTGGAGTCGGGTTGTCCGTCCAGACCGGGATTCAGTGGTCCTGAACGGAACAGGAGTCTGTGATTCTGTACTGAACGGGAGTCAGTGAATCTGTACAGACGGGGAGTCATTGATTCTGTACACACGTGGAGTCAGTGACTCTGTACAGACCGGGAGTCAGTGCCTTTGTACAGACCGAGAATCAGTAACTCTGAACAAACCGAGAGTTACTGACTCTGTACGACCAGTAGTCAGTGACGCTGTACGACTGGGAGTCAGTGACTGCATAGAACCGGAGTCACTTACTATGTACAGGCTGGGGGTTAGTGACACTGTACGGACCGGAATCAGTGATTCTGTGCAGACTGGGAGTCAGTTTATCTGTACAGGACGGGAGTCACTCATTCTGTACAGACCTGGAGTCAGTGAATCTGCATAGACCGGAAGTCAATTACTCTTTACAGACTGGGAGTCAGTGTCTCTGTACAGACCAGCAGTCAGTGGCTTTGTCCGGCCGTAATGTCAGTGACTCTCCACAGACCGGGAGGCAATGATTATGTACAGACCGGGAGGCAGTGCGTCTTCATAGACCCGGAGTCAGTAACTCTGTTCAGAGCTAGAGTCAGTGACTCTGCACAGACCGGGAGTCAGTGACCCTGTAAAGACCGGAATCAGTGACTCTGTACCGACAGTGAGTCAATGAATCTGCACAGAACTGAATTCAGTGGCTCTGCACAGTCCGGGTTTCAGTGATTCCTAACAGACAGGAAGTCAGTGACTCGGCACAGGCCGGAAGTCAGTGATCTGCACAGACGTGGAGTCAGTGGCTCTGTAAGACCGGGAGTCAGTACAGACCCGGCGTCCATGACTCCGTACAGACCGGGTGTCAGTGATTCTGTACAGACCTGGAGTCAGTGCCTCTGTACGGACCGAGAGTCAGTGAGTCTGTACAGACCGGGAGTCAGTGAAGCTGCACAGACCGGGAGTCAGTGAATCTCTACAGACCTGGAGTGAGTGAGTTTGCACAGACCTGGGGCAAGTGACGCTGTACAGACGTGGAGTCAGTGAGTCTGTACAGACCTGGAGTACGTGACTCTGTACAGACCGGGAGTCAGTGATTCTGTACAGACCGGAGGCAGTGACTCTGCACAGACCGTGCATACGTGACTCTTTCCAGACCTGGAGTCAATGAGTCTCTACAGACCTGGAGTGAGTGATTCTTTGCAGAACTGTATTCAGCAACGTTGTCCAGATCGGGAATCGGTGTTTCTGTACGGAGCGGAACTCGGTAACTCGGTGCAGGCCGGGCGTCAGTGACTCTTTGCAGACCGGGAGTCGGTCACTCTCGACAGACCGGGTGTCCGTGATTCAGGGCAGACCTGGAATCAGTTACTGTGCACAGACCTGGAGTCGGGTTCTCCGCACAGACCGGGTGTCAATGGTTCTGTACAAAACGGGAGTCTGTGACTCTGTCCGGACATGGAGCCAGTGAATCTGTACAGACAGGGAATCATTGACCCTGTGCAGACCGGGAGCCGGTGATTCTGTACGGACTTGAAGTCAGTTACGCTGAGCAGACCGGAAGTCAGTGACTCTGTGCACAGCGGGATTCAGTGACTCTCTGCAGACCAGGAGTCAGTGAATCTGTAGAGACCGGGAGTAAGTGGCTCTGTGCAGACCGGGAGTCAGTGATTCTGTGCAGACCTGGAGTCAGTCTCCCTGTGCAGACCGGGATTCAATGGCTCTGTGCAGACCGGGAGTCGGTGATGCTGTCCGGACTTGAAGTCGGTGACTCTGTGCAGACCGGAAGTCAGTGACTCTGCATAGACCGGAAGTCTGTTACTCTGTGCAGACCAGGAGTCAGTGACTCTGTGCACAGCGGGATTCAGTGACTCTCTGCAGACCAGGAGTCAGTGATTCTGTCCAGACCGGGAGTGAGTGAGTATTTACAAACCGGGAGTCAGTAACTCTGAACAGAGCGAGTGTTAGTGACTCTGTCCAACCAAGAATCAGTGACGCTGTACGAACGGGAGTCAGTGATGCTGTGCAGACCTGGAGTCAGTGACTCTGCACAGACCGGGAGTCAGTTACTCTGTGCAGAACGGGATTCATTTGCTCTGTACAGGCCAGGAGTCAGCGACTCTGTGCAGTTCGGAATCATTGATTATGCACAGACCTGGAGTCAGCGACTCTGTACAGAGCGGTAGTCAGCGATTCTGTACCGACCGGAAGTCGGTTACTCTGTACGGACCGGCATTCAGTGACTTTGTACTGACGGGTGTCAGTTACTCTCTGCAGCGTCATTGCCTTCCGGTCTGCACAGAGTCACTGACACCGAGAGTTCGTGACTCGGTCCAGACCGGAATCAGTGAATCTGTACAGACAGGGAGTCAGTGAATTTGTACATACCGAGAGTCAGTGAATCTTTACAGACCGGGAGTCAGTGACTCTGTCGGACCGGGAGTCACTGACTGTACGGAACAGGAGTCAGTGTCACTGTACAGACAGTTAGTCAGTGAATCTGTACAGACCGGGAGTGAGTAGCTCTGTGCAGACCGGGTGTCAGTGACTCTGTACAGACCGGGTGTCAGTGAGTCTTCAGAGACCGGGAGTCGGTAACTCTGAACGGACCGAGACTTCGTGACTCTGTACCGACCTGGGGTTAGTGTCGCTGTGCAGACCGGGAGTCAGTGTCTCTGTGCAGACCGGATTCAGTATTTCTGCACAGACGGGGAGTCAGTGACTCTGTACAGACCTGGAGTCAGTGACTCTGTGCAGACTGCGAATTATTGATTATGTGCGCACCTGGAGTCAGCGACTCTGTGCAGTCCATGAATACGTACAGGACGGGAGTCAGTCACCCTGCGCAGACCTGGAGTCAGTTACTCTGTATAGAACGGGAGTCTGTGACTCTGTCCAAGCCGGGAGTTTGTGACTCTGTACAGACCTGAAGTCAATTACGCTGTGCAGACCGGGAGTTAGTGCTTCTGTACAGACCTGGAGTCGGGTTCTCTGTGCAGACCGGGAGTCAGTGGTTCTGTACAGAACGGGAGTGTGTGATTCTGTCCGGACCGGGAGTCAGTGAATCTGTACAGACGGGGAGTCATTGATTCTGTACAAACCTGGAGTCGGGTTCTCTGTACGGACCGGGAGTCAGTGGTTCTGTAAAGAACGGGAGTGTGTGATTCTGAACAGACCGGGGGTCAGTGACTCTGTCCAGACCTGGGGACAGTGAGTCTGTACGGAGCTGGAGCCAGTGACGCTGCACAGACCTGGAGTCAGTGTCGCTGTACAGACCGAGAATCAGTAACTCAGAACAGGCCGAGAGTTACTGATTCTGTACGACCGGGATTCAGTGACTCTGTACAGTCGGGGAGTCATTGATTCTGTACAGGCCGGTCGTCAGTGATTCTTTACAGACCTGAATTCAGTGACGTTGTCCAGACCGGGAATCGGTGTTTCTGCACGGACCGGAACTCGGTGACACTGCACAGACCGGGCGTCAGTGACTCTTTGCAGACCGGGAGCCGGTCACTCTGTACAGACCGGGAGTCCGTGATTCGGTACAGACCTGGAATCAGTTACTGTGCACAGACCTGGAGTCGGGTTCTCTGCACAGACCGGGAGTCAGTGGTTCTGTACAAAACGGGAGTCTGTGATTCTGTACGGACCGGGTGTCAGTGAATCTGTGTAGACAGGGAATCATTGACCCTGTACAGACCGAGAGTGAGTGAATTTGAACAGACAGGGAGTCAGTGACTCTGCAAAAACCTGGAATCAGTGACACTGTGCAGACTTGGAGTCAGTGTCTCTGTACAGACCGGTTGTCAGTGAATCTGTACAGACCGGGTGTCAGTGAATCTGTACAAACATGGATTCATTGATTCAGTGCAGACCTGGAGTGAGTTTCCCTGTACAGACCGGGAGTCAGTGACTCTGTGCAGTCGGGGAGTCATTGATTCTTTACAGACCTGGAGTCGGTGAAGCTGCACAGACCGGGAGTCAGTGACTCTCTGCCGACCTGGAGTGAGTGAGTCTGCACAGACCTGGAGCAAGTGACGCTGTACAGACCGGACGTCAGTGAATCTGGACAGACCGGGAATCACTGACTCTGCACAGACGTGGAGTCATTGATTCAGTACAGACCTGGAGTCAGTTTCTCTGTACAGATCGGGAGTTAGTGAATCTGTGCAGACCTGGAGTCAGTGTCCCTGTGCAGTCCGGGATTCAATGGCTCTGTGCAGACCGGGAGACAGTGATTCTGTACAGACCAGAAGTCAATTACTCGTTACAGACCGGGAGTCAGTGACTCTCCACAGTCCGAGGGGCAATGATTCTGTGCAGACCGGGAGGCAGTGAGTCTTCATGGACCCGGAGTCAGCAACTCTGAACGGACCGAGAGTTCGCCACTCTGTTCAGAGCTGGAGTCAGTGACTCTGCACAGACCGGGAGTCGGTGACGCTGTGGAGAACGGAATCAGTGACACTGTACAGACAGTGAGTCAATGAATCTCTACAGACCTGGATTCAGTGGCTCTGCACAGACCTAGTGTCAGTGGCTCTGTACAGATCGGGTGTCAGTGACTCTGTGCAGACCGAAGTCAGTGACTGTGTACAGGCCGGGGAGTCAGTGCCTCTGTACAGACCTGGAGTCAGTGACGCTGTACCGACCGGGAGTCAGTGACTTTTTACAGACGGGGTGTCAGTGACTCTCTGCAGAGTTCGTGACTCTGTACAGACCGGAATCAGTGACTCTGTACAGACAGGGAGTCTGTGAATCTGTACGTACCGAGAGTCAGTGAATCTGTACAGGCCGGGAGTCAGTGACTCTGTATGACCGGGATTCACTGACTCTGCACGTACCTGGATTCAGTGGTTCTGTACAGAACGGGAGTCAGTGAATCGATACAGACCTGGCATCAGTGGCTCTGTACAGACCGGATGTCAGTGTCCCTGTGCAGACCGGGATTCAATGGCTCTGTGCAGAACTGGAGTCGGTGATTCTGTACGGACTTGAAGTCGGTGACTCTGACGGAAGCCAGTGATTCTGCATAGACCGGAAGTCAGTTACTCTGTACAGATCGGGAGTCAGTGACTCTGTGCATAGCGGGATCCAGTGACTCTCTGCAGACCTGGAGTCAGTGAATCTGTACAGACTGGGAGTTAGTGGCTCTGTGTAGACCGGGAGTCACTGATTCTGTCCCGACCGCGTGTCAGTGAGCCTTTACAGACCGGGAGTACGGAACTCTGAACAGACCGAGTGTTAGTGACTCTGTCCAACCGGGAGTCAGTGACGCTGTACGACCGGGAGTCAGTGATGCTGTCCAGACCTGGAGTCAGTGGCTATGCACAGACCTGGAGCCAGTTTCTCTGTGCAGTTCGGAATCATTGATTCTGTACAGACCTGGAGTCAGCGACTCTGCACAGAGCGGGAGTCAGTGATTATGTACCGACCGGAAGTCGGTTACTCTGTCCAGAACGGAATCAGTGAATCTGTGCAGACAGTGAGTCTGTGAATCTGCACAGACCTCAAGTCAGAGCTCAGTACAAGCCGGGTGTCAGTGAATCTTCACAGACCTTGAGTCAGTGATTCTGTACCGACCGGAAGTCGGTTACTCTGTCCAGAACGGAATCAGTGAATCTGTGCAGACAGTGAGTCAGTGAATCTGCACAGACCTCAAGTCAGAGCTCAGTACAGGCCGGGTGTCAATGACTCTTCACAGACCGGGTGTCAGTGAGTCTTCAAAGATCGGGAGTCAGTAAGTCTGTACATACCGGAATCAGTGAATCTGTACAGACAGGGAGTCAGTGAATCTGTACAAGACGGGAGTCCGTGACTCTGAATGTACCGGAATCAGTGACTCTTTTCAGACAGTGAGTCAGTGAACCTGTGCAGACCTGGAATCAGTGGCTCTGTACAGAGCCGGTGTCAGTGACTCTGTAGAGACCAGGAGTCAGTGGCTCTGTTAGACCGGGACTCAGTAACTCTGTACAGAACGGGCGTCAGTGACTCCGTACAGACCCGGAGTCTGTGAGTCTGTACAGACCGTGAGTCAGTGACACTGTGCAGTCGGAGACTCCTTGATTCTGTACAGACCTGGAGTCGGTGACTCTGTAAAGGCCCGGAGTCAGTGACTCTGTACAGTTCGGAATCATTGATTATGTACAGACCTGGAGTCAGCGAATCTGTACAGACCGGGAGTCAGTGATTCTGTACGGACCGCATGTCGATGACTCTGTACAGACCGGCAGTCAGTGATTCTGTACGGCCCGGGTGTCGGTTACTCTGTCCAGACCGGGAGTCAGTGAATCTGCATCGACCGGAAGTCAATTATTATGTACAGACCGGCAGACAGTGACTCCTTTCAGACCGGGATTCAGTGACATTGTACAGACTGGGTATCAATGACTCTCTGCAGACCGGGAGTCAGTGCGTCTTCATAGACCGGGAGTCAATAACTTTGAACGGAACGAGAGATAGTGACTCTGTGCTGACCTGGAGTCAGTGACACTGCACAGACCGGGAGTCAGTGACTCTTTACAGACCGGGTGTCAGTGACTCTCTGCAGACCGGGAGTCAGTGACTGTACAGGCCGGGAGTCAGTGTCTCTGTTCAGACCGGAATGAGTGAATCTGTGCAGACAGGGAGTCAGTGAATCTGTACAGGCCGGGAGTCCGTGGCTCTGTATGGACCGGAATCAGTGACTCTGTTCAGACAGCGAGTCAGGGAAACTGTGCAGACCTGGAGTCAGTGGCTCTGTACGGATCGGGTGTCGGTGACGCTGTGCAGACCGAAGTCAGTGACTGTGTAAAGGCCGGCGAGTCAGTGACTCTGTACAGATCTGGAGTCAGTGACTCTGTCCGGACCGGGAGTCAGTGACTTTTTACAGACGGGGTGTCAGTGACTCTCTGCAGATTCACTGCCTTCCTGTCTGTACAGAGTAACTGACAACGAGAGTTCATGGCTCTGTACAGACCGGAATCAGTGACTCTGTACAGACAGGGAGTCAGTGAATCTGTACATACCGAGAGTCAGTGAATCTGTACAGACCGGGAGTCAGTGACTCTGGACAGACCTGAAGTTAGTGTCCCTCTGCAGACCGGTATTCAATGGCTCTGTGCAGACCGGGAGTCTGTGATTCTTTGCGGACTTGAAGTCGGTGACTCTGACGAAAGTCAGTGATTCTCCATAGACCGGAAGTCAGTTACTCTGTACAGATCGGGAGTCAGTGACTCTGTGCATAGCGGGATTCAGTGACTCTCTGCAGACCTGGAGTCAGTGAATCTGTACAGACTGGGAGTTAGTGGCTCTGTGCAGACCGGGAGTCAGTTATTCTCTCCAGACCGGGTGTCACTGAGCCTTTGCAGACCGGGAGTCCGGAACTCTGAACAGACCGAGTGTTAGTGACTCTGTCCAACCGGGAGTCAGTGACGCTGCACGACCGGGAGACCGTGATGCTGTACAGACCTGGAGTCAGTGACACTGCACAGACCAGGATTCAGTTACTCTGTGCAGTTCGGAATCATTGATATTGCACAGACCATGAGTCAGTGACTCCGTACGGACCGGGAGTCAGTGACTTTTTACAGACGGGGTGTCAGTGACTCTCTGCAGGGTCACTGCCTTCCGGCCAGTACAGAGTCGCTGACACCTAGAGTTCGTGAATCTGTACAGGCCGGGAGTCAGTGACTCTGCAGGACCGGGAGTCTCTGACTCTGTACGTACCTGGATTCAGTGGTTCCGTACAGAAGGGGAGTCAGTGATTCTATACAGACCTGGCGTCAGTGGCTCTGTACAGACCGGGTGTCAGTGACTTTGTACAGACCTGGAGTCAGTGTCCCTGTGCAGACCGGGATTCAATAGCTCTGTGCAGACCGGGAGTCGGTGATTCTGCACGGACTTGAAGTCGGTGACTCTGACGGAAGTCATTGACTCTGCATAGACCGGAAGTCAGTTCCTCTGTACAGACCGGATTCAGTGAATCTGTGCAGACAGTGAGTCAGTGAATCTGCACAGAACTGAAGACAGTGGCTCTGTACAGGCCGGGTGTCAGTGATTCTTCACAGACCGGGTGTCAGTGAGTCGTCATGGATCGGGAGTCAGTAAGTCTGTCCAGACCGGGAGTCAGTGACTCGGTACAGGCCGGGGAGTCAGTGACACTGTAAAGATGGGAATCATTGACTCTGCACAGAGAGGGAGTCAGTGACTCTGTACAGACCGGTCGTCAGTGGCTCTGTACGGGCCGGGAGTCAGTGAGACTTCATAGATCGGGAGTCAGTAACTCTGTACAGTCCTGCAGTCAGTGACTCTGTACGGGTCGGGAGTCAGTGACTTTGTACAGAATGGGTGTCAGTGACTCTCTACAGTGATTCCCTGCAGAGTCACTGACTCCCGGTCTGTACAGAATCACTGACACCGAGAGTTCGTCATTGTGTACAGACCGGAATCAGTGACACTGTACAGACAGGGAGTCAGTGAATCTGTACATACCAAGAGTCAGTGAATCTGTACAGACCGGGAGTCGGTCACATTGTAGGACCGGGAGTCTCTGACTCTGCACGGACCTGGAGCCATTGTCTCTGTACAGACAGTTTGTCTGTGAATCTGTTCAGACCTGGCGTCAGTGGCTCTGTACAGAACGGGTGTCAGTGACTCTGTTAAGACCTAGAATCAGTGTCCCTGTGCAGACCGGGATTCAATGGCTCTGTGCAGACCGGGAGTCGGAAACTCTGTACGGACTTGAAGTCGCTGACTCTCTGCAGACCGGAAGTCACTGACTCTGCATCGACCGGATGTGAGTTGCTCTGTACAGACCGGGAGTCAGTGACTCTGTGCACAGCGGGATTCAGTGACTCTCTGCAGACCTGGAGTCAGTGAATCTGTACAGACCGGGTGTTAGTGGCTCTGTGCAGACCGGGAGTCAGTAACTCTGTGCACAGCGGGATTCAGTGACTCTCTGCAGACCTGGAGTCAGTGAATCTGTACAGACCGGGTGTTCGTGGCTCTGTGCAGACCGGGAGTCAGTGATTCTGTCCAGACCGGGAGTCAGTTAGTCTTTGCAGACTGTGAGTCAGTAACTCTGAACAGACCGAATGTTAGTGACTCTGTCCAACCGGGAGTCAGTGAAGCTGTACGACATGGAGTCAGTGATGCTGTACAGACCTGGATTCAGTGACTCTGCACAGACCGGGAGTCAGTTACTCTGTATAGAACGGGAGTCAATTACTCTGTACAGGCCGGGAGTCAACGACTCTTTGCAGTTCGGAATCATTGATTATGTACAGACCTGTAGTCAGCGACTCTGTGCAGACAGTGAGTCAGTGAATCTGCACAGACCTGGAGTCAGTGGCTCTGTACAGGCCGGGTGTCAGTGCCTCTGTAAGACCGGGAATGAGTAAATCTGTATAGTCCTGCAGTCAGTGACTCTGTACGGAACGGGAGTCAGTGTCTTTGTACAGACGGGGTGTCAGTGACTCTCTACAGACTCACTGCCTTCCGGTCTGTACAGAGTCACTGACACCGAGAGTTCATGACTCTGTACAGACCTTGAGTCAGTGACTCTGTACAGACCGGGAGTCAGTGACTGTACAGGCCGGGAGTCAGTGTCTCTGCTCAGATCGGAATCAGTGACTCTGTTCAGACAGTGAGTCATTGAAACTGTGCAGACCTGGAGTCAGTGGCTCTGTACAGATCGGGTGTCAGCGACTCTGTACAGACCGGAAGTCAGTGACTGTGTACACGCCGAGTAGTCAGTGACTCTGTACAGACCTGGAGTCAGTGACTCTGCACGGACCGGGAGTCAGTGATTTTTACAGACAGGGTGTCAGTGACTCTCTGCAGTCACTGCCTTCCGGTCTATACAGAGTCATTGACACCGAGAGTTCCTGACTCTGTACAGACCGGAATCAGTGACTGTGTGCAGACGGGGAGTCATTGATTCTGTACACACCTGGAGGCAGTGACTCTGTACAGACCGGGAGTCAGTGTCTCTGTACAGGCCGAGAATCAGTAACTCTGAACAGACCGAGAGTTACTGACTCTGTACGACCGGGAGTCAGTGACGCTGTACGACGGGGAGTCAGTGAATCTGAAAAGAACAGGAATCACTGACTCTGTGCAGGCCGGGAGTTAGTGACGCAGTGCGGACCGGAATCAGTGATTCTGTGCAGACTGGGAGTCAGTTTATCTGTACAGGACGGGAGTCAGTCACTCTGTACAGACCTGGAGTCACTGTCTCCCTATCGACCGGGAGTCAGTGATTCTGTACGGACCAGGAGTCAGTTACTCTGTACAGACCGGGAGTCAGTGAATCTGCATAGACCGGAAATCAATTACTCTTTACAGACCGGGAGTCAGTGACTCTGTACAGACCAGTCGTCAGTGACTTTGTCCAGACGGAATGTCAGTGACTATCCACAAACCGGGACGCAATGATGCTCTCCAGACCGGGAGGCAGTGAGTCTTCATAGACCCGGAGTCAGTAACTCTGAACGGACCGAGAGTTAGCCACTCTGTTCAGAGCTGGAGTCAGTGACTCTGCACAGACCGGGAGTCAGTGAACCTGTAAAAACCGGAATCAGTGACTCTGTACAGACCTGGATTCAGTGGCTCTGCACAGACCGAGTGTCAGTGGCTCTGTACAGTCCGGGTGTCAGTGATTCTGTACAGACAGGAAGTCAGTGACTCTGCACAGGCCGGGGAGTCAGTGACTCTGCGCAGACCTCGAGTCAGTGGCTCTCTACAGACCGGGTGTCAGTGACTCTGCACAGAGCAGGTGTCAATGACTCTGTACAGAGAGGGAGTCAGTGACTGTGTACAGACCGGTAGTCAGTGGCTCTGTCAGAGCAGGAGTCAGTAACTCTGTACAGACAGGGCGTCCGTGACTCCGTACAGACCGGGAGTCAGTGATTCTGTGCAGACTTGGAGTCAGTGCCTCTGTACGGACCGAGAGTCAATGAGTCTGTACAGACCGGGAGTCAGTGACTCTGTACAGTCGGGGAGTCATTGATTCTGTACAGACCTGGATTCGGTGACTCGGTGCAGACCGGGAGTCAGTGATTCTGTACAGACCGAAGTCAGTATCTCTGCACAGATCGTGCGTAAGTGACTCTGTGCAGACCTGGAGTCAGTGAGTTTGTACAGACCGGGTGTCAGTGACTCTGTACAGACCTGGAGTCAGTGAGTCGTTACCGACCGGGAGTCAGCAACTCTGACCAGACCGAGTGTTAGTGACTCTGTCCAACCGGGAGTCAGTGGCGCTGTACTACCGGAAGCCAGTGATGCTCTGCAAACGTGGAGTCAGTGACTCTGCACAGACCGGGAGTCAGTTACTGAGTACAGAACAGGAGTCAATTACTCTGTACCGACCGGAAGTCGGTTACTCTGTACAGTCCGGAATCAGTGTCTCTGTGCAGACAGTGAGTCATTGAATCTGCACAGATCTGAAGTCAGTGAGTCTGTACAGACCGGGAGTCAGTGACTCTGTGCAGACTACGAGGCAATAATTCTGTACAGGCCGGTCGTCAGTAATTCTTGACAAATCTGAATTCAGTGACGTTGTCCAGACTGGGATTCGATGTTTCTGTACGGACCGGAACTCGGTGACTCTGTACAGACCCGGCGTCAGTGACTCTTTGCAGACCGGGAGTCGGGTTCTCTGCACAGACCGGAAGTCAGTGGTTCTGTACAAAACGGGAGTCTGTGATTCTGTACGGACCGGGAGTCCGTGAATCTGTACAGACGGGGAATCATTGACCCTGTACAGACCGAAAGTTAGTGACTTTGAACAGACAGGGAGTCAGTGATTCTGCATGGACCGGAAGTCAGATTCGCTGCATGGACGGGACGTCAGTGATTCTGGACAGAAAGGGAGTCAGTGACTCTGCAGAGACAGGGAATCAGTGACCTGTCCAGACCTGGAGTCAGTGTCTTTGTACAGACAGTTAGTCAGTGAATCTGTACAGACCTGGAGTCAGTGGCTCTGTACAGACCGGCTTTCAATGACTCTGCACAGATCGGGTGTCAGTGAATCTGTCCAAACAGGGAGTCATTGATTCAGTACAGACCTGGTGTCAGTTTCTCTGTACAGACCGGGAGTCAGCGACTCTGTGCAGAACTGGAGTCAGTGTCCCTGTGCAGACCGGGATTCAATGGATCTGTGCAGACCGGGAGTCGGTGATTCTTCACGGACTTGAAGTCGGTGACTCTGTGCAGTCCGGAAGTCAGTGACTCAACTTAGACCGGAAGTCAGTTACTCTGTACAGACCAGGAGTCAGTGACTCTGTGCATAGCGGGACTCAGTGACTCTCTGCAGACCTGGAGTCAGTGAATCTGTGCAGACCGGGAGTTAGTGGTTCTGTGCAGACCGGGAGTCAGTAATTCTGTGCAGACCGGGAGGCAGTGAGTCTTTACAGACCGGGAGTTAGTAACACTGAACAGACCGAGTGTTAGTGACTCTGTCCAACCGGGAATCAGCGTCGCTGTACGACCGGGAGTCAGTGATGTTCTGCAGACCTGGAGTCACTGACTCTGCACAGACCGGGAGTCAGTTATTCTGTACAGAACGGGAGTCAATTACTCTGTGCAGGCCGGGAGTCAGCGACTCTGTGCAGTTCGGAATCATTGATTATGTACAGACCTGGAGTCAGCGACTCGGTACAGAGCGGGAGTCAGTGATTCTGCACCGACCAGAAGTCGGTTACTCTGTACAGACCGGAATCAGTGACTCTGTGCAGACAGTGAGTCAGTGAATCTGCACAGACCTGAAGTCAGTGGCTCTGTACAGGCCGGTTGTCAGTGGCTCTGTACAGACTGGGTGTAAGTGAGTTTTCAGAGATTGGCAGTCATGACACTGTACAGACCGGGAGTCAGTGACTATGGAAATATCGGAATTATTGACACTGCACAGAGAGGGATTCAGTGACTCTGTACCGACTGGTAGTCAGTGGCCCTGTAAGACCAGGAATCAGTAACTCGATACAGTCCTGCAATCAGTTACTCTGTACGGACCGGGAGCCAGTGACTTTGTACAGACTGAGTGTCAGTGACTCTCCACAGAGTCACTGCCTTCCGTTCTGTACAGAGTCACTGACACCGAGAGTTCGTGACTCTGTACAGACCTGGAATCACTGAATCTGTTGGACCGGTAGTCACTGACTCTGTACAGACCTGGAGTCAGTGTCTCTGTACAGACCGGAATCAGTGAATCTGCACAGACCTGGCGTAAGTGGCACTGTACACACCGGGATTCAATGGCTCTGTGCAGACCGGGAGTCGGTGATTCTGTACGGACTTGAAGTCAGTGACTCTGCATAGACCGGAAGTCAGTTACTCTGTACAACCGGACTCAGTGACTCGGTTCAGAGCGGGATTCAGTGAGTCTCTGCAGACCTGGAGTCAGTGAATCTGTACAGACCGGGAGTTAGTGGCTCTGTGCACACCGGGAGTCAGTGATTCTGTCCAGACCGGGTGTCAGTGAGCCTTTACAGAACGGGAGTCGGAAACTCTGATCAGACCGAGTGTTAGTGACTCTGCCCAACCGGAAGTCAGTGACGCTGTACGACCGGGAGTCAGTGATGCTGTTCAGACCTGGGGTCAGTGACTCTGCACAGACCGGGCGTCAGTTACTCTGTATAGAACGGGAGTCAATTACTCTGTACAGGCCGGGAGTCAGCGACTCTGTGCAGTTCGGAATCATTGATTATGCACAGACCTGGAGTCAGCGACTCTGTACAGAGCGGGAGTTAGTGATTCTGTACCGACCAGAAGTCGGTTAATCTGTACAGACCGGATTCAGTGACTCTGTGCAGACAGTGAGTCAGTGAATCTGCACAGACCTGGAGTCAGTGGCTCTGTACAGACCGGGAGTCAGTGACTCTGTACAGACCGGGCGGCAATGATTCATTACAGATTCTGAGTCAGTGATTCTTCACAGACCGGTAGTCAGCAACTCTCTCCAGACCGAGTGTCAGTTTCGCTGTTCAGACCGGGTAACAGTGACACTGTACAGACCGGGAGTCAGTGTCTCGGTGCAGGCCGGGGAGTCAGTGAATCTGCACAGATCGGAATCATTGACTCTGTGCAGAGAGGGAGTCAGTGACTCTGTACAGACCGGTAGTCCGTGGCTCTGTAAGACCGGGAATCAGTAACTCTGTACAGTCTTGCAGTCAGTGACTCTGTACGGACCGGGAGTCAGTGACTTTGTGCAAACGGCGTGTCTGTGACTATACAGGCCTTGAGTTAGTGACTTTGTACGGACCGGAATCAATGATTCTATACAGACATGGAGTCCGTGAATATGTACAGGACGGGAGTCAGTCACCCTGTGCAGACCTGGAGTCAGTTACTCTGTAGAGAACGGGAGTCAGTGACTCTGAACAGGCCGGGAGTTTGTGACTCTGTACGGACCGGAATCAGTGATTCTGTAACGAAAGGGAGTCAGTGGCTCTGTACAGACCTGGAGTCAGTGACTCTGCACAGACCTTCAGTCAGTGACGCTGTGCAGATCCGGAGTAATTGAATCTGTACAGACCTGGAGTCGGGTTCTCTGTGCAGACCGGGAGTCAGTGGTTCTGTACAGAACGGGAGTCTGTGATTCTGTACGGACCGGGAGTCAGTGACTCTGTACAGACTGGGAGTCATTGATTCTGTACACACGTGGAGTCAGTGACTCTGTCCAGACCTGAGGACATTGAGTCTGTACACAGCTGGAGCCAGTGACGCTGCACAGACCTGGAGTCAGTGTCTCTGTACAGACCGAGAATCAGCAACTCTGAACAGGCCGAGAGTTACTGACTCTGTACGACCGGGAGTCAGTGACGCTGTCCGACCCGAGTCAGTGATTCTGTGCAGACCTGGAGTCAGTGCCTCTTTACGAACCTAGAGTCAGTGAGTTTGTACAGACCGGGATTCAGTGACTCTGTACAGTCGGGGAGTCATTGATTCTGTACATGCCGGTCGTCAGTGATTCATTACAGACCTGAATTCAGTGACGTTGTCTAAACCGTGAATCGGTGTTTCTGTCCGGACCGGAACTCGGTGACTCTGTTCAGACCTGGCGTCACTGACTCTTTGCAGACCGGGAGTCGGTCACTCTGTACAGATCGGGTATCCGTGATTCTGCACAGACCTGGAATCAGTTACTGTGCACAGACCTGAAGTCGGGTTATCTGCACAGACCGGGAGTCAGTGGTTCTGTATAAAACGGGCTTCTGTGATTCTGTACGGACCGGGAGTCAGTGAATCTGTACAGACAGGGAATTATTGACCCTGTACAGACCGAGAGTTAGTGACTTTGAACAGACAGGGAGTCAGTAACTCTGCATAGACCGGAAGTCAGATTCGCTGCACGGACCGGAAGTCAGTGATTCTGGACAGAAAGGGAGTCAGTGTCTGCATGGACCGGGAATCAGTGACACTGTGCAGACCGGGTGTCAGTGACTCTGCACAGACCGGAATCAGTGACTCTCAACAGACCGGGAGTCAGTGACTCTGTGCAGAAGGGGAATTAATGATTATGTGCAAACGTGGAGTCAGTTACTCTGTCGGGAACGGGAGTCAGTGTCTCTGTACAGGCCGGGAGTTTGTGACTCTGTATGGACCGGAATCAGTGATTCTGTAACGAAAGGGAGTCAGTAGCTCTGTGCAGACCTGGAGTCAGTTGCTCTGACCTTAAGTCAGTGACGCTGTGCAGACTGGGAGTAATTGAATCTGTGCAGACCTGGAGTGAGTGGTTCTGTACAGACCGAGAGTCAGTTACTCTGAACAGACTGAGAGTTACTGCCTCTGTGCGACCGGGTGTCAGTGACACTGTCCGACGGGAGTCAGTGACTCTGTGCAGACCTGGAGTCAGTTACTCTGCACAGACCGGGAGCAAGTTACTCTGTACAGACCGAGAGTTACTGCCTCTGTACGACAGGGTGTCAGTGACGCTGTCCGACGGGAATCAGTGACTCTGTGCAGGCCGGGACTTAGTGACCTTGTACTTAGCGGAATCAGTGATTCTGTACATTCAGGGAGTCCGTAAATATGTACAGGACCGGAGTCAGTCACCCTGTGCAGACCTGGAGTCAGTTACTCTGTATAGAACGGGAGTCAGTGACTCTGTACAGGCCGGGAGTTTGTGGCTCTGTACGGACCTGAATCTGTGATTCTGTAAAGAAAGGGAGTCAGTGGCTCTGTACAGACCTGGAGTCATTGACTCTGTACAGACCTTAAGTCAGTGACGCTGTGCAGACCGGAAGTAAGTGACTCTGTACAGACCTGGAGTCGGGTTGTCCGTCCAGACCGGGATTCAGTGGTCCTGAACGGAACAGGAGTCTGTGATTCTGTACTGAACGGGAGTCAGTGAATCTGTACAGACGGGGAGTCATTGATTCTGTACACACGTGGAGTCAGTGACTCTGTACAGACCGGGAGTCAGTGCCTTTGTACAGACCGAGAATCAGTAACTCTGAACAAACCGAGAGTTACTGACTCTGTACGACCAGTAGTCAGTGACGCTGTACGACTGGGAGTCAGTGACTGCATAGAACCGGAGTCACTTACTATGTACAGGCTGGGGGTTAGTGACACTGTACGGACCGGAATCAGTGATTCTGTGCAGACTGGGAGTCAGTTTATCTGTACAGGACGGGAGTCACTCATTCTGTACAGACCTGGAGTCAGTGAATCTGCATAGACCGGAAGTCAATTACTCTTTACAGACTGGGAGTCAGTGTCTCTGTACAGACCAGCAGTCAGTGGCTTTGTCCGGCCGTAATGTCAGTGACTCTCCACAGACCGGGAGGCAATGATTATGTACAGACCGGGAGGCAGTGCGTCTTCATAGACCCGGAGTCAGTAACTCTGTTCAGAGCTAGAGTCAGTGACTCTGCACAGACCGGGAGTCAGTGACCCTGTAAAGACCGGAATCAGTGACTCTGTACCGACAGTGAGTCAATGAATCTGCACAGAACTGAATTCAGTGGCTCTGCACAGTCCGGGTTTCAGTGATTCCTAACAGACAGGAAGTCAGTGACTCGGCACAGGCCGGAAGTCAGTGATCTGCACAGACGTGGAGTCAGTGGCTCTGTAAGACCGGGAGTCAGTACAGACCCGGCGTCCATGACTCCGTACAGACCGGGTGTCAGTGATTCTGTACAGACCTGGAGTCAGTGCCTCTGTACGGACCGAGAGTCAGTGAGTCTGTACAGACCGGGAGTCAGTGAAGCTGCACAGACCGGGAGTCAGTGAATCTCTACAGACCTGGAGTGAGTGAGTTTGCACAGACCTGGGGCAAGTGACGCTGTACAGACGTGGAGTCAGTGAGTCTGTACAGACCTGGAGTACGTGACTCTGTACAGACCGGGAGTCAGTGATTCTGTACAGACCGGAGGCAGTGACTCTGCACAGACCGTGCATACGTGACTCTTTCCAGACCTGGAGTCAATGAGTCTCTACAGACCTGGAGTGAGTGATTCTTTGCAGAACTGTATTCAGCAACGTTGTCCAGATCGGGAATCGGTGTTTCTGTACGGAGCGGAACTCGGTAACTCGGTGCAGGCCGGGCGTCAGTGACTCTTTGCAGACCGGGAGTCGGTCACTCTCCACAGACCGGGTGTCCGTGATTCAGGGCAGACCTGGAATCAGTTACTGTGCACAGACCTGGAGTCGGGTTCTCCGCACAGACCGGGTGTCAATGGTTCTGTACAAAACGGGAGTCTGTGACTCTGTCCGGACATGGAGCCAGTGAATCTGTACAGACAGGGAATCATTGACCCTGTGCAGACCGGGAGCCGGTGATTCTGTACGGACTTGAAGTCAGTTACGCTGAGCAGACCGGAAGTCAGTGACTCTGTGCACAGCGGGATTCAGTGACTCTCTGCAGACCAGGAGTCAGTGAATCTGTAGAGACCGGGAGTAAGTGGCTCTGTGCAGACCGGGAGTCAGTGATTCTGTGCAGACCTGGAGTCAGTCTCCCTGTGCAGACCGGGATTCAATGGCTCTGTGCAGACCGGGAGTCGGTGATGCTGTCCGGACTTGAAGTCGGTGACTCTGTGCAGACCGGAAGTCAGTGACTCTGCATAGACCGGAAGTCTGTTACTCTGTGCAGACCAGGAGTCAGTGACTCTGTGCACAGCGGGATTCAGTGACTCTCTGCAGACCAGGAGTCAGTGATTCTGTCCAGACCGGGAGTGAGTGAGTATTTACAAACCGGGAGTCAGTAACTCTGAACAGAGCGAGTGTTAGTGACTCTGTCCAACCAAGAATCAGTGACGCTGTACGAACGGGAGTCAGTGATGCTGTGCAGACCTGGAGTCAGTGACTCTGCACAGACCGGGAGTCAGTTACTCTGTGCAGAACGGGATTCATTTGCTCTGTACAGGCCAGGAGTCAGCGACTCTGTGCAGTTCGGAATCATTGATTATGCACAGACCTGGAGTCAGCGACTCTGTACAGAGCGGTAGTCAGCGATTCTGTACCGACCGGAAGTCGGTTACTCTGTACGGACCGGCATTCAGTGACTTTGTACTGACGGGTGTCAGTTACTCTCTGCAGCGTCATTGCCTTCCGGTCTGCACAGAGTCACTGACACCGAGAGTTCGTGACTCGGTCCAGACCGGAATCAGTGAATCTGTACAGACAGGGAGTCAGTGAATTTGTACATACCGAGAGTCAGTGAATCTTTACAGACAGGGAGTCAGTGACTCTGTCGGACCGGGAGTCACTGACTGTACGGAACAGGAGTCAGTGTCTCTGTACAGACAGTTAGTCAGTGAATCTGTACAGACCGGGAGTGAGTAGCTCTGTGCAGACCGGGTGTCAGTGACTCTGTACAGACCGGGTGTCAGTGAGTCTTCAGAGACCGGGAGTCGGTAACTCTGAACGGACCGAGACTTCGTGACTCTGTACCGACCTGGGGTTAGTGTCGCTGTGCAGACCGGGAGTCAGTGTCTCTGTGCAGACCGGATTCAGTATTTCTGCACAGACGGGGAGTCAGTGACTCTGTACAGACCTGGAGTCAGTGACTCTGTGCAGACTGCGAATTATTGATTATGTGCGCACCTGGAGTCAGCGACTCTGTGCAGTCCGTGAATATGTACAGGACGGGAGTCAGTCACCCTGCGCAGACCTGGAGTCAGTTACTCTGTATAGAACGGGAGTCTGTGACTCTGTCCAAGCCGGGAGTTTGTGACTCTGTACAGACCTGAAGTCAATTACGCTGTGCAGACCGGGAGTTAGTGCTTCTGTACAGACCTGGAGTCGGGTTCTCTGTGCAGACCGGGAGTCAGTGGTTCTGTACAGAACGGGAGTGTGTGATTCTGTCCGGACCGGGAGTCAGTGAATCTGTACAGACGGGGAGTCATTGATTCTGTACAAACCTGGAGTCGGGTTCTCTGTACGGACCGGGAGTCAGTGGTTCTGTAAAGAACGGGAGTGTGTGATTCTGAACAGACCGGGGGTCAGTGACTCTGTCCAGACCTGGGGACAGTGAGTCTGTACGGAGCTGGAGCCAGTGACGCTGCACAGACCTGGAGTCAGTGTCGCTGTACAGACCGAGAATCAGTAACTCAGAACAGGCCGAGAGTTACTGATTCTGTACGACCGGGATTCAGTGACTCTGTACAGTCGGGGAGTCATTGATTCTGTACAGGCCGGTCGTCAGTGATTCTTTACAGACCTGAATTCAGTGACGTTGTCCAGACCGGGAATCGGTGTTTCTGCACGGACCGGAACTCGGTGACACTGTACAGACCGGGCGTCAGTGACTCTTTGCAGACCGGGAGCCGGTCACTCTGTACAGACCGGGAGTCCGTGATTCGGTACAGACCTGGAATCAGTTACTGTGCACAGACCTGGAGTCGGGTTCTCTGCACAGACCGGGAGTCAGTGGTTCTGTACAAAACGGGAGTCTGTGATTCTGTACGGACCGGGTGTCAGTGAATCTGTGCAGACAGGGAATCATTGACCCTGTACAGACCGAGAGTGAGTGAATTTGAACAGACAGGGAGTCAGTGACTCTGCAAAGACCTGGAATCAGTGACACTGTGCAGACTTGGAGTCAGTGTCTCTGTACAGACAGTTAGTCAGTGAATCTATACAGACCTGGAGTCAGTGGCTCTGTACAGACCGGTTGTCAGTGAATCTGTACAGACCGGGTGTCAGTGAATCTGTACAAACATGGATTCATTGATTCAGTGCAGACCTGGAGTGAGTTTCCCTGTACAGACCGGGAGTCAGTGACTCTGTGCAGTCGGGGAGTCATTGATTCTTTACAGACCTGGAGTCGGTGAAGCTGCACAGACCGGGAGTCAGTGACTCTCTGCCGACCTGGAGTGAGTGAGTCTGCACAGACCTGGAGCAAGTGACGCTGTACAGACCGGACGTCAGTGAATCTGGACAGACCGGGAATCACTGACTCTGCACAGACGTGGAGTCATTGATTCAGTACAGACCTGGAGTCAGATTCTCTGTACAGATCGGGAGTTAGTGAATCTGTGCAGACCTGGAGTCAGTGTCCCTGTGCAGTCCGGGATTCAATGGCTCTGTGCAGACCGGGAGACAGTGATTCTGTACAGACCAGAAGTCAATTACTCGTTACAGACCGGGAGTCAGTGACTCTCCACAGTCCGAGGGGCAATGATTCTGTGCAGACCGGGAGGCAGTGAGTCTTCATGGACCCGGAGTCAGCAACTCTGAACGGACCGAGAGTTCGCCACTCTGTTCAGAGCTGGAGTCAGTGACTCTGCACAGACCGGGAGTCGGTGACGCTGTGGAGAACGGAATCAGTGACACTGTACAGACAGTGAGTCTGTGAATCTGCACAGACCTCAAGTCAGAGCTCAGTACAAGCCGGGTGTCAGTGAATCTTCACAGACCTTGAGTCAGTGATTCTGTACCGACCGGAAGTCGGTTACTCTGTCCAGAACGGAATCAGTGAATCTGTGCAGACAGTGAGTCTGTGAATCTGCACAGACCTCAAGTCAGAGCTCAGTACAAGCCGGGTGTCAGTGAATCTTCACAGACCTTGAGTCAGTGATTCTGTACCGACCGGAAGTCGGTTACTCTGTCCAGAACGGAATCAGTGAATCTGTGCAGACAGTGAGTCAGTGAATCTGCACAGACCTCAAGTCAGAGCTCAGTACAGGCCGGGTGTCAATGACTCTTCACAGACCGGGTGTCAGTGAGTCTTCAAAGATCGGGAGTCAGTAAGTCTGTACATACCGGAATCAGTGAATCTGTACAGACAGGGAGTCAGTGAATCTGTACAAGACGGGAGTCCGTGACTCTGAATGTACCGGAATCAGTGACTCTTTTCAGACAGTGAGTCAGTGAACCTGTGCAGACCTGGAATCAGTGGCTCTGTACAGAGCCGGTGTCAGTGACTCTGTAGAGACCAGGAGTCAGTGGCTCTGTTAGACCGGGACTCAGTAACTCTGTACAGAACGGGCGTCAGTGACTCCGTACAGACCCGGAGTCTGTGAGTCTGTACAGACCGTGAGTCAGTGACACTGTGCAGTCGGAGACTCCTTGATTCTGTACAGACCTGGAGTCGGTGACTCTGTAAAGGCCCGGAGTCAGTGACTCTGTACAGTTCGGAATCATTGATTATGTACAGACCTGGAGTCAGCGAATCTGTACAGACCGGGAGTCAGTGATTCTGTACGGACCGCATGTCGATGACTCTGTACAGACCGGCAGTCAGTGATTCTGTACGGCCCGGGTGTCGGTTACTCTGTCCAGACCGGGAGTCAGTGAATCTGCATCGACCGGAAGTCAATTATTATGTACAGACCGGCAGACAGTGACTCCTTTCAGACCGGGATTCAGTGACATTGTACAGACTGGGTATCAATGACTCTCTGCAGACCGGGAGTCAGTGCGTCTTCATAGACCGGGAGTCAATAACTTTGAACGGAACGAGAGATAGTGACTCTGTGCTGACCTGGAGTCAGTGACACTGCACAGACCGGGAGTCAGTGACTCTTTACAGACCGGGTGTCAGTGACTCTCTGCAGACCGGGAGTCAGTGACTGTACAGGCCGGGAGTCAGTGTCTCTGTTCAGACCGGAATGAGTGAATCTGTGCAGACAGGGAGTCAGTGAATCTGTACAGGCCGGGAGTCCGTGGCTCTGTATGGACCGGAATCAGTGACTCTGTTCAGACAGCGAGTCAGGGAAACTGTGCAGACCTGGAGTCAGTGGCTCTGTACGGATCGGGTGTCGGTGACGCTGTGCAGACCGAAGTCAGTGACTGTGTAAAGGCCGGCGAGTCAGTGACTCTGTACAGATCTGGAGTCAGTGACTCTGTCCGGACCGGGAGTCAGTGACTTTTTACAGACGGGGTGTCAGTGACTCTCTGCAGATTCACTGCCTTCCTGTCTGTACAGAGTAACTGACAACGAGAGTTCATGGCTCTGTACAGACCGGAATCAGTGACTCTGTACAGACAGGGAGTCAGTGAATCTGTACATACCGAGAGTCAGTGAATCTGTACAGACCGGGAGTCAGTGACTCTGGACAGACCTGAAGTTAGTGTCCCTCTGCAGACCGGTATTCAATGGCTCTGTGCAGACCGGGAGTCTGTGATTCTTTGCGGACTTGAAGTCGGTGACTCTGACGAAAGTCAGTGATTCTCCATAGACCGGAAGTCAGTTACTCTGTACAGATCGGGAGTCAGTGACTCTGTGCATAGCGGGATTCAGTGACTCTCTGCAGACCTGGAGTCAGTGAATCTGTACAGACTGGGAGTTAGTGGCTCTGTGCAGACCGGGAGTCAGTTATTCTCTCCAGACCGGGTGTCACTGAGCCTTTGCAGACCGGGAGTCCGGAACTCTGAACAGACCGAGTGTTAGTGACTCTGTCCAACCGGGAGTCAGTGACGCTGCACGACCGGGAGACCGTGATGCTGTACAGACCTGGAGTCAGTGACACTGCACAGACCAGGATTCAGTTACTCTGTGCAGTTCGGAATCATTGATATTGCACAGACCATGAGTCAGTGACTCCGTACGGACCGGGAGTCAGTGACTTTTTACAGACGGGGTGTCAGTGACTCTCTGCAGGGTCACTGCCTTCCGGCCAGTACAGAGTCGCTGACACCTAGAGTTCGTGAATCTGTACAGGCCGGGAGTCAGTGACTCTGCAGGACCGGGAGTCTCTGACTCTGTACGTACCTGGATTCAGTGGTTCCGTACAGAAGGGGAGTCAGTGATTCTATACAGACCTGGCGTCAGTGGCTCTGTACAGACCGGGTGTCAGTGACTTTGTACAGACCTGGAGTCAGTGTCCCTGTGCAGACCGGGATTCAATAGCTCTGTGCAGACCGGGAGTCGGTGATTCTGCACGGACTTGAAGTCGGTGACTCTGACGGAAGTCATTGACTCTGCATAGACCGGAAGTCAGTTCCTCTGTACAGACCGGATTCAGTGAATCTGTGCAGACAGTGAGTCAGTGAATCTGCACAGAACTGAAGACAGTGGCTCTGTACAGGCCGGGTGTCAGTGATTCTTCACAGACCGGGTGTCAGTGAGTCGTCATGGATCGGGAGTCAGTAAGTCTGTCCAGACCGGGAGTCAGTGACTCGGTACAGGCCGGGGAGTCAGTGACACTGTAAAGATGGGAATCATTGACTCTGCACAGAGAGGGAGTCAGTGACTCTGTACAGACCGGTCGTCAGTGGCTCTGTACGGGCCGGGAGTCAGTGAGTCTTCATAGATCGGGAGTCAGTAACTCTGTACAGTCCTGCAGTCAGTGACTCTGTACGGGTCGGGAGTCAGTGACTTTGTACAGAATGGGTGTCAGTGACTCTCTACAGTGATTCCCTGCAGAGTCACTGACTCCCGGTCTGTACAGAATCACTGACACCGAGAGTTCGTCATTGTGTACAGACCGGAATCAGTGACACTGTACAGACAGGGAGTCAGTGAATCTGTACATACCAAGAGTCAGTGAATCTGTACAGACCGGGAGTCGGTCACATTGTAGGACCGGGAGTCTCTGACTCTGCACGGACCTGGAGCCATTGTCTCTGTACAGACAGTTTGTCTGTGAATCTGTTCAGACCTGGCGTCAGTGGCTCTGTACAGAACGAGTGTCAGTGACTCTGTTAAGACCTAGAATCAGTGTCCCTGTGCAGACCGGGATTCAATGGCTCTGTGCAGACCGGGAGTCGGAAACTCTGTACGGACTTGAAGTCGCTGACTCTCTGCAGACCGGAAGTCACTGACTCTGCATCGACCGGATGTGAGTTGCTCTGTACAGACCGGGAGTCAGTGACTCTGTGCACAGCGGGATTCAGTGACTCTCTGCAGACCTGGAGTCAGTGAATCTGTACAGACCGGGTGTTAGTGGCTCTGTGCAGACCGGGAGTCAGTAACTCTGTGCACAGCGGCATTCAGTGACTCTCTGCAGACCTGGAGTCAGTGAATCTGTACAGACCGGGTGTTCGTGGCTCTGTGCAGACCGGGAGTCAGTGATTCTGTCCAGACCGGGAGTCAGTTAGTCTTTGCAGACTGTGAGTCAGTAACTCTGAACAGACCGAATGTTAGTGACTCTGTCCAACCGGGAGTCAGTGAAGCTGTACGACATGGAGTCAGTGATGCTGTACAGACCTGGATTCAGTGACTCTGCACAGACCGGGAGTCAGTTACTCTGTATAGAACGGGAGTCAATTACTCTGTACAGGCCGGGAGTCAACGACTCTTTGCAGTTTGGAATCATTGATTATGTACAGACCTGTAGTCAGCGACTCTGTGCAGACAGTGAGTCAGTGAATCTGCACAGACCTGGAGTCAGTGGCTCTGTACAGAACGGGTGTCAGTGACTCTGTTAAGACCTAGAATCAGTGTCCCTGTGCAGACCGGGATTCAATGGCTCTGTGCAGACCGGGAGTCGGAAACTCTGTACGGACTTGAAGTCGCTGACTCTCTGCAGACCGGAAGTCACTGACTCTGCATCGACCGGATGTGAGTTGCTCTGTACAGACCGGGAGTCAGTGACTCTGTGCACAGCGGGATTCAGTGACAGTCTGCAGACCTGGAGTCAGTGAATCTGTACAGACCGGGTGTTAGTGGCTCTGTGCAGACCGGGAGTCAGTAACTCTGTGCACAGCGGGATTCAGTGACTCTCTGCAGACCTGGAGTCAGTGAATCTGTACAGACCGGGTGTTAGTGGCTCTGTGCAGACCGGGAGTCAGTGATTCTGTCCAGACCGGGAGTCAGTTAGTCTTTGCAGACTGTGAGTCAGTAACTCTGAACAGACCGAATGTTAGTGACTCTGTCCAACCGGGAGTCAGTGAAGCTGTACGACATGGAGTCAGTGATGCTGTACAGACCTGGATTCAGTGACTCTGCACAGATCGGGTGTCAGTGACTCAGTACAGACCTGGAGTCAGTGACTCTGTAAGGACCGGGAGTCAGTGACTTTGGACAGACGGGGTGTCAGTGACTCTCTGCAGAGTTACTGCCTTCCGGTCTGTACAGAGTCACTGACACCGAGAGTTCGTGACTCTGGACAGACCGGAATCAGTGACTCTGTACAGACAGGGAGTCAGTGAATCTGTACATACCGAGAGTCAGTGAATCTGTACAGACCGGGAGTCAGTGACTCTGTAGGACCGGGAGTCACTGATTCTGTACGGACTTGGAGTCAGTGCCTCTGTACAGACAGTTTGTCAGTGAATCAGGACAGACCTGGCGTCAGTGGCTCTGTAGAGACCGGGTGTCAGTGCCCCTGTGCAGACCGGGATTCAATGGCTCTGTGCAGATAGGGAGTCGGTGATTCTTTTCGGACTTGAAGTCGGTGACTCTGTGCAGACCGGAAGTCAGTGTCTCTGCATAGACCGGAAGTCAGTTACTCGGTACAGACCGGGAGTCAGTGACTCTGTACAGTAGGGGAGTCATTGATTCTGTACAGACCTGGAGTCGGTGACTCTGTCCAGGCCGGGAGTCAGTGACTCGAGACAGTTCTGAATCATTCATTATGTACAGTCCTGGAGTCAGCGACTCTGTTCAGACCGGGAGTCAGTGAATCTGCTCGACCGGAAGTCAATTACTATGTACAGACCCGGAGTCAGTGACTCTGTTCAGACCGGGAGTCAGTGACTTTGTACAGACTGGGTATCAATGACTCTCTGCAGACCGGGAGTCAGTGATTCTTCACAGACCGTGAGACAATAACTTTGAACGGAAAGAGAGTTCGTGACTCTGTGCAGACCTGGAGTCAGTGACACTGCACAGACCGGGAGTCAGTGACTCTGTCCAGGCCGGGAGTCGGTGACTCTGTACAGAACGGAATCAGTGACTCTGTTCAGACAGTGAATCAGTGAAACTGTGCAGACCTTGAGTCAGTGACACTGTAAGGACCGGGAGTCGAAGTCTTTGTACAGATGGGGTTTCAGTTACTCTCTGCAGAGTCACTGCCTTCCGAACTGTACAGAGTCACTGACACCGAGAGTTCGTGACTCTGTACAGACCGGAATCAGTGACTCTGTACAGACAGGGAGTCAGTGAATCTGTACATACCGAGAGTCAGTGAATCTGTACAAACCGTGAGTCAGTGACTGTGTAGGACCTGGAGTCAATGTCTCTGTACAGACAGTTCTTCAGTGAATCTGGACAGACCTGGCGTCAGTGTCTCTGTACAGACCGGGTGTCAGTGACTCTGTACAGACCTGGATTCAGTGTCCTTGTGCAGACCGGAATTCAATGGCTCTGTGCAGACCGGGAGTCGGTGATTCTGTACGGACTTGAAGTCGGTGACTGTACAGACCGGAAGTCAATGACTCTACATAGACCGGAAGTCAGTTACACTGTACAGACCGGGAGTCAGTGACTCTGTACAGACAGTGAGTTAGTGAAACTGCACAGACCTGGAGTCAGTGGCTCTGTACCGATCGGGTGTCAGTGACTCTGCACAAACCGGGTGTCCGTGAGGCTTCATAGATCGGGAATCAGTGACTCTGTACAGACAGTGAGTTAGTGAAACTGCACAGACCTGAGTCAATGGCTCTGTACAGATCGGAATCATTGACTCTGTACATTCCTGCAGTCAGTGACTCTGTACGGACCGGGAGTCAGTGACTCTGCACAGCCCGGGAGTCAGTGACTGTGCAGGCCAGGAGTCAGTGTCTCTGTGCAGACCGGAATCAGTGAATCTGTACAGACAGGGAGTCAGTGAATCTGTACAGGCCGGGAGTCCGTGACTCTGTATGGACCGGAATTAGTGACTCTGTTCAAATAGTGAGTCAGTGAAACTGTGCATACACAGAGTCAGTGAATCTGTACAGACCGGGATTTAGTGGCTCTGTGCAGACGAGGAGTCAGTAGCTTTGAACAGACCGAGTGTTAGTGACTCTGTCCAACCGGGATTCAGTGACACTGTACGACCGGGAGTCAGTGATGCTGCACAGACCTGGAGTCAGTGAATCTGCACAGACCGGGAGTCAGTTCGTCTGTATCGAACGGGAGTCAATTACTCTGTACAGGCTGGGAGTCAGCGACTCTGTACAGTTCGGAATCATTGATTATTTGCAGACCTGGAGTCAGCGACTCTGTACAGAGCGGGAGTCAGTGATTCTGTACCGACCGGAAGTCGGTGACTCTGTACAGACCGGAATCAGTGACTCTGTACAGGCAGTGAGTTAGTGAATCTGCACAGACCTGGAGTCAGTGTCTCTGTACAGACCGGGTGTCAGTGACTCTGTACAGACCGATGCCAGTGAGTCTTTCCAGACCGGGAGTCAGTAGCTCTGAACAGACCGAGTGTTAATGACTGTGTCCAACCGGAAGTCGTTGACTCTGTACAGACCGGAATCAGTGACTCTGTACAGACCGGTCGTCAGTGGCTCTGTAAGACCCGGAATCAGTAACTAGGTACGGTCCTGCAGCCAGTGGCTCTGTAAGACCGGGCGTCAGTAACTCTGTAACAGACCGGGCGTCAGTGACTGCGTACAGACCCGGAGTTTGTGAGTCTGTACAGACCGGGAGTCAGTGAATCTGTACAGATAGGGTATCAGTGAATCTGTACAGGCCGGGAGCCCGTGACTCTGTATGGACCGGAATCAGTGACTCTTTTCAGACAGTGAGTCAGTGAACCTGTGCAGACCTGGAGTCAGTGGCTCTCTACAGATCGGGTGTCAATGACTCTGTACAGACCGGCAGTCTGTGAGTCTGTACAGACCGGGCGTCAGTGACTCTGCAGAAACCGGTGTCAGTGGCTCTGGAAGACCGGGAGTCAGTAACTCTGTACAGACGGGGCGTCAGTGACTCCGGACAGACCGGCAGTCTGTGAGTCTGTACAGACCGGGCGTCAGTGAGTCTGTGCAGTCGGGGAGTCATTGATTCTGTACAGACCTGGAGTCGGTGACTCTGCACAGGCCGGGAGTCAGTGACTCTGTACAGTTCGGAATCATTCATTATGTACAGACCTGGAGTCAGCGACTCTGTACAGACCGGAAGTCAGTGATTCTGTACGGACCGCAAGTCGGTGACTCTGTGAAGTCCGGCAGTCAGTGATTCTGTTCGGCCCGGGAGTCAGTTACTCTGTCCAGACCTGTAGTCAGTGAATCTGCATCGAACGGAAGTCAATTACTATGTACAGAGCGGGAGTCAGTGACTTTGTACAAACTGGGTATCAATGACTCTCTGCAGACCGGGAGTCAGTGATTCTTCACAGACCGTGAGTCAATAACTTTGAACGGAACGAGAGTTAGTGACTCTGTGCAGACCTGGAGTCAGTGACACTGTGCAGTTCGGAATCATTCATTATGTGCAGACCTGGAGTCAGCCACTCTGTACATACCGGGAGTCAGTGATTCTGTACGTACCGCAAGTCGGTGACTCTGTAAAGTCCGGCAGTCAGTGATTCTGTACGGCCCGGGACTCAGTTATTCTGTCCAGACCTGTAGTCAGTGAATCTGCATCGAACGGAAGTCAATTACTATGTACAGAGCGGGAGTCAGTGCCTCTGTTCAGACCGGGAGTCAGTGACTTTGTACAGACTGGCTATCAATGACTCTCTGCAGACCGGGAGTCAGTAACACTGCACAGACCGGGAATCAGTGACTCTGTCCAGGCCGGGAGTCGGTGACTCTGTACAGAACGGAATCAGTGACTCTGTTCAGACAGTGAGTCGGTGAAACTGTGCAGACCTGCAGTCAGTAATTGTGTGCAGATCGGGTGTCAGTGACTCAGTACAGACCTGGAGTCAGTGACTGTGTAAGGACCGGGAGTCAGTGACTTTGGACAGACGGGGTGTCAGTGACTCTCTGCAGAGTTACTGCCTTCCGGTCTGTACAGAGTCACTGACACCGCGAGTTCGTGACTCTGGACAGACCGGAATCAGTGACTCTGTACAGACAGGGAGTCAGTGAATCTGTACATACCGAGAGTCAGTGAATCTGTCCAGACCGGGAGTCAGTGACTCTGTAGGACCGGGAGTCACTGACTCTGTACGGACTTGGAGTCAGTGCCTCTGTACAGACAGTTTGTCAGTGAATCAGGACAGACCTGGCGTCAGTGGCTCTGTAGACACCGGGTGTCAGTGCCCCTGTGCAGACCGGGATTCAATGGCTCTGTGCAGATATGGAGTCGGTGATTCATTTCCGACTTGGAGTCAGTGGTTCTGTACAGACCGGGTGTCTGTGACTCTGCACAGACCGGGTGTCCGTGACTCTGTACAGTCGGGGAGTCATTGATTCTGTACAGACCTGTAGTCGGTGACTCTGTACAGGCCGGGAGTCAGTGACTCTGTGCAGTTCGGAATCATTCATTATGTACAGACCTGGAGTCAGCGACTCTGTACATACCGGGAGTCAGTGATTCTGTACGTACCGCAAGTCGGTGACTCTGTGAAGTCCGGCAGTCAGTGATTCTGTACGGCCCGGGAGTCAGTTATCTGTCCAGACCTGTTGTCAGTGAATCTGCATCGAACGGAAGTCAATTACTATGTACAGAGCGGGAGTAAGTGCCTCTGTTCAGACCGGGAGTCAGTGACTTTGTACAGACTGGCTATCAATGACACTCTGCAGACCGGGAGTCAGTGATTCTTCACAGACCGCGAGTCAATATCTTTGAACGGAACGAGAGTTCGTGACTCTGTGCAGACCTGGAGTCAGTAACACTGCACAGACCGGGAATCAGTGACTCTGTCCAGGCCGGGAGTCGGTGTCTCTGTACAGAACGGAATCAGTGACTCTGTTCAGACAGTGAGTCGGTGAAACTGTGCAGACCTGCAGTCAGTAATTGTGTGCAGATCGGGTGTCAGTGACTCAGTACAGACCTGGAGTCAGTGACTCTGTAAGGACCGGGAGTCAGTGACTTTGGACAGACGGGGTGTCAGTGACTCTCTGCAGAGTTACTGCCTTCCGGTCTGTACAGTGTCACTGACACCGAGAGTTCGTGACTCCGTACAGACCGGAATCAGTGACTCTGTACAGACAGGGAGTCAGTGAATCTGTACATACCGGGAGTCAGTGACTCTGTAGGACTGGGAGTCACTGACTCTGTACGGACTTGGAGTCAGTGCCTCTGTACAGACAGTTTGTCAGTGAATCAGGACAGACCTGGCGTCAGTGGCTCTGTAGACACCGGGTGTCAGTGCCCCTGTGCAGACCGGGATTCAATGGCTCTGTGCAGATAGGGAGTCGGTGATTCATTTCCGACTTGGAGTCAGTGGTTCTGTACAGACCGGGTGTCTGTGACTCTGCACAGACCGGGTGTCCGTGACTCTGTACAGTCGGGGAGTCATTGATTTTGTACAGACCTGGAGTCGGTGACTCTGTACAGGCCGGGAGTCAGTGACTCTGTGCAGTTCGGAATCATTCATTATGTACAGACCTGGAGTCAGCGACTCTGTACATACCGGGAGTCAGTGATTCTGTACGTACCGCAAGTCGGTGACTCTGTGAAGTCCGGCAGTCAGTGATTCTGTACGGCCCGGGAGTCAGTTACTCTGTCCAGACCTGTAGTCAGTGAATCTGCATCGAACGGAAGTCAATTACTATGTACAGAGCGGGAGTCAGTGCCTCTGTTCAGACCGGGAGTCAGTGACTTTGTACAGACTGGCTATCAATGACACTCTGCAGACCGGGAGTCAGTGATTCTTCACAGACCGCGAGTCAATATCTTTGAACGGAACGAAAGTTCGTGACTCTGTGCAGACCTGGAGTCAGTAACACTGCACAGACCGGGAATCAGTGACTCTGTCCAGGCCGGGAGTCGGTGACTCTGTACAGAACGGAATCAGTGACTCTGTTCAGACAGTGAGTCGGTGAAACTGTGCAGACCTGCAGTCAGTAATTGTGTGCAGATCGGGTGTCAGTGACTCAGTACAGACCTGGAGTCAGTGACTTTGGACAGACGGGGTGTCAGTGACTCTCTGCAGAGTTACTGCCTTCCGGTCTGTACAGAGTCACTGACACCGAGAGTTCGTGACTCTGGACAGACCGGAATCAGTGACTCTGTACAGACAGGGAGTCAGTGAATCTGTACATACCGAGAGTCAGTGAATCTGTACAGACCGGGAGTCAGTGACTCTGTAGGACCGGGAGTCACTGATTCTGTACGGACTTGGAGTCAGTGCCTCTGTACAGACAGTTTGTCAGTGAATCAGGACAGACCTGGCGTCAGTGGCTCTGTAGAGACCGGGTGTCAGTGCCCCTGTGCAGACCGGGATTCAATGGCTCTGTGCAGATAGGGAGTCGGTGATTCTTTTCGGACTTGAAGTCGGTGACTCTGTGCAGACCGGAAGTCAGTGTCTCTGCATAGACCGGAAGTCAGTTACTCGGTACAGACCGGGAGTCAGTGACTCTGTGCATAGAGGGATTCAATGACTCTCTGCAGACCTGGATTCAGTGAATCTGTGCAGACCGGGAGTTAGTGGCTTTATGCAGACCGGAATCAGTGACTCTGTACAGACCGGGTGTCAGTGAGTCTTTACAGAGCGGGAGTCAGTAACTGTGAACAGACCGTCCGTTAGTGACTCTGTCCAACCGGGAGTCAGTGACGGTGTACGACTGGGATTCAGTGATGCTGTGCACACCTGGAGTCAGTAATTCTGCACAGACCGGGAGTCAGTTACTCAGTATAGAACGGGAGTCAATTATTCTGTACAGGCCTTGTGTCTGCGACTCTGTGCAGTTCGGAATCATTGATTATTCACAGACCTGGTGTCAGCGACACTGTACAGAGCGGGAGTCAGTGATTCTGTACCAACCGGAAGTCGGTTACTCTGTACAGACCGGAATCAGTGACTCTGTTCAGACAGTGAGTCAGTGAATCTGAACTGACCTGCAGTCAGTGGCTTTGTACAGGCCGGGTGTCAGTGACTCTTTACAGACCTGGTTTCAATGGGTTTTCAGAGATCGGGAGTCAGTAAGTCTGTACATACCGGGAGTCAGTGACTCGGAACAGGCCGGGCAGTCAGTGAATCTGTACAGATCGGAATCATTGACTCTGTACAGAGAGGGAGTCAGTGGCTCTGTACAGACCGGTAGTCAGTGGCTCTGTAAGACCGGGCATCAGTAACTCTGTACAGTCCTGCAGTCAGTGACACTGTGCAGACCGGAATCAGTGAATCTGTACAGGCCGGGAGTCCGTGAATCTGCATGGACCGAAATCAGTGACTCTTTTCAGACAGTGAGTCAGTGAACCTGTGCAGACCTGGAGTCAGTGGCTCTCTACAGATCGGGTGTCAATGACACTGTACAGACCGAAGTCAGTGACTCTCTACAGACCGGGCGTCAGTGACTCCGTTCAGACCCGGAGTCTGTGAGTCTGTACAGACCGGGAGTCAGTGACACTGTACAGTCGGGGAGTCATTGATTCTGTACAGACCTGGAGTCGGTGACTCTGTACAGACCGTCAGTCAGTGATTCTGTACGGCGCGGGAGTCAGTTACTCTGTCCAGACCGGGAGTCAGTGAATCTGCATCGACCGGAAGTCAATTACTGTGTACAGACCGGGAGTCAGTAACTCTGAACAGAGCGACTGTTAGTGACTCTGCCCAACCGCGAGCCAGTGACGCTGTCCGACTGGGATTGAGTGATGCTGTGCACACCTGGAGTTATTGATTCTGCACAGACCTGGAGTCAGTTACTCTGCATAGAACGGGAGTCAATTCCTCTGTACAGGCCAGGTGTCAGCGACTCTGTGCAGTTCGGAATCATTGATTATTTACAGACCTGGAGTCAGCGACTCTGAACAGAGCGGGAGTCAGTGATTCTGTTCCGACCGCAAGTCGGTTACTCTGTACAGACCGGAATCAGTGACTCTGTTCAGACATTGAGTCAGTGAATCTGAAGTGACCTGCAGTCAGTGGCTTTGCACAGGCCGGGTGTCAGTGACTCTTTACAGACCGTGTTTCAATGGGTTTTCAGAGATCGGGAGTCAGTAAGTCTGTACATACCTGGAGTCAGTGACTCGGAACAGGCCGGGGAGTCAGTGAATCTGTACAGATCGCAATCATTGACTCTGTACAGATCGGGAGTCAGTGACTCTGTTCAGACCGGGAGTCAGTGACTTTGTACAAACTGGGTATCAATGACTCGCTGCAGACCGGGAGTCAGTGATTCTTCACAGACCGGGAGTCAGTGACTTTGTCCAGGCCGGGAGTCGGTGACTCTGTCCAGAACGAAATCAGTGACTAAGTTCAGACAGTGAATCAGTGAAACTGTGCAGACCTGGAGTCAGTGACTGTGTACAGATCGGGTTTCAGTGACTCTGTACAGACCGGGAATCAGTGACTTTGTACAGACGTGGTGTCAGTGACTCTCTGCAGAGTCACGGCCTTCCGGTCCGTACAGATTCACTGACACCGAGAGTTCGTTACTCTATGCAGAACGGAATCAGTGACTCTGTGCAGACAGGCAGTCAGTGAATCTGTACATACCGGGAGTCAGTGACTCTGTCGGACCGCGAGTCACTGACTCTGTACTGACCTGGAGTCAGTGTCTCTGTGCAGACAGTTAGTCAGTGAATCTGTACAGACCTGGAGTCAGTGTCCCTGTGCAGACCGGGATAAAATGGCTCTGTGCAGGCCGGGAGTCGGTGATTCTGTACGGACTTGAAGTCGGTGACTGTGCAGACCGGAAGTCAATGACTCTGCATGGACCGGAAGTCAGTTACTCTGTACAGAACGGGAGTCAGTGACTCTGTGCATAGCGGGGTTTCGTGAATCTCCAGACCTGGAGTCAGTGAAAATGTACTGACCGGGAGTTAGTGGCTCTGTGCAGACCAGAAGTCAGTGATTCTGTCCAGACCGGAATCAGTGACTCTGTGCAGACAGTGAGTTGGTGAATCTGCACTGACCTGGAGTCAGTGGCTCTGTACAGACCGGGTGTCTTTGACTCTGCACAGACCGGGTGTCCGTGACTCTGCACAGTCGGGGAGTCATTGATTCTGTGGAGACCTGGAGTCAGCGACTCTGTACATGCCGGGAGTCAGTGACTCTGTACAGTTCGGAATCATTCATTATGTACAGACCTGGAGTCAGCGACTCTGTACAGACCTGGAGTCGGTGACTCTGTACGAACCGTCAGTCAGTGATTCTGTACGGCGCGGGAGTCAGTTACTCTGTCCAGACCGGGAGTCAGTGAATCTGCATCGACCGGAAGTCAATTACTATGTACAGACCGGGAGTCAGTGACTCTGTTCAGACCGGGAGTCAGTGATTCTGTCCAGGCCGGATGTCAGCGACTCTGTGCAGTTCGGAATCGTTGATTATTTACAGACCTGGAGTCAGCGACTCTGTACAGAGCGGGAGTCAGTGATTCTGTTCCGACCGCAAGTCGGTTACTCTTTACAGACCGGAATCAGTGACTCTGTTCAGACATTGAGTCAGTGAATTTGAAGTGGCCTGCAGTCAGTGGCTTTGCACAGGCCGGGTGTCAGTGACTCTTTACAGACCGGGTTTCAATGGGTTTTCAGAGATCGGGAGTCAGTGACTCGGAACAGGCCGGGGAGTCAGTGAATCTGTACAGATCGCAATAATTGACTCTGCACAGACCGGGAGTCAGTGACTCTGTTCAGACCGGGAGTCAGTGACTTTGTACAAACTGGGTATCAATGACTCGCTGCAGACCGGGAGTCAGTGATTCTTCACAGACCGTGAGTCAATATCTTTGAACGGAACGAGAGTTAGTGACTCTGTGCAGACCTGGAGTCAGTGACACTGCACAGACCGGGAGTCAGTGACTCTGTCCAGGCCGGGAGTCGGTGACTCTGTCCAGAACGGAATCAGTGACTATGTTCAGACAGTGAATCAGTGAAACTGTGCAGACCTGGAGTCAGTGACAGTGTACAGACCTGGAGTCAGTGACAGTGTACAGATCGGGTGTCAGTGACTCTGTTCAGACCGGGAATCAGTGACTTTGTACAGACGTGGTGTCAGTGACTCTCTGCAGAGTCACGGCCTTCCGGTCCGTACAGATTCACTGACACCGAGAGTTCGTTACTCTGTGCAGAACGGAATCAGTGACTCTGTACAGACAGGCAGTCAGTGAATCTGTACATACCGGGAGTCAGTGACTCTGTCGGACCGCGAGTCACTGACTCTGTACTGACCTGGAGTCAGTGTCTCTGTGCAGACAGTTAGTCAGTGAATCTGTACAGACCTGGAGTCAGTGTCCCTGTGCAGACCGGGATAAAATGGCTCTGTGCAGGCCGGGAGTCGGTGATTCTGTACGGACTTGAAGTCGGTGACTGTGCAGACCGGAAGTCAATGACTCTGCATGGACCGGAAGTCAGTTACTCTGTACAGAACGGGAGTCAGTGACTCTGTGCATAGCGGGGTTTCGTGAATCTCCAGACCTGGAGTCAGTGAAAATGTACTGACCGGGAGTTAGTGGCTCTGTGCAGACCAGAAGTCAGTGATTCTGTCCAGACCGGAATCAGTGACTCTGTGCAGACAGTGAGTTGGTGAATCTGCACTGACCTGGAGTCAGTGGCTCTGTACAGACCGGGTGTCTTTGACTCTGCACAGACCGGGTGTCCGTGACTCTGCACAGTCGGGGAGTCATTGATTCTGTGGAGACCTGGAGTCAGCGACTCTGTACATGCCGGGAGTCAGTGACTCTGTACAGTTCGGAATCATTCATTATGTACAGACCTGGAGTCAGCGACTCTGTACAGACCTGGAGTCGGTGACTCTGTACGAACCGTCAGTCAGTGATTCTGTACGGCGCGGGAGTCAGTTACTCTGTCCAGACCGGGAGTCAGTGAATCTGCATCGACCGGAAGTCAATTACTATGTACAGACCGGGAGTCAGTGACTCTGTTCAGACCGGGAGTCAGTGATTCTGTCCAGGCCGGATGTCAGCGACTCTGTGCAGTTCGGAATCGTTGATTATTTACAGACCTGGAGTCAGCGACTCTGTACAGAGCGGGAGTCAGTGATTCTGTTCCGACCGCAAGTCGGTTACTCTTTACAGACCGGAATCAGTGACTCTGTTCAGACATTGAGTCAGTGAATTTGAAGTGGCCTGCAGTCAGTGGCTTTGCACAGGGCGGGTGTCGGTGACTCTTTACAGACCGGGTTTCAATGGGTTTTCAGAGATCGGGAGTCAGTGACTCGGAACAGGCCGGGGAGTCAGTGAATCTGTACAGATCGCAATCATTGACTCTGCACAGACCGGGAGTCAGTGACTCTGTTCAGACCGGGAGTCAGTGACTTTGTACAAACTGGGTATCAATGACTCGCTGCAGACCGGGAGTCAGTGATTCTTAACAGACCGTGAGTCAATATCTTTGAACGGAACGAGAGTTAGTGACTCTGTGCAGACCTGGAGTCAGTGACACTGCACAGACCGGGAGTCAGTGACTCTGTCCAGGCAGGGAGACGGTGACTCTGTCCAGAACGGAATCAGTGACTATGTTCAGACAGTGAATCAGTGAAACTGTGCAGACCTGGAGTCAGTGACAGTGTACAGATCGGGTGTCAGTGACTCTGTTCAGACCGGGAATCAGTGACTTTGTACAGACGTGGTGTCAGTTGCTCTCTGCAGAGTCACTGCCTTCCGGTCTGTGCAGAGTCACTGACACCGAGAGTTCGTGACTCTGTGCAGAACGGAATCAGTGACTCTGTACAGACAGGCAGTCAGTGAATCTGTACATACCGGGAGTCAGTGACTCTGTCGGACCGGGAGTCACTGACTCTGTACTGACCTGGAGTCAGTGTCACTGTGCAGACAGTTAGTCAGTGAATCTGTACAGACCTGGAGTCAGTGTCCCTGTGCAGACCGGGATAAAATGGCTCTGTGCAGGCCGGGAGTCGGTGATTCTGTACGGACTTGAAGTCGGTGACTGTGCAGACCGGAAGTCAATGACTCTACATAGACCGGAAGTCAGTTACTCTGTGCAGACCGGGAGTCAGTGACTCTGTGCATAGCGGGGTTTCGTGAATCTCCAGACCTGGAGTCAGTGAAAATGTACTGACCGGGAGTTAGTAACTCTGTGCAGACCAGAAGTCAGTGATTCTGTCCAGACCGGAATCAGTGACTCTGTGCAGACAGTGAGTTGGTGAATCTGCACTGACCTGGAGTCAGTGGCTCTGTACAGACCGGGTGTCTGTGACTCTACACAGACCGGGTGTCCGTGACTCTGCACAGTCGGGGAGTCATTGATTCTGTGGAGACCTGGAGTCGGTGACTCTGTACATGCCGGGAGTCAGTGACTCTGTACAGTTCGGAATCATTCATTATGTACAGACCTGGAGTCAGCGACTCTGTACAGACCAGGAGTCAGTGATTCTGTACGTACCGCAAGTCGGTGACTCTGTACAGACCGGCAGTCAGTGATTCTGTACGGCCCTGTAGTCAGTTGCTCTGTCCAGACCGGGAGTCAGTGAATCTGCATCGACCGGAAGTCAATTACTATGTACAGAGCGGGAGTCAGTGCCTCTGTTCAGACCGGGAGTCAGTGACTTTGGACAGACTGGGTATCAATGACTCTCTGCAGACCGGGAGTCAGTGATTCTTCACGGACCGTGAGTCAATATCTTTGAACGGAACGAGAGTTCGTGACTCTGTGCAGACCTGGAGTCAGTGACACTGCACAGACCGGGAGTCAGTGACTCTGTCCAGGCCGGGAGTCGGTGACTCTGTCCAGAACGGATTCAGTGACCATGTTCAGACAGTGAATCAGTGAAACTGTGCAGACCTGGAGTCAGTGTCTGTGTCCATATCGGGTGTCAGTGAATCTGTACAGACCGGGAATCAGTGACTTTGTACAGACGTGGTGTCAGTGACTCTCTGCAGAATCACTGCCTTCCGGTCTGTACAGAGTCACTGACACCGAGAGTTCGTGACTCTGTGCAGACCGGAATCAGTGACTCTGTAAAGACAGGCAGTCAGTGAATCTGTACATATGGAGAGTCAGTTAATCTGTGCAGACCGGGAGTCAGTGACTCTGTAGGACCGGGAGTCACTGACTCTGTACTGACCTGGAGTCAGTGTCTCTGTGCAGACAGTTTGTCAGTGAATCAGGACAGACCTGGCGTCAGTGGCTCTGTAGAGACCGGGTGTCAGTGCCCCTGTGCACACCGGGATTCAATGGCTCTGTGCAGATAGGGAGTCGGTGATTCTTTTCGGACTTGAAGTCGGTGACTCTGTGCAGACCGGAAGTCAGTGTCTCTGCATGGACTGGAATTCAGTTGCTCGGTACAGACCGGGAGTCAGTGACTCTGTGCATAGCGGGAGTCAGTGAATCTGTGCAGACCGGGAGTTAGTGACTTTGTGCAGACCGGAATCAGTGACTCTGTACAGACCGGGAGTCAGTGACTCTCTACGGACCGGGAGTCAGTGATTCTGTCCAGACCGGGTGTCAGTGAGTCTTTACAGAGCGGGAGTCAGTAACTCTGAACAGACCGACTGTTAGTGACTCTGTCCAACCGGGAGTCAGTGACGCTGTACGACTGGGATTCAGTGATGCTGTGCACACCTGGAGTCAGTGATTCTGCACAGACCGGGAGCCAGTTACTCTGTGTCGAACGGGAGTCAAGTATTCTGTTCAGGACGGGTGTCTGCGACTCTGTGCAGTTCGGAATCATTGATTATTTACAGACCTAGAGTCAGCGATACTGCACAGAGCGGTAGTCAGTGATTCTGTGCCGACCGGAAGACGGTTACTCTGTACAGACCGGAATCAGTGACTCTGTTCAGACAGTGAGTCAGTGAATCTGAACTGACCTGCAGTCAGTGGCTTTCTACAGGCCGGGTGTCAGTGACTCTTTACAGACCGGGTTTCAATGGGTTTTCAGAGATCGGGAGTCAGTAAGCCTGCACATACCGGGAGTCTGTGACTCGGAACAGGCCGGGGAGTCAGTGAATCTGTACAGATCGGAATCATTGACTCTGTACAGAGAGGGAGTCAGTGGCTCTGTACAGACCGGTAGTCAGTGGCTCTGTAAGACCGGGCATCAGTAATTCTGTACAGTCCTGCAGGCAGTGACACTGTGCAGACCGGAATCAGTGAATCTGTACAGGCCAGGAGTCCGTGACTCTGTATGGACCGGAATAAGTGACTCTTTTCAGACAGTGAGTCAGTGAACCTGTGCAGACCTGGAGTCAGTGGCTCTCTGCAGATCGGTTATCAATGACTCTGTGCAGACCGAACTCAGTGACTCTGTTGAGACCGGGAGTCAGCGACTTTGTAAGACCGGGAGTCAGTAACTCTGTACAGACTGGGCGTCAGTGACTCCGTACAGACCCGGAGTCTGTGAGTCTGTACAGACCGGGAGTCAGTGACTCTGTATAGAACGGGAGTCAATTATTCTGTACAGGCCTTGTGTCTGCGACTCTGTGCAGTTCGGAATCATTGATTATTCAAAGACCTGGAGTCAGCGACACTGTACAGAGCGGGAGTCAGTGATTCTGTACCGACCGGAAGTCAATAACTCTGTACAGACCGGAATCAGTGACTCTGTTCAGACCCGGAGTCTGTGAGTCTGTACAGACCGGGAGTCAGTGACTCTGCACAGTCGGGGAGTCATTGATTCTGTACAGACCTGGAGTCGGTGACTCTGTACAGACCGTCAGTCAGTGATTCTGTTCTGCGCGGGAGTCAGTTACTCTGTCCAGACCGGGAGTCAGTGAATCTGCATCGACCGGAAGTCAATTACTATGTACAGACCGGGAGTCAGTGACTCTGTTCAGACCGGGAGTCAGTGATTTTGTCCAGACCGGGTGTCAGTGAGTCTTTACAGACCGGGATTCTGTAACTCTGAACAGACCGACTGTTCGTGACTCTGTCCAAACGCGAGCCAGTGACGCTGTCCGACTGGGATTCAGTGATGCTGTGCACACCTGGAGTCATTGATTCTGCACAGACCTGGAGTCAGTTACTCTGCATAGAACGGGAGTCAATTACTCTGCACAGGCCGGGTGTCAGCGACCCTGTGCAGTTCGGAATCATTGATTATTTACAGACCTGGAGTCAGCGACTCTGTACAGAGCGGGAGTCAGTGATTCTGTTCCGACCGCAAGTCGGTTACTCTGTCCAGACCGGAATCAGTGACTCTGTTCAGACAGTGAGTCAGTGAATCTGAACTGACCTGCAGTCAGTGGCTTTGTACAGGCCGGGTGTCAGTGACTCTTTACAGACCGGGTTTCAATGGGTTTTCAGAGATCGGGAGTCAGTAAGTCTGTACATACCGGGAGTCAGTGACTCGGAACAGGCCGGGGAGTCAGTGAATCTGTACAGATCGCAATCATTGACTCTGTACAGACCGGGAGTCAGTGACTCTGTTCAGGCCGGGAGTCAGTGACTTTGTACAAACTGGGTATCAATGACTCGCTGCAGACCTGGTGTCAGTGACACTGTGCAGACCGGAATCAGTGAATCTGTACAGGCCGGAAGTCCGTGACTCTGTATGGCCCGGAATCAGTGACTCTTTTCAGACAGTGAGTCAGTGAACCTGTGCAGACCTGGAGTCAGTGGCTCTCTGCAGATCGCTTGTCAATGACTCTGTGCAGACCGAAGTCAGTGACTCTGTTGAGACCGGGAGTCAGCGGCTTTGTAAGACTGGGATTCAGTAACTCTGTACAGACCGGGCGTCAGTGACTCCGTACAGACCCGGAGTCTGTGAGTCTGTACAGACCGGGCGTCAGTGACTCTGTGCAGACCGGGTTTCAGTGATTCTTTACAGACCGGGAGTCAGGAACTCTGAACAGACCGAGTGTTAATGAAACTGTCCAACCGGAAGTCTTTGACTCTGTACAGACCGGAATCAGTAACTATGTCCGGTCCTGCAGTCAGTGGCTCTGTACAGACAGGGAAACAGTGAATCGCTACAGGCCGGCAGTCCGTGACTCTGTATGGACCGGAATCAGTTACTCTTTTCAGACAGTGAGTCAGTGAACCTGTACAGACCAGGATTCACTGGCTCTTTACAGATCGGGTGTCAGTGACTCTGTACAGACCGGAAGTCAGTGACTCTGTACAGACCGGGCGTCAGTGACTCCGTACAGACCGGGAGTCTGTCAGTCTGTACAGGCCGGGAGTCAGTCACACTGTGCAGTCGGGGTGTCAGTGATGCTGCACAGACCTGGAGTCAGTGACACTGCACAGACCGGGAGTCAGTTACTCTGTGCAGTTCGGAATCATTGATTATATACACACCTGGAGTCAGCGACTCTGTGCAGAGCGGGAGTCAGTGAATCTGCACAGGCCGGGAGTCCGTGACTCTGTATTGACCGGAATCAGTGAATCTGTTAAGACAGTGAGTCAGTGAAACTATGCAGACCTGGATTCAGTGGCTCTGTACAGATCGGGTGTCAGTGACTCTGTACAGACTGGACGTCAGTGAATGTGTACAGGCCGGAGTCAGTGACTCTGTACAGACCTGGAGTCAGTGACTTTGTCAGGACCGGGAGTCAGTGACTTTTTACAGACGGGGTGTCAGTGTCTCTCTGCAGAGTCACTGCCTTCCGGTCTGTACAGAGTCACTGACACCGAGAGTTCCTGACTCTGTACAGACCGGAATCAGAGATTCTGTACAGACAGGGACTAAGTGAATCTGTACATACCAAGAGCCAGCGAATCTGTGCAGACCGGGAGTCATTGACTCTGTAGGACCGGGCGTCACTGACTCTGTACGGACCTGGCGTCAGTGACTGCGTACAGACGCGGAGTCTGTGAGTCTGTACAGACCGGGAGTCAGTGACTCTGTGCAGACCGGAATCAGTGAATTTGTACAGATAGGGTATCAGTGAATCTGTACAGACCGGGAGTCAGTGACTCTGTACAGTCGGGGTGTCATTGATTCTGTACAGACCTGGAGTCGGTGACTCTGTCCAGGCCGGGAGTCAGTGACTGTGTACAGTCGGGGAGCCATTGATTCTGTACAGACCTGGAGTCGTTGAATCTGTACAGGCCGGGAGTCAGTGACTCTGTCCAGTTCGGAATCATTCATTATACACAGACCGGGAGTCAGTGACTCTGTCCAGACAGTGAATCAGTGAAACTGTGCAGACCTGGAGTCAGTGAATGTGTACAGATCGGGTGTCAGTGACTGTACAGACCTGGAGTCAGTCACTCTGTAAGGAACGGGAGTCAGTGACTTTGTAAAGACAGGGAGTCGGTGACTCTGCACAGAACGGAATCAGTGACTCTGATCAGACAGTGAATCAGTGAAACTGTGCAGACCTGGAGTCAGTGACTGTGTTAAGATCGGGTGTCAGTGACTCTGTACAGACCGAAGTCAGTGACTCTGTAGAGACCGGGAGTCAGCGGCTTTGTAAGACCGGGAGTCAGTAACTCTGTACAGACCGGGCGTCAGTGACTCCGTACAGACCCGGAGTCTGTGAGTCTGTACATACCGGGAGTCAGTGACTCTGTACAGACTGGACGTCAGTGACTGTGTACAGGCCGGAGTCAGTGACTCTGTACAGACCTGGAGTCAGTGACTTTGTCAGGACCGGGAGTCAGTGACTTTTTACAGACGGGGTGTCAGTGTCTCTCTGCAGAGTCACTGCCTTCCGGTCTGTACAGAGTCACTGACACCGAGAGTTCCTGACTCTGTACAGACCGGAATCAGAGATTCTGTACAGACAGGGACTAAGTGAATCTGTACATACCAAGAGCCAGCGAATCTGTGCAGACCGGGAGTCATTGACTCTGTAGGACCGGGCGTCACTGACTCTGTACGGACCTGGCGTCAGTGGCTCTGTAGAGACCGGGTGTCAGTGGCGCTGTAAGACCGGGAGTCAGTAACTCTGTACAGACCGGGCGTCAGTGACTGCGTACAGACGCGGAGTCTGTGAGTCTGTACAGACCGGGAGTCAGTGACTCTGTGCAGACCGGAATCAGTGAATCTGTACAGATAGGGTATCAGTGAATCTGTACAGGCCGGGAGTCCGTGACTCTGTATGGACCGGAATCAGTGACTCTTTTCAGACAGTGAGTCAGTGAACCTGTGCAGACCCGGAGTCAGTGGCTCTCTACAGATCGGGTGTCAATGTCTCTGTAAAGACCGAAGTCAGTTACTCTGTAGAAACCGGGAGTCAGTGGCTCTGTAAGACCGGAAGTCAGTAATTCTGTACAGATCGGGCGTCAGTGACTCCGTATAGACCCGGAGTCTGTGAGTCTGTAGAGACCGGGAGTCAGTGACTCTGTACAGTCGGGGTGTCATTGATTCTGTACAGACCTGGAGTCGGTGACACTGTCCAGGCCGGGAGTCAGTGACTGTGTACAGTCGGGGAGTCATTGATTCTGTACAGACCTGGAGTCGTTGACTCTGTACAGGCCGGCAGTCAGTGATTCTGTACGGCCCGGGAGTCAGTTACTCTGTCCAGACCGGGAATCAGTGAATCTGCATCGACCGGAAGTCAATTACCATGTACAGAGCGGGAGTCAGTGCCTCTGTTCAGAGCGGGCGTCAGTGACTTTGTACAGACTGGGTATCAATGACTCTCTGCAGAACTGGAGTCAGTGACACTGCACAGACCGGGAGTCAGTGACTCTGTCCAGACAGTGAATCAGTGAAACTGTGCAGACCTGGAGTCAGTGACTGTGTACAGATCGGGTGTCAGTGACTGTACAGACCTGGAGTCAGTCACTCTGTAAGGACCGGGAGTCGGTGACTTTGTACAGACGGGGAGTCGGTGACTCTGTACAGAACGGAATCAGTGACTCTGTTCAGACAGTGAATCAGTGAAACTGTGCAGACCTGGAGTCAGTGACTGTGTACATATCGGGTGTCAGTGACTGTACAGACCTGGAGTCAGTCACTCTGTAAGGACCGGGAGTCGGTGATTTTGTACAGACGGGGAGTCGGTGACTCTGTACAGAACGGAATCAGTGACTCTGTTCAGACAGTGAATCAGTGAAACTGTGCAGACCTGGAGTCAGTGACTGTGTACAGATCGGGTGTCAGTGACTGTACAGACCTGGAGTCAGTCACTCTGTAAGGACCGGGAGTCGGTGACTTTGTACAGACGGGGAGTCGGTGACTCTGTACAGAACGGAATCAGTGACTCTGTTCAGACAGTGAATCAGTGAAACTGTGCAGACCTGGAGTCAGTGACTGTGTTCAGATCGGGTGTCAGTGACTGTACAGGCCGGGTGTCCGTGACTCTGTAGAGACCGAGAGTCAGCGGCTTTGTAAGACCGGGATTCAGTAACTCTGTACAGACCGGGCGTCAGTGACTCCGTACAGACCCGGAGTCTGTGATTCTGTACAGACCTGGAGTCGGTGACACTGTCCAGGCCGGGAGTCAGTGACTGTGTACAGTCGGGGAGTCATTGATTCTGTACAGACCTGGAGTCGTTGACTCTGTACAGGCCGGCAGTCAGTGATTCTGTACGGCCCGGGAGTCAGTTACTCTGTCCAGACCGGGAATCAGTGAATCTGCATCGACCGGAAGTCAATTACCATGTACAGAGCGGGAGTCAGTGCCTCTGTTCAGAGCGGGAGTCAGTGACTTTGTACAGACTGGGTATCAATGACTCTCTGCAGAACTGGAGTCAGTGACACTGCACAGACCGGGAGTCAGTGACTCTGTCCAGACAGTGAATCAGTGAAACTGTGCAGACCTGGAGTCAGTGACTGTGTACAGATCGGGTGTCAGTGACTGTACAGACCTGGAGTCAGTCACTCTGTAAGGACCGGGAGTCGGTGACTTTGTACAGACGGGGAGTCGGTGACTCTGTACAGAACGGTATCAGTGACTCTGTTCAGACAGTGAATCAGTGAAACTGTGCAGACCTGGAGTCAGTGACTGTGTACAGATCGGGTGTCAGTGACTGTACAGACCTGGAGTCAGTCACTCTGTAAGGACCGGGAGTCGGTGACTTTGTACAGACGGGGAGTCGGTGACTCTGTACAGAACGGAATCAGTGACTCTGTTCAGACAGTGAATCAGTGAAACTGTGCAGACCTGGAGTCAGTGACTGTGTACAGATCGGGTGTCAGTGACTGTACAGACCTGGAGTCAGTCACTCTGTAAGGACCGGGATTCGGTGACTTTGTACAGACGGGGAGTCGGTGACTCTGTACAGAACGGAATCAGTGACTCTGTTCAGACAGTGAATCAGTGAAACTGTGCAGACCTGGAGTCAGTGACTGTGTTCAGATCGGGTGTCAGTGACTGTACAGGCCGGGAGTCCGTGACTCTGTAGAGACCGAGAGTCAGCGGCTTTGTAAGACCGGGAGTCAGTAACTCTGTACAGACCGGGCGTCAGTGACTCCGTACAGACCCGGAGTCTGTGAGTCTGTACAGACCGGGAGTCAGTGACTCTGTACAGTCGGGGAGTCATTGATTCTGTACAGACCTGGAGTCGGTGACTCTGGACAGACTGGCAGTCAGTGATTCTGTACGGCGCGGGATTCAGTTATTCTGTCCAGACCGGGAGTCAGTAAATCTGCATCGACCGGAAGTCAATTACTATGTACAGACCGGGAGTCAGTGACTCTGTTCAGACCGTGAGTCAGTGAGTCTTTACAGACCGGGAGTCAGTAACTCTGAAAAGACCGACTGTTAGTGACTCTGTCCAACCGCGAGTCAGTGTCGCTGTACGACTGGGATTCAGTGATGCTGTGCACACCTGGAGTCAGTGATTCTGCACAGACCGGGAGTCAGTTACTCTGTATAGAACGGGAGTCAATTACTCTGTACATGCCGGGTGTCAGCGACTCTGTGCAGTTCGGAATCATTGATTATTTACAGACCTGGAGTCAGCGACTCTGTACAGAGCGGGAGTCAGTGATTCTGTCCCGACCGGAAGTCGGTTACTCTGTGCAGACCGGAATCAGTGACTCTGTTCAGACAGTAAGTCAGTGAATCTGAACTGACCTGCAGTCAGTGGCTTTGTACAGGTCGGGTGTCAGTGACTCTTTAAAGACCGGGTTTCAATGGGTTTTCAGAGATCGGGAGTCAGTAAGTCTGTACATACCGGGAGTCAGTGACTCGGAACAGGCCGGGGAGTCAGTGAATCTGTACAGATCGCAATCATTGACTCTGTACAGACCGGGAGTCAGTGACTCTGTTCAGACCTGGAGTCAGTGACTTTGGACAGATTGGGTATCAATGACTCTCTGCAGACCGGGAGTCAGTGATTCTTCGCAGACCGTGAGTCAATAACTTTGAACGGAACGAGAGTTAGTGACTCTGTGCAGACCTGGAGTCAGTGACACTGCACAGACCGGGAGTCAGTGACTCTGTCCAGGTCGGGAGTCGGTGACTCTGTCCAGAACGGAATCAGTGACTATTTCAGACAGTGAATCAGTGAAACTGTGCAGACCGAGAGTCAGTGACTGTGTACAGATCGGGTGTCAGTGACTCTACAGACCGGGAATCAGTGACTTTGTACAGACTTGGTGTCAGTGACTCTCTGCAGAATTACTGCCTACCGGTCTGTACAGAGTCACTGACACCGAGAGTTCGTGACTCTGTGCAGACCGGAATCAGTGACTCTGTACGGACAGGCAGTCAGTGAATCTGTACATACGGAGAGTCAGTGAATCTGTGCAGACCGGGAGTCAGTGACTCTGTAGGACCGGGATTCACTGACTCTGTACTGACCTGGAGTCAGTGTCTCTGTGCAGACAGTGAATCAGTGAAACTGTGCAGACCTGGAGTCAGTGACTGTGTACAGATCGGGTGTCAGTGACTGTACAGACCTGGAGTCAGTCACTCTGTAAGGACCGGGAGTCGGTGACTTTGTACAGACGGGGAGTCGGTGACTCTGTACAGAACGGAATCAGTGACTCTGTTCAGACAGTGAATCAGTGAAACTGTGCAGACCTGGAGTCAGTGACTGTGTTCAGATCGGGTGTCAGTGACTGTACAGGCCGGGTGTCCGTGACTCTGTAGAGACCGAGAGTCAGCGGCTTTGTAAGACCGGGATTCAGTAACTCTGTACAGACCGGGCGTCAGTGACTCCGTACAGACCCGGAGTCTGTGATTCTGTACAGACCTGGAGTCGGTGACACTGTCCAGGCCGGGAGTCAGTGACTGTGTACAGTCGGGGAGTCATTGATTCTGTACAGACCTGGAGTCGTTGACTCTGTACAGGCCGGCAGTCAGTGATTCTGTACGGCCCGGGAGTCAGTTACTCTGTCCAGACCGGGAATCAGTGAATCTGCATCGACCGGAAGTCAATTACCATGTACAGAGCGGGAGTCAGTGCCTCTGTTCAGAGCGGGAGTCAGTGACTTTGTACAGACTGGGTATCAATGACTCTCTGCAGAACTGGAGTCAGTGACACTGCACAGACCGGGAGTCAGTGACTCTGTCCAGACAGTGAATCAGTGAAACTGTGCAGACCTGGAGTCAGTGACTGTGTACAGATCGGGTGTCAGTGACTGTACAGACCTGGAGTCAGTCACTCTGTAAGGACCGGGAGTCGGTGACTTTGTACAGACGGGGAGTCGGTGACTCTGTACAGAACGGAATCAGTGACTGTTCAGACAGTGAATCAGTGAAACTGTGCAGACCTGGAGTCAGTGACTGTGTACAGATCGGGTGTCAGTGACTGTACAGACCTGGAGTCAGTCACTCTGTAAGGACCGGGAGTCGGTGACTTTGTACAGACGGGGAGTCGGTGACTCTGTACAGAACGGAATCAGTGACTCTGTTCAGACAGTGAATCAGTGAAACTGTGCAGACCTGGAGTCAGTGACTGTGTACAGATCGGGTGTCAGTGACTGTACAGACCTGGAGTCAGTCACTCTGTAAGGACCGGGATTCGGTGACTTTGTACAGACGGGGAGTCGGTGACTCTGTACAGAACGGAATCAGTGACTCTGTTCAGACAGTGAATCAGTGAAACTGTGCAGACCTGGAGTCAGTGACTGTGTACAGATCGGGTGTCAGTGACTGTACAGGCCGGGAGTCCGTGACTCTGTAGAGACCGAGAGTCAGCGGCTTTGTAAGACCGGGAGTCAGTAACTCTGTACAGACCGGGCGTCAGTGACTCCGTACAGACGCGGAGTCTGTGAGTCTGTACAGACCGGGAGTCAGTGACTCTGTACAGTCGGGGAGTCATTGATTCTGTACAGACCTGGAGTCGGTGACTCTGGACAGACTGGCAGTCAGTGATTCTGTACGGCGCGGGATTCAGTTATTCTGTCCAGACCGGGAGTCAGTAAATCTGCATCGACCGGAAGTCAATTACTATGTACAGACCGGGAGTCAGTGACTCTGTTCAGACCGTGAGTCAGTGAGTCTTTACAGACCGGGAGTCAGTAACTCTGAAAAGACCGACTGTTAGTGACTCTGTCCAACCGCGAGTCAGTGTCGCTGTACGACTGGGATTCAGTGATGCTGTGCACACCTGGAGTCAGTGATTCTGCACAGACCGGGAGTCAGTTACTCTGTATAGAACGGGAGTCAATTACTCTGTACATGCCGGGTGTCAGCGACTCTGTGCAATTCGGAATCATTGATTATTTACAGACCTGGAGTCAGCGACTCTGTACAGAGCGGGAGTCAGTGATTCTGTCCCGACCGGAAGTCGGTTACTCTGTGCAGACCGGAATCAGTGACTCTGTTCAGACAGTGAGTCAGTGAATCTGAACTGACCTGCAGTCAGTGGCTTTGTACAGGTCGGGTGTCAGTGACTCTTTAAAGACCGGGTTTCAATGGGTTTTCAGAGATCGGGAGTCAGTAAGTCTGTACATACCGGGAGTCAGTGACTCGGAACAGGCCGGGGAGTCAGTGAATCTGTACAGATCGCAATCATTGACTCTGTACAGACCGGGAGTCAGTGACTCTGTTCAGACCTGGAGTCAGTGACTTTGGACAGATTGGGTATCAATGACTCTCTGCAGACCGGGAGTCAGTGATTCTTCGCAGACCGTGAGTCAATAACTTTGAACGGAACGAGAGTTAGTGACTCTGTGCAGACCTGGAGTCAGTGACACTGCACAGACCGGGAGTCAGTGACTCTGTCCAGGTCGGGAGTCGGTGACTCTGTCCAGAACGGAATCAGTGACTATTTCAGACAGTGAATCAGTGAAACTGTGCAGACCGAGAGTCAGTGACTGTGTACAGATCGGGTGTCAGTGACTCTACAGACCGGGAATCAGTGACTTTGTACAGACTTGGTGTCAGTGACTCTCTGCAGAATTACTGCCTACCGGTCTGTACAGAGTCACTGACACCGAGAGTTCGTGACTCTGTGCAGACCGGAATCAGTGACTCTGTACGGAAAGGCAGTCAGTGAATCTGTACATACGGAGAGTCAGTGAATCTGTGCAGACCGGGAGTCAGTGACTCTGTAGGACCGGGATTCACTGACTCTGTACTGACCTGGAGTCAGTGTCTCTGTGCAGACAGTTAGTCAGTGAATCTATACAGACCTGGAGTCAGTGTCCCTGTGCAGACCGGGATTAAATGGCTCTGTGCAGGTCGGGAGTCGGTGATTCTGTACGGACTTGAAGTGGGTGACAGTGCAGACCGGAAGTCAATGACTCGACATCGACCGGAAGTCAGTGACTCTGTGCACAGCGGGGTTCAGTGCATCTCCAGACCTGGAGGCAGTGAAAACGTAGTGACCGGGAGTTCGTGGCTCTTTGCAGACCGGGAGTCAGTGATTCTGTCCAGACCGGAATCTGTGACTCTGTACAGACAGTGAGTTGGTGAATCTGCACTGACCTGGAGTCAGTGGCTCTGCACAGACCGGGTGTCTGTGACTCTGCACAGACCGGATGTCCGTGAGTCTTCATCGATCGGGAATCAGTGACTCTGTACAGACAGTGAGTTAGTGAAACTGCACAGACCTGGAGTCAGTGGCTCTGTCCAAATCGGAATCATTGACTCTGTACATTCCTGCAGTCAGTGAATCTGTACGGACCGGGAGTTAGTGACTTTGTACAGACGGGGTGTCAGTGACTCTCAACAGAGTCACTGCCTTCCGGTCTGTGCAGAGTCACTGACACCGAGAGTTCGTGACTCTGTACAGACCTGGAGTCAGTGACTCTGCACAGCCCGGCAGTCAGTGACTGTTCAGGCCGGGAGTCAGTGTCTCTGTACAGACCGGAATCAGTGACTCTGTTCAGACAGTGCGTCAGTGAAACTTTGCAGACCTTGAGTCAGTGAATCTGTACAGACCGGGAGTTAGTGGCTCTGTGCAGACCAGGAGTCAATGATTCTGTCCAGACCGGGAGTCAGTGAGTCTTTACAGACCGGGAGTCAGTAACTCTGAACAGACCGAGTGTTCGTGACTCTCTCCAACCGGGAGTCAGTGACACTGTACGACCGGGAGTCAGCGACTCTGTACAGTTCGGAATCATTGATTATTTGCAGACCTGGAGTCAGCGACTCTGTACAGAGCGGGAGTCAGTCATTCTGTACGGACCGGAAGTCGGTGACTCTGTACAGACCGGAATCAGTGACTCTGTACAGGCAGTGAGTTAGTGAATCTGCACAGACCTGGAGTCAGTGGCTCGGTACAGACCGGGTGTCAATCACTCTGTACAGACCGGGTTTCAGTGAGTCTTTACAGACCGGGAGTCAGTAACTCTGAATAGACCGAGTGTAAATGACTCTGTCCAACCGGAAGTCGCTGTCTCCGTACAGACCGGAATCAGTGACTCTGCACAGACCGTTAGTCAGTGGCACTGTAAGACCCGTAATCAGTAACTCTGTACGGTCCTGCAGTCATTGACTCTGTACAGACATTGAATCAGTGAATCGCTACAGGCCGGCAGTCCGTGACTCTGTGTGGACCGGAGTCAGTTACTCTTTTCAGACAGTGAGTCAGTGAACCTGTGCAGACCTGGATTCAGTGGCTCTTTACAGATCGGGTGTCAGTGGCTCTGTACAGACCGGAATCAGTGAATGTGTACAGACAGAAAGTCAGTGAATCTGGACAGGGCGTGAGTCCGTGACTCTGTATGGACCGGAATCAGTGACTCTGTTCAGACAGCGAATCAGTGAAACAGTGCAGACCTAGAGTCAGTGAATCTGTACAGACCGGGAGTTAGTGGCTCTGTGCAGACCAGGAGTCAATGATTCTGTCCGGACCGGGAGTCAGTGAGTATTTACAGACCGGGAGTCAGTAACTCTGAACAGATCGAGTGTGAGTGACTCTGTCCAACCGGAAGTCGGTGACTCTGTTACAGACCGGTAGTCAGTGGCTCTGTAAGACCCGGAATCAGTAACTCTGCACGGTCCTGCAGCCAGTGACTCTGTACAGACAGGGAATCAGTGAATCGCTACAGGCCGGGACTCCGTGACTCTGCATGGACCGGAATCAGTTACTCTTTTCCGACAGTGAGTCAGTGAACCTGCTCAGACCAGGATTCAGTGGCTCTTCACAGATCGGGTGTCATTGACTCTGTAGAGACCGGAAGTCAGTGACTCTGTAGAGACCGGGAGTCAGTGGCTCTGTAAGACTGGGAGTCAGTAACTCTGTACAAACCGGGCGTCAGTGACTCCGTACAGACCGGGAGTCTGTCAGTCTGTACAGACCGGGAGTCAGTGACACTTGCAGTCGGGGTGTCAGTGATGCTGTACAGACCTGGAGTCAGTGACACTGCACAGACCGGGAGTCAGTTACTCTGAATAGAACGGGAGTCAATGACTCTGTTCAGGCCGGGAGTCAGCGACTCTGTGTAGTTCGGAATCATTGATTATGTAGAAACCTGGAGTCAGCGACTCTGTACAGAGCGGGAGTCAGTGAATCTGTACAGGCCGGGAGTCCGTGACTCTGTATGGACCGGAATCAGTGACTCTGTTAAGACAGTGAATCAGTGAAACTATGCAGACCTGGAGTCAGTGGCTCTGTACAGATCGGGTGTCAGTGACTCTGTACAGACTGGACGTCAGTGACTGTGGACAGGCCGGAGTCAGTGACTCTGTACAGACCTGGAGTCATTGGCTCTGTCAGGACCGGGAGTCAGTGACGTTTTACAGACGAGGTGTCAGTGTCTCTCTGCAGAGTCACTGCCTTCCGGACTGTATATAGTCACTGACACCGAGAGTTCCTGACTCTGTACAGACCGGAATCAGTGACTCTGTACAGACAGGGAGTCAGTGAATCTGTAAATACCGAGAGCCAGTGAATCTGTACAGACCGGGAGTCAGTGACTCTGTATGACCGGGAGTCACTGACTCTGTCCGGACCTGGCGTCAGTGGCTCTGTACAGACCGGGTGCCAGTGCCCCTGTGCAGACCGGGATTCAATGGCTCTGTGCAGACCGGGAGTCGGTGATCTGTACGGATTGAAGTCGGTGACTCTGTGCAGACCGGAAGTCAGTGACTCTGTACAGACCGGGAGTCAGAGACTCTGTGCATAGCGGGATTCAGTGACTCTCTGCAGTCCTGGAGTCAGTGAGTCTGTACAGACCGGGATTTAGTGGCTCTGTGCAGACCGGAATCAGTGACCCTTTACAGACAGGGAGTCAGTGATTCTGTCCAGACCGGGTGTCAGTGAGTCTTAACAGACCGGGAGTCAGTAACTCTGAACAGACCGAGTGTTAGTGACTCTGTCCAACCGGGAGTCAGTGAAGCTGTACGACCGGGCTTCAGTGATGCTGTGCAGACCTGGATTCAGTGATTCTGCACACAACGGGAGTCAGTTACTCTGTATGGAACGGGAGTCAATTACTCTGTACAGGCCGGGAGTCAGCGACTCTGTGCAGTTCGGATTCATTGATTATTTGCCGACGTGGTGTCAGCGACTCTGTCCAGAGCGGGAGTCAGTGATTCTGCACCGACCGTAAGTCGGTTACTCTGTACAGACCGGAATCAGTGACTCTGTTCAGACAGTGAGTCAGTGAATCTGAACTGACCTGCAGTCAGTGGCTCTGTACAGGCCGGGTGTCAGTGACTCTTTACAGACCGAAGTCAGTGATTCTGTGGAGACCGGGAGTCAGTGGCTCTGAAAGACCGGGAGTCAGTAACTCCATACAGACCGGGCGTCAGTGACTCCGTACAGACCCGGAGTCTGTGAGTCTGTACAGACCGGGAGTCAGTGACTCTGTACAGTCGGGGAGTCATTGATTCTGTGCAGACCTGGAGTCGCTGACTCTGTCCAGGCCGGAGTCAGTGACTCTGTACAGTCGGGGAGTCATTGATTCTGTACAGACCTGGAGTGTGACTCTGTACAGGCCGAGATTCAGTGAAACTATACAGTTCGGAATCATTCATTATATGCAGACCTGGAGTCAGCGACTCTGTACTGACGGGGAGTCAGTGATTCTGTACGTACCGCAAGTCAGTGACTCTGTACAGATCGGCAGTCAGTGATTCTGTGCGGCCCGGGAGTCAGTTACTCTGTCCAGACCGTGAGTCAGTGAATCTGCATCGACCGGAAGTCAATTACTATGTACAGACCGGGAGTCAGTGTCTCAGTTCAGACCGGTAGTCAGTTCCTCTGCACAGACTGGGTATCAATAACTCTCTGCAGACCGGGAGATGGTGATTCTTCACAGACCGGGAGTCAATAACTTTGAACGGAATGAGAGATTGTGACTCTGTGCAGACCTGGAGTCAGTGACACTGCACAGACCGGGAGTCAGTGACTCTGTCCAGGCCGGGAGTCGGTGACTCTGTCCAGAACGGAAACAGTGACTCTGTTCAGACAGTGAATCAGTGCAACTGTGCAGACCTGGAGTCAGTGACTGTGTACAGATCGGGTGTCAGTGATTCTGTACAGACCTGGAGTCAGTCACTCTGTAAGGACCGGGAGTCAGTGAATTTGTACAGACGGGGTATCAGTGACTCTCTGCAGAGTCACTGCTTTCCGGTCTGTACAGAGTCACTGACACCGAGAGTTCGTGACTCTGTACAGACCGGAATCAGTGACTCTGCACAGACAGGGAGTCAGTGAAACTGTACATACCGAGAGTCAGTGAATCTGTGCAGACCGGGAGTCAGTGACTCTGTGGGACCGGGAGTCACTGACTCTGTACGGACCTGGAGTCAGTGAATCTGTGCAGACCTGGCGTCAGTGGCTCCGTACAGAGCGGGTGTCAGTGACTCTGTACAGACCTGGAGTCAGTGTCCCTGTGCAGACCGGGATTCAATGGCTCTGTGCAGACCGGAAGTCAGTGACTCTCCATCGACAGGAAGTCAGTTAATCTCTACAGACCGGGAGTCAGTGACTCTGTGCATTGCGGGATACAGTGATTCTCTGCAGACCTACAATCAGTGAATCTGTACAGACCGGGAGTTCGTGAATCTGCACAGACCTGGAATCAGTGGCTCTGTACAGACCGGGTGTCAGTGACTCTGCACAGACCGGTTGACAGTGAGTCTTCATAGATCGGGAATCAGTGAATCTGTACAGACAGTGAGTCAGTGAATCTGCACAGACCTGGATTCATTGACTCAGTACAGATCGGAATCATTGACTCTGTGCATTCCTGCAGTCAGTGACTCTGTACGGACCGGGAGTTAGTGACTTTGTACAGACGGGGTGTCAGTGACTCTCAACAGAGTCACTGCCTTCCGGTCTGCACAGAGTCACTGACACCGAGAGTTCGTGACTTTGCACAGACCTGGAGTCAGTGACTCTGAACAGACCGGGAGTCAGTGACTGTACAGGCCGGGAGTCAGTGACACTGTGCAGACTGGGAGGGAGGGAGGCTGTAAAGACCAAAGTCAGTGTCTCTGTATCGACCACGAGTCAGTGACTCTGTACAAGTCGGTAGTCAGTGATTCTGTCCAGACGGGGAGTCATTGATTCTGTACAGACGTGGAGTCATTGATTCTGTATAGACCTCGAGTCCGTGACTCTATGCAGACCGGTCGTCAGTGAGTCTGTCATACCGGGAATCAGTGATTCCGTACAGACCGGGAGTCAGTTGCTCTGTGCAGACTGGGAGTCAGTAACTCCGTACAGACCGGGAGTCTGTCAGTCTGTACAGACCGGGAGTCAGTGACACTGTGCAGTCGGGGTGTCAGTGATGCTGTACAGACCTGGAGTCAGTGACACTGCACAGACCGGGAGTCAGTTACTCTGAATAGAACGGGATTCAATGACTCTGTACAGGCCGGGAGTCAGCGACTCTGTACAGAGCGGGAGTCAGTGAATCTGTACAGGCCGGGAGTCCGTGACTTTGTATGGACCGGAATCAGTGACTCTGATAAGACAGTGAATCAGTGAAACTATGCAGACCTGGAGTCAGTGGCTCTGTACTGATCGGGTGTCAGTGACTCTGTACAGACTGGACGTCAGTGACTGTGTACAGGCCGGAGTCAGTTACTCTGTACAGACCTGGAGTCATTGGCTCTGTCAGGACCGGGAGTCAGTGACGTTTTACAGACGAGGTGTCAGTGTCTCTCTGCAGAGTCACTGCATTCCGGACTGTATACAGTCATTGACACCGAGAGTTCGTGACTCTGTACAGACCGGAATCAGTGACTCTGTACAGACAGCGAGTCAGTGAATCTGTACATACCGAGAGCCAGTGAATCTGTACAGACCGGGAGTCAGTGACTCTGTATTAACGGGAGTCACTGACTGTGTCCGGACCTGGCGTCAGTGGCCCTGTACAGACCGGGTGCCAGTGCCCCTGTGCAGACCGGGATTCAATGGCTCTGTGCAGACCGGGAGTCGGTGATTCTGTACGGACTTGAAGTCGGTGACTCTGTGCAGACCGGAAGTCAGTGACTCTGTACAGACCGGGAGTCAGAGACTCTATGCACAGCGGGATTCAGTGACTCTCTGCAGTCCTGGAGTCAGTGAGTCTGTACAGACCGGGATTTAGTGGCTCTGTGCAGACCGGAATCAGTGACCCTTTACAGACAGGGAGTCAGTGATTCTGTCCAGACCGGGTGTCAGTGAGTCTTAACAGACCGGGAGTCAGTTACTCTGAACAGACCTGGAGTCAGTGATTCTGCACACAACGGGAGTCAGTTACTCTGTATAGAACGGGAGTCAATTACTCTGTACAGGCCGGGAGTCAGCGACTCTGTGCAGTTCGGAATCATTGATTATTTGCAGACCTGGTGTCAGCGACTCTGTCCATTTCGGGAGTCAGTGATTCTGCACCGACCGGAAGTCGGTTACTCTGTACAGACCGGAATCAGTGACTCTGTTCAGACAGTGAGTCAGTGAATCTGAACTGACCTGCAGTCAGTGGCTCTGTACAGGCCAGGTGTCAGTGACTCTTTACAGACCGGGTTTCAGTGAGTTTTCATCGATCGGGAGTCAGTAAGTCTGTACAGACCGGGAGTCATTGACTCGGTGCAGGCCGGGTAGTGAGTGACTCTGTGCCGATCGGAATCATTGACTCTGTACAGATGGGGTATCAGTGAATCTGTACAGGCCGGGAGTCCGTGACTCTGTTTGGACCGGAATCAGTGACTCTTTTCAGACAGTGATTCAGTGAACCTGTGCAGACCTGGAGTCAGTGGCTCTCTGCAGGTCGGGTGTCAATGACTCTGTCCAGACCGAAGTCAGTGATTCTGTAGAGACCGGGAGTCAGTGGCTCTGAAAGACCGGGAGTCAGTAACTCCGTACAGACCGGGCGTCAGTGACTCCGTACAGACCCGGAGTCTGTGAGTCTGTACAGACCGGGAGTCAGTGACTCTGTACAGTCGGGGAGTCATTGATTCTGTGCAGACCTGGAGTGTGACTCTGTACAGGCCGTGATTCAATGACTCTATACAGTTCGGAATCATTCATTATATGCAGACCTGGAGTCAGCGACTCTGTACTGACGGGGAGTCAGTGATTCTGTACGTACCGCAAGTCAGTGACTCTGTACAGACCGGCAGTCAGTGATTCTGTGCGGCCCGGGAGTCAGTTACTCTGTCCAGACCGTGAGTCAGTGAATCTGCATCGACCGGAAGTCAATTACTATGTACAGACCGGGAGTCAGTGTCTCAGTTCAGACCGGTAGTCAGCACCTCTGCACAGACTGGGTGTCAATAACTCTCTGCAGACCGGGAGATAGTGATTCTTCACAGACCGGGAGTCAATAACTTTGAACGGAATGAGAGTTTGTGACTCTGTGCAGACCTGGAGTCAGTGATACTGCACAGACCGGGAGTCAGTGACTCTGTCCAGGCCGGGAGTCGGTGACTCTGTCCAGAACGGAATCAGTGACTCTGTTCAGACAGTGAATCAGTGAAACTGTGCAGACCTGGAGTCAGTGACTGTGTACAGATCGGGTGTCAGTGATTCTGTACAGACCTGGAGTCAGTGACTCTGTAAGGACCGGGAGTCAGTGAATTTTTACAGACGGGGTATCAGTGACTCTCTGCAGAGTCACTGCTTTCCGGTCTGTACAGAGTCACTGACACCGAGAGTTCGTGACTCTGTACAGACCGGAATCAGTGACTCTGCACAGACAGGGAGTCAGTGAAACTGTACATACCGAGAGTCAGTGAATCTGTGCAGACCGGGAGTCAGTGACTCTGTGGGACCGGGAGTCACTGACTCTGTACGGACCTGGAGTCAGTGTCTCTGTACAGACAGTGAGTCAGTGAATCTGTGCAGACCTGGCGTCAGTGGCTCTGTACAGAGCGGGTGTCAGTGTCTCTGTACAGACCTGGAGTCAGTGTCCCTGTGCAGACCGGGATTCAATGTCTCTGTGCAGACCGGAAGTCAGTGACTCTACATCGACAGGAAGTCAGTTAATCTCTACAGACCGGGAGTCAGTGACTCTGTGCATTGCGGGATACAGTGATTCTCTGCAGACCTACAATCAGTGAATCTGTATAGACCGGGGGTTCGTGAATCTGCACAGACCTGGAATCAGTGGCTCTGTACAGACCGGGTGTCAGTGACTCTGCACAGACCGGTTGACAGTGAGTCTTCATCGATCGGGAATCAGTGAATCTGTACAGACAGTGAGTCAGTGAATCTGCACAGACCTGGATTCATTGACTCAGTACAGATCGGAATCATTGACTCTGTGCATTCCTGCAGTCAGTGACTCTGTACGGACCGGTAGTTAGTGACTTTGTACAGACGGGGTGTCAGTGACTCTCAACAGAGTCACTGCCTTCCGGTCTGTACAGAGTCACTGACACCGAGAGTTCCTGACTCTGTACAGACCTGGAGTCAGTGACTCTGAACAGACCGGGTGTCAGTGACTGTACAGGCCGGGAGTCAGTGTCTCTGTACGAACCGGGAGTCGGTGACACTGTGCAGACTGGGAGTTAGGGACGCTGTAAAGACCAAAGTCAGTGTCTCTGTATCGAGTCGGTAGTCAGTGATTCTGTCCAGACGGGGAGTCATTGATTCTGTATAGACCTCCAGTCAGTGACTCTATGCAGACCGGTAGTCAGTGAGTCTGTCATACCGGGAATCAGTGATTCTGTACAGACCTGGAGTCAGTACCTCTGCACAGACCGGGAGTCAGTGGCTCTGTGCAGACAGGGAGTCAGTGATTCTTCACAGACCGGGAGTCAATAACTTTGAACAGTTCGGAATCATTGATTATGTACACACCTGGAGTCAGCGACTCTGTGCAGAGCCTGAGTCAGTGAATCTGTACAGGCCGGGAGTCCGTGACTCTGTATGGACCGGAATCAGGACTCTGTTAAGAGAGTGAATCAGTGAAACTATGCAGACCTGGAGTCAGTGGCTCTGTACTGATCGGGTGTCAGTGACTCTGTACAGACTGGACGTCAGTGAATGTGTACAGGCCGGAGTCAGTGACTCTGTACAGACCTGGAGTCATTGGCTCTGTCAGGACCGGGAGTCAGTGACGTTTTACAGACGAGGTGTCAGTGTCTCTCTGCAGAGTCACTGCCTTCCGGACTGTATATAGTCACTGACACCTGGAGTTCCTGACTCTGTACAGAACGGAATCAGTGACTCTGTACAGACAGGGAGTCAGTGAATCTGTGCATACCGAGATCCAGTGAATCTGTACAGACCGGGAGTCAGTGACTGTATGACCGGGAGTCACTGACTCTGTCCGGACCTGGCGTCAGTGGCTCTGCACAGACCGGGTGCCAGTGCCCCTGTGCAGATCGGGATTCAATGGCTCTGTGCAGACCGGGAGTCGGTGATTCTGTACGGATTGAAGTCGGTGACTCTGTGCAGACCGGAAGTCAGTGACTCTGTACAGACCGGGTGTCAGAGACTCTGTGCATAGCGGGATTCAGTGACTCTCTGCAGTCCTGGAGTCAGTGAGTCTGTACAGACCGGGATTTAGTGGCTCTGTGCAGACCGGAATCAGTGACCCTTTACAGACAGGGAGTCAGAGATTCTGTCCAGACCGGGTGTCAGTGAGTCTTAACAGACCGGGAGTCAGTAACTCTGAACAGACCGAGTGTTAGTGACTCTGTCCAACCGGGAGTCAGTGACGCTGTACGACCGGGCGTCAGTGACGCTGTGCAGACCTGGAGTCAGTGATTCTGCACACAACGGGAGTCAGTTACTCTGTATAGAACGGGAGTCAATTACTCTGTACAGGCCGGGAGTCAGCGACTCTGTGCAGTTCGGAATCATTGATTATTTGCAGACCTGGTGTCAGCGACTCTGTCCATTTCGGGAGTCAGTGATTCTGCACCGACCGGAAGTCGGTTACTCTGTACAGACCGGAATCAGTGACTCTGTTCAGACAGTGAGTCAGTGAATCTGAACTGACCTGCAGTCAGTGGCTCTGTACAGGCCGGGTGTCAGTGACTCTTTACAGACCGGGTTTCAGTGAGTTTTCATCGATCGGGAGTCAGTAAGTCTGTACAGACCGGGAGTCAGTGACTCGGTACAGGCCGGGGAGTGAGTGACTCTGTGCAGATCGGAATCATTGACTCTGTACAGATGGGGTATCAGTGAATCTATACAGGCCGGGAGTCCGTGACTCTGTTTGGACCGGAATCAGTGACTCTTTTCAGACAGTGATTCAGTGAACCTTTGCAGACAGTGGCTCTCTGCAGGTCGGGTGTCAATGACTCTGTCCAGACCGAAGTCAGTGATTCTGTAGAGACCGGGAGTCAGTGGCTCTGAAAGACAGGGAGTCAGTAACTCTGTACAGGCCGGGAGTCAGCGACTCTGTGCAGTTCGGAATCATTGATTAATTGCAGGCCTGGTGTCAGCGACTCTGTCCAGAGCGGGAGTCGGTAATTCTGCACCGACCGGAAGTCAGTTACTCTGTACGGACAGTGAGTCAGTGAATCTGTTCAGACAGTGAGTCAGTGAATCTGAACTGACCTGCAGTCAGTGGCTCTGTACAGGCCGGGTGTCAGTGACTCTTTACAGACCGGGTTTCAGTGAGTTTTCATCGATCGGGAGTCAGTAAGTCTGTACAGACCGGGAGTCATTGATTCTGTACAGACCTGGAGTGTGACTCTGTACAGGCCGGGATTCAGTGACTCTATACAGTTCGGAATCATTCATGATATGCAGACCTGGAGTCAGCGACTCTGTACTGACGGGGAGTCAGTGATTCTGTACGTACCGCAAGTCAGTGACTCTGTACAGACCGGCAGTCAGTGATTCTGTGCGGCCCGGGAGTCAGTTACTCTGTCCAGACCGTGAGTCAGTGAATCTGCATCGACCGGAAGTCAATTACTATGTACAGACCGGGAGTCAGTGTCTCAGTTCAGACCGGTAGTCAGTACCTCTGCACAGACTGGGTATCAATAACTCTCTGCAGACCGGGAGATAGTGATTCTTCACAGACCGGGAGTCAATAACTTTGAACAGAATGAGAGTTTGTGACTCTGTGCAGACCTGGAGTCAGTGACACTGCACAGACCGGGAGTCAGTGACTCTGTCCAGGCCGGGAGTCGGTGACTCTGTAAGAACCTGGAGTCAGTGTCTCTGTACAGACATTTAGTCAGTGAATCTGTGCAGACCTGGCGTCAGTGGCTCTGTACAGAGCGGGTGTCAGTGACTCTGTACAGACCTGGAGTCAGTGTCCCTGTGCAGACCGGGATTCAATGGCTCTGTGCAGACCGGAAGTCAGTGACTCTCCATCGACAGGAAGTCAGTTAATCTCTACAGACCGGGAGTCAGTGACTCTGTGCATTGCGGGATACAGTGATTCTCTGCAGACCTACAATCAGTGAATCTGTACAGACCGGGAGTTCGTGAATCTGCACAGACCTGGAATCAGTGGCTCTGTACAGACCGGGTGTCAGTGACTCTGCATAGACCGGTTGACAGTGAGTCTTCATCGATCGGGAATCAGTGAATCTGTACAGACAGTGAGTCAGTGAATCTGCACAGACCTGGATTCATTGACTCAGTACAGATCGGAATCATTGACTCTGTGCATTCCTGCAGTCAGTGACTCTGTACGGACCGGGTGTTAGTGACTTTGTACGGACGGGGTGTCAGTGACTCTCAACAGAGTCACTGCCTTCCGGTCTGTACAGATTCACTGACACCGAGAGTTCGTGACTCTGTACAGACCTGGAGTCAGTGACTCTGAACAGACCGGGAGTCAGCGACTGTACAGGCCGGGAGTCAGTGTCTCTGTACGAACCGGGAGTCGGTGACACTGTGCAGACTGGGAGTTAGGGACGCTGTAAAGACCAAAGTCAGTGTCTCTGTATCGACCACGAGTCAGTGACTCTGTACAAGTCGGTAGTCAATGATTCTGTCCAGACGGGGAGTCATTGATTCTGTACAGACGTGGAGTCATTGATTCTGTATAGACCTCGGGTCAGTGACTCTATGCAGACCGGTAGTCAGTGAGTCTGTCATACCGGGAATCAGTGATTCTGTACAGACCTGGAGTCAGTACCTCTGCACAGACCGGGAGTCCGTGGCTCTGTGCAGACAGGGAGTCAGTGATTCTTCACAGACCAGGAGTCAATAACTTTGAACAGAACGAGAGTTAGTGACTCTGTGCAGACCTGGAGTCAGTGACACTGCACAGACCGGGAGTCAGTGACTCTGTCCATGCCGGGAGTCGGTGACTTTGTGCAGACAGCGAATCAGTCACTCTGTCCAGACAGGGAGTCAGTGATTCTGTACAGACCGGAATCAGTGAAACTGTGCAGACCTGGAGTCAGTGACTGTGTACAGATCGGGTGTCAGTGATTCTGTACAGACCTGGAGTCAGTGACTCTGTCAGGACCTGGAGTCAGTGACTTTGTACAGACGAGGTGTCAGTGACTCTGTACAGACAGGGAATCAGTGAATCTGTGCATACCAAGAGTCAGTGAATCTGTACAGACCGGGAGTCAGTGACTCTGTAGGACCGGGAGTCACTGACTCTGCACGGACCTGGAGTCAGTGGCTCTGTACAGAGCGGGTGTCAGTGACTCTGTGCAGACCTGGAGTCAGTGTCCCTGGGCAGACCGGGATTCAATGGCTCTGTGCAGACCGGAAGTCACTGACTCTCCATCGACAGGAAGTCAGTTAATCTCAACAGACGGGGAGTCAGTGACTCTGTGCATTGCGGGATTCAGTGACTCTCTGCAGACCTACAATCAGTGAATCTGTACAGACCGGGAGCTCGTAAATCTGCACAGGCCTGGAATCAGTGGCTCTGTACAGACCGGGTGTCAGTGACTCTGCACAGACCGGTTGACAGTGAGTCTTCACAGATCGGGAATCAGTGACTCTGTAAAGACAGTGAGTTAGTGAATCTGCACAGACCTGGAGTCATTGGCTCTGTGCAGATCGGAATCATTGACTCTGTGCATTCCTGCAGTCAGTGACTCTGTACGGACCGAGTGTTAGTGACATTGTACAGACGGGGTGTCAGTGACTCTCAACAGAGTCACTGCCTTCCGGTCTGTACAGAGTCACTGACACCGAGAGTTCGTGACTCTGTACAGACCTGGAGTCAGTGACTTTGTACAGACAGCGAATCAGTCACTCTGTACAGACAGGCAGTCAGTGATTCTGCACAGACCGGAATCAGTGAATATGTACAGGCCGGGAGTCCGTGACTCTGCATGGACCGGAATCAGTGTCTCTGTTCAGACAGTGAGTCAGTGAAACTGTGCAGAGCTAGAGTCAGTGAATCTGTACAGACCGGGAGTTAGTGGCTCTGTGCAGACCGGGAGTCAATGATTCTGTCCAGACCGGGAGTCAGTGAGTCTTTACAGACCGGGAGTCAGCAACTCTGAACAGGCCGAGTGTTAGTGACTCTGTCCAACCGGGAGTCAGTGACGCTGCACGACCGGGAGTCAGTGATGCTGAACAGACCTGGAGTCAGTGACTCTGCACAGAAGGGGAGTCAGTTCCTCTGTATATAACGGGAGTCAATTCCTCTGTACAGGCCGGGAGTCAGCGATTCTGTGCAGTTCGGAATCATTGATTATTTCAGACCTGGTGTCAGCGACTCTGTCCAGAGCGGGAGTCAGTGATTCTGCACCGACAGGAAGTCGGTTACTCTGTACAGACCGGAATCAGTGACTCTGTTCAGACAGTGAGTCAGTGAATCTGAACTGACCTGCAGTCAGTGGCTCTGTACAGGCCGGGTGTCAGTGACTCTTTGCAGACCGGGTTTCAGTGAGTTTTCATCGATCGGGAGTCAGTAAGTCTGTACAGACCTGGAGTCAGTGACACTGCACAGACCGGGAGTCAGTGACTCTGTCCAGGCCGGGAGTCGGTGACTCGGTCCAGAACGGAATCAGTGACTATGTTCAGACAGTGAATCAGTGAAACTGTGCAGACCTGGAGTCAGTGACTGTGTACAGATCGGGTGTCAGTGATTCTGTACAGACCTGGAGTCAGTGACTCTGTAAGGACCGGGAGTCAGTGAATTTGTACAGACGGGGTGTCAGTGACTATCTGCAGAGTCACTGCTTTCCGGTCTGTACAGAGTCACTGACACCGAGAGTTCGTGACTCTGTACAGACCTGGAGTCAGTGACTTTGTACAGACAGCGAATCAGTCACTCTGTACAGACAGGCAGTCAGTGATTCTGCACAGACCGGAATCAGTGAATATGTACAGGCCGGGAGTCCGTGACTCTGCATGGACCGGAATCAGTGTCTCTGTTCAGACAGTGAGTCAGTGAAACTGTGCAGAGCTAGAGTCAGTGAATCTGTACAGACCGGGAGTTAGTGGCTCTGTGCAGACCGGGAGTCCATGATTCTGTCCAGACCGGAAGTCAGTGAGTCTTTACAGACCGGGAGTCAGCAACTCTGAACAGGCCGAGTGTTTGTGACTCTGTCCAACCGGGAGTCAGTGACGCTGCACGACCGGGAGTCAGTGATGCTGAACAGACCTGGAGTCAGTGACTCTGCACAGAAAGGGAGTCAGTTCCTCTGTATATAACGGGAGTCAATTCCTCTGTACAGGCCGGGAGTCAGCGATTCTGTGCAGTTCGGAATCATTGATTATTTCAGACCTGGTGTCAGCGACTCTGTCCAGAGCGGGAGTCAGTGATTCTGCACCGACAGGAAGTCGGTTACTCTGTACAGACCGGAATCAGTGACTCTGTTCAGACAGTGAGTCAGTGAATCTGAACTGACCTGCAGTCAGTGGCTCTGTACAGGCCGGGTGTCAGTGACTCTTTGCAGACCGGGTTTCAGTGAGTTTTCATCGATCGGGAGTCAGTAAGTCTGTACAGACCTGGAGTCAGTGACACTGCACAGACCGGGAGTCAGTGACTCTGTCCAGGCCGGGAGTCGGTGACTCTGTCCAGAACGGAATCAGTGACTATGTTCAGACAGTGAATCAGTGAAACTGTGCAGACCTGGAGTCAGTGACTGTGTACAGATCGGGTGTCAGTGATTCTGTACAGACCTGGAGTCAGTGACTCTGTAAGGACCGGGAGTCAGTGAATTTGTACAGACGGGGTGTCAGTGACTATCTGCAGAGTCACTGCTTTCCGGTCTGTACAGAGTCACTGACACCGAGAGTTCGTGACTCTGTACAGACCTGGAGTCAGTGACTTTGTACAGACAGCGAATCAGTCACTCTGTACAGACAGGCAGTCAGTGATTCTGCACAGACCGGAATCAGTGAATATGTCCAGGCCGGGAGTCCGTGACTCTGCATGGACCGGAATCAGTGTCTCTGTTCAGACAGTGAGTCAGTGAAACTGTGCAGAGCTAGAGTCAGTGAATCTGTACAGACCGGGAGTTAGTGGCTCTGTGCAGACCGGGAGTCAATGATTCTGTCCAGACCGGGAGTCAGTGAGTCTTTACAGACCTGGCGTCAGCAACTCTGAACAGGCCGAGTGTTTGTGACTCTGTCCAACCGGGAGTCAGTGACGCTGCACGACCGGGAGTCAGTGTTGCTGAACAGACCTGGAGTCAGTGACTCTGCACAGAAAGGGAGTCAGTTCCTCTGTATATAACGGGAGTCAATTCCTCTGTACAGGCCGGGAGTCAGCGATTCTGTGCAGTTCGGAATCATTGATTAATTGCAGACCTGGTGTCAGCGACTCTGTCCAGAGCGGGAGTCAGTAATTCTGCACCGACCGGAAGTCGGTTACTCTGTACGGACAGTGAGTCAGTGAATCTGTTCAGACAGTGAGTCAGTGAATCTGAACTGACCTGCAGTCAGTGGCTCTGTACAGGCCGGGTGTCAGTGACTCTTTACAGACCGGGTTTCAGTGAGTTTTCATCGATCGGGAGTCAGTAAGTCTGTACAGACCGGGAGTCATTGATTCTGTACAGACCTGGAGTGTGACTCTGTACAGGCCGGGATTCAGTGACTCTATACAGTTCGGAATCATTCATGATATGCAGACCTGGAGTCAGCGACTCTGTACTGACGGGGAGTCAGTGATTCTGTACGTACCGCAAGTCAGTGACTCTGTACAGACCGGCAGTCAGTGATTCTGTGCGGCCCGGGAGTCAGTTACTCTGTCCAGACCGTGAGTCAGTGAATCTGCATCGACCGGAAGTCAATTACTATGTACAGACCGGGAGTCAGTGTCTCAGTTCAGACCGGTAGTCAGTACCTCTGCACAGACTGGGTATCAATAACTCTCTGCAGACCGGGAGATAGTGATTCTTCACAGACCGGGAGTCAATAACTTTGAACAGAATGAGAGTTTGTGACTCTGTGCAGACCTGGAGTCAGTGACACTGCACAGACCGGGAGTCAGTGACTCTGTCCAGGCCGGGAGTCGGTGACTCTGTAAGAACCTGGAGTCAGTGTCTCTGTACAGACATTTAGTCAGTGAATCTGTGCAGACCTGGCGTCAGTGGCTCTGTACAGAGCGGGTGTCAGTGACTCTGTACAGACCTGGAGTCAGTGACTCTGTGCAGACCGGTAGTCAGTGGCTCTGTCAGACCGGGAATCAGTAACTCTGTATGGTCCTACAGTCAGTGACTCTGTAAGACCGGGAGTCAGTAACTCTGTACAGACCGGGCGTCAGTGACTCCGTACAGACCTGGAGGCTGTCAGTCTGTACAGACCGTGAGTCAGTGACACTGTGCAGTCGGGGTGTCAGTGCTGCTGTACAGACCTGGAGTCAGTGACTCAGCACAGACCGGGAGTCAGTTATTCTGTATGGAACGGGAGTCAATTACTCTGTACAGGCCGGGAGTCAGCGTCTCTGTGCAGTTCGGAATCATTGATTATGTACAAACCTGGAGTCAGCGACTCTGTGCAGAGCGGGAGTCAGTGATTCTGTAGCGACCCGAAGTCGGTGACTCTGTACAGTCAGTGAGTGCGTGAATCTGCGCAGATCTGGAGTCAGTGCCTCTTGCGGAACGGGTGTCAGTGAGTCTGTACAGACCGGAAGTCAGTGACTGTGTGCAGGCCGGGGAGTCAGTGACACTGTACGGACCGGGCGTCAGTGACTCCGTACAGACCCGGAGTCTGTCAGTCTGTACAGACCGGGAGTCAGTGACACTGTGCAGTCCGGGTGTCAGTGATGTTGTACAGACCTGGAGTCAGTGACACTGCACAGACCGGGAGTCAGTTACTCTGTATAGAACGGGAATCAATTACTCGGTGCAGGCCGGCAGTCAGCGACTCTGTGCAGTTCGGAGTCAGTGATTATGTACGCACCTGGAGTCAGCGACTCTGTACAGAGAGGGAACCAGTGATTCTGTACCGACCCGAAGTCGGAGACTCTATACTGACCGGAATCAGTGACCATGTACAGACAGTGAGTGAGTGAATCTGCGCAGATCTGGAGTCAGTGGCTCTGTGCGGACCGGGTATCAGTGAGTCTTCAGAGATCGGTAATCAGTGACTCTGTGCAGACAGTGAGTTTGTGAATATGCACAGACCTGGAGTCAGTGGCTCTGTACAGATCGGGTGTCAGTGACTCTGTACAGACCGGAAGTCAGTGACTTTTTTCAGGACCTGGAGTCGGGTTCTCTGTCCAGACCGGGAGTCAGTGGTTCTGTACAGATCGGGAGTCTGTGATCCTGTAAGGACCGGGAGTCAGTGAATCGGTACAAACGGGGAGTCATTGATTCTGTACAGAACTGGAGACAGTGAGTCTGTACAAAACCTGGAGTCAGTGACGCTGCACAGACCGGGATCCAGTGACTCCGTACAGACCTGGAGTCAGTGAGTCTGTGCAGACCTGGAGCAAGTGACGATGTACAGACCGGTAGTCAGTGAGTCTGTCCAGACCGGGAATCAATGACCCTGTACTGAAAGGGAATCATTTACCTTGTACAGACCGAGAGTTGGTGACTTTGTACAGACAGGGAATCTGTCACTCTGTACAGACCGGGAGTCAGTGATTCTGTACGGACCGGGAGTCGGTGACACTGTGCAGACCGGGAGTTAGGGACGCTGCAAAGACCAGAGTCAGTGTCTCTGAATCGACCACGAGTCAGTGACTCTGTACAAGTCGGTAGTCAGTGATTCTGTCCAGACGGGGAGTCCTTGATTCTGTGTAGACCTCGAGTCAGTGACTCTATGCAGACCGGTAGTCAGTGAGTCTGTCATACCGGGAGTCAGTAATTCTGTACAGACCTGGAGTCAGTACCTCTGCACAGAGCGGGAGTCATTGACTCTGTACAGACGGGGAATTATTGATTATGTATAGACCTGGAGCCAGTGACGCTGTGCAGATCTGGAGTAAGTGTCTCTGTACAGACCGTGAGTCAGTGAATCTGCATCGACCGGAAGTCAATTACTATGTACAGACCGGGAGTCAGTGTCTCAGTTCAGACCGGTAGTCAGTACCTCTGCACAGACTGGGTATCAATAACTCTCTGCAGACCGGGAGATAGTGATTCTTCACAGACCGGGAGTCAATAACTTTGAACAGAATGAGAGTTTGTGACTCTGTGCAGACCTGGAGTCAGTGACACTGCACAGACCGGGAGTCAGTGACTCTGTCCAGGCCGGGAGTCGGTGACTCTGTAAGAACCTGGAGTCAGTGTCTCTGTACAGACATTTAGTCAGTGAATCTGTGCAGACCTGGCGTCAGTGGCTCTGTACAGAGCGGGTGTCAGTGACTCTGTACAGACCTGGAGTCAGTGACTCTGTGCAGACCGGTAGTCAGTGGCTCTGTCAGACCGGGAATCAGTAACTCTGTATGGTCCTACAGTCAGTGACTCTGTAAGACCGGGAGTCAGTAACTCTGTACAGACCGGGCGTCAGTGACTCCGTACAGACCTGGAGGCTGTCAGTCTGTACAGACCGTGAGTCAGTGACACTGTGCAGTCGGGGTGTCAGTGCTGCTGTACAGACCTGGAGTCAGTGACTCAGCACAGACCGGGAGTCAGTTATTCTGTATGGAACGGGAGTCAATTACTCTGTACAGGCCGGGAGTCAGCGTCTCTGTGCAGTTCGGAATCATTGATTATGTACAAACCTGGAGTCAGCGACTCTGTGCAGAGCGGGAGTCAGTGATTCTGTAGCGACCCGAAGTCGGTGACTCTGTACAGTCAGTGAGTGCGTGAATCTGCGCAGATCTGGAGTCAGTGCCTCTTGCGGAACGGGTGTCAGTGAGTCTGTACAGACCGGAAGTCAGTGACTGTGTGCAGGCCGGGGAGTCAGTGACACTGTACGGACCGGGCGTCAGTGACTCCGTACAGACCCGGAGTCTGTCAGTCTGTACAGACCGGGAGTCAGTGACACTGTGCAGTCCGGGTGTCAGTGATGTTGTACAGACCTGGAGTCAGTGACACTGCACAGACCGGGAGTCAGTTACTCTGTATAGAACGGGAATCAATTACTCGGTGCAGGCCGGCAGTCAGCGACTCTGTGCAGTTCGGAGTCAGTGATTATGTACGCACCTGGAGTCAGCGACTCTGTACAGAGAGGGAACCAGTGATTCTGTACCGACCCGAAGTCGGAGACTCTATACTGACCGGAATCAGTGACCATGTACAGACAGTGAGTGAGTGAATCTGCGCAGATCTGGAGTCAGTGGCTCTGTGCGGACCGGGTATCAGTGAGTCTTCAGAGATCGGTAATCAGTGACTCTGTGCAGACAGTGAGTTTGTGAATATGCACAGACCTGGAGTCAGTGGCTCTGTACAGATCGGGTGTCAGTGACTCTGTACAGACCGGAAGTCAGTGACTTTTTTCAGGACCTGGAGTCGGGTTCTCTGTCCAGACCGGGAGTCAGTGGTTCTGTACAGATCGGGAGTCTGTGATCCTGTAAGGACCGGGAGTCAGTGAATCGGTACAAACGGGGAGTCATTGATTCTGTACAGAACTGGAGACAGTGAGTCTGTACAAAACCTGGAGTCAGTGACGCTGCACAGACCGGGATCCAGTGACTCCGTACAGACCTGGAGTCAGTGAGTCTGTGCAGACCTGGAGCAAGTGACGATGTACAGACCGGTAGTCAGTGAGTCTGTCCAGACCGGGAATCAATGACCCTGTACTGAAAGGGAATCATTTACCTTGTACAGACCGAGAGTTGGTGACTTTGTACAGACAGGGAATCTGTCACTCTGTACAGACCGGGAGTCAGTGATTCTGTACGGACCGGGAGTCGGTGACACTGTGCAGACCGGGAGTTAGGGACGCTGCAAAGACCAGAGTCAGTGTCTCTGAATCGACCACGAGTCAGTGACTCTGTACAAGTCGGTAGTCAGTGATTCTGTCCAGACGGGGAGTCCTTGATTCTGTGTAGACCTCGAGTCAGTGACTCTATGCAGACCGGTAGTCAGTGAGTCTGTCATACCGGGAGTCAGTAATTCTGTACAGACCTGGAGTCAGTACCTCTGCACAGAGCGGGAGTCATTGACTCTGTACAGACGGGGAATTATTGATTATGTATAGACCTGGAGCCAGTGACGCTGTGCAGATCTGGAGTAAGTGTCTCTGTACAGACCGAGATTCAGTAACGTTGAACAGACCGAGAGTTACACACTCTGTACGACCGGGAGTCAGTGACGCTGTGCGACGGGGAGTCAGTGACTCTGTACAGACCGGGAGTCAGTGACTCTGTCCAGACCTGGGGACAGAGTGTCTGTACGGACCTGAAGCCAGTTGCGCTGTGCAGACCTGGAGCCATTTACTCTGTATAGAACCGGAGTCAGTGACTCTGTGCAGACCGGCAGTAAGTGAGTCTGCACAGACCGGGATTCAGTGACTCTGTACAGACGGGGAATTATTGATTGTGTACAGACCTGGAGTCAGCGACTCTGCACAGACCTGGAGCCAGTGACGCTGTACAGACCTGGAGTCATTTACTCTGTATGGAACCGGAGTCAGTGACTCTGTACAGACCGGGATTCAGTGATTCTGTACAGACCGAAATCAGTGAATATGTACAGGCCGGGAGTCCGTGACTCTGCATGGACCGGAATCAGTGTCTCTGTTCAGACAGTGAAACTGTGCAGACCTCGAGTCAGTGAATCTGTACAGACCGGGAGTTCGTGGCTCTGTGCAGACCGGGAGTCAATGATTCTGTCCAGACCGGGAGTCAGTGAGTCTTTACAGACCGGGAGTCAGCAACTCTGAACAGGCCGAGTGTTAGTGACTCTGTCCAACCGGGAGTCAGTGACGCTGTACGACCGGGAGTCAGTGATGCTGTATATAACGGGAGTCAATTCCTCTGTACAGGCCGGGAGTCAGCGATTCTGTGCAGTTCGGAATCATTGATTATTTGCAGACCTGGAATCAGCGACTCAGTACAGAGAGCGATTCGGTGATTCTGTACCGACCGGAAGTCGGTGACTCTGTACAGATCGGAATCAGTGACTCTGTGCAGACCGGTAGTCAGTGGCTCTGTGAGACCGGGAATCAGTAACTCTGTATGGTCCTGCAGTCAGTGACTCTGTAAGACCGGGAGTCAGTAACTCTGTACAGACCGGGCGTTAGTGACTCCGTACAGACCCGGAGGCTGTCAGTCTGTACAGACCGTGAGTCAGTGACACTGTGCAGTCGGGGTGTCAGTGATGCTGTACAGACCTGGAGTCAGTGACTCAGCACAGACCGGGAGTCAGTTATTCTGTATGGAACGGGAGTCAATTACTCTGTACAGGCCGGGAGTCAGCGACTCTGTGCAGTTCGGAATCATTGATTATGTACAAACCTGGAGTCAGCGACTCTGTACAGAGCGGGAGTCAGTGATTCTGTACCGACCCGAAGTCGGTGACTCTGTACAGTCAGTGAGTGCGTGAATCTGCGCAGATCTGGAGTCAGTGGCTCTGTGCGGACCGGGTGTCAGTGAGTCTGTACAGAGCGGAAGTCAGTGACTCTGTCGCGACCGGAAGACGGTGACTCTGTACAGGCGGGAATCAGTGACTCTGTGCAGACAGTGAGTTAGTGAATACTGCACAGACCTGGAGTCAGTGGCTCTGTAAAGATCGGGTGTCAGTGACTCTGTACAGATCGGAAGTCAGTGACTGTGTGCAGGCCGTGGAGTCAGTGACACTGTACGGACCGGGCGTCAGTGACTCCGTACAGACCCGGAGTCTGTCAGTCTGTACAGACCGGGAGTCAGTGACACTGTGCAGTCCGGGTGCCAGTGATGTTGTACAGACCTGGAGTCAGTGACACTGCACAGACCGGGAGTCAGTTACTCTGTATAGAACGGGAATCAATTATTCGGTGCAGGCCGGCAGTCAGCGACTCTGTGCAGTTCGGAGTCATTGATTATGTACGCACCTGGAGTCAGCGACTCTGTACAGAGAGGGAATCAGTGATTCTGTACCGACCCGAAGTCGGAGACTCTGTACTGACCGGAATCAGTGACCATGTACAGACAGTGAGGGAGTGAATCTGCGCAGATCTGGAGTCAGTGGCTCTGTGCGGACCGGGTATCAGTGAGTCTTCAGAGATCGGTAATCAGTGACTCTGTGCAGACAGTGAGTTGGTGAATATGCACAGACCTGGAGTCAGTGGCTCTGTACAGATCGGGAATCAATGACCCTGTACTGAAAGGGAATCATTTACCTTGTACAGACGGGGAATTATTGATTGTGCACAGACCTGGAGTCAGCGACTCTGTACAGACCTGGAGTCAGTGACTCTGTATAGATCGGGAGTCAGTGAGTCTGTCCAGATGTGGGGACACAGCGTCTGTACAGACCTGGAGCCAGTTACGCTGTACAGACCTGGAGTCATTTATTCTGTATAGAACCGGAGTCAGTGACTCTGTACAGACCGGGAGTCAGTGATTCTGTACAGACCAGGAGTCAGTGGCTCTGTGCAGTCGGGGAGTCTTTGAATCTGCGCAGACCTGGAGTCAGTGACGCTGTACAGACCGGGTATCAGTGACTCTGTACAGACAGGGAGTCAGTGAATCTGTATGGACCCTGAGTCATTGACTATGTGCAGACTAGCAATAAGTGACTCTGCACAGACCGGGAGTCAGTGACAGTGCATGGACCGGACGTCAGTTTTGCTGCACGGACCGGAGGTCGGTGACTCCGCACAGGCCGAGGGTCAGTGATTCTGTGCGGACCGGGAGTCGGTGACTCTGTACAGACCGGGAATCAGTGCTTCTATAAAGACCTGGAGCACGTTACGATGTACAGACCGGGAGTCAGTGAGTCTGCACTGAAAGGGAATCATTCACCCTGTACTGAAAGGGAATCATTGTACCCTGTACAGAACGAGAGTTAGTAACTTTGTACAGACAGAGAGTCAGTGACTCTGTATAGACCATGAGTCATTGACTCTGTGCAGACCAGCAATCTGTGACTCTGTACAGACCGGGACTTAGGGACGCTGTAAAGACCAGAGTCAGTGTCTCTTACAGACCACGAGTCAGTGACTCTGTACAAGTCGGAAGTCAGTGATTCTGTACAGATGGGGAGTAATTGATTCTGTACAGACGTGGAGTCATTGATTCTGTATAGACCTGGACTCAATGGATCTGTACAGACCTGAAATCAGTGAAGCTGTACAGACGGGGAATTATTGATTATGTACAGACCTGGAGTCAGCGACTCAGTACAGACCTGGAGTCAGTGACTCTGTACAGACCTTGAGTCAGTAACTCTGAACAGACGGAGAGTTACTGACTCTGTACGACCGGGAGTCAGTGACGCTGTGCGACGTGGAGTCAGTGACTCTGTACAGACCTGGAGTCAGTGACTCTGCACAGACCGGGAGTCAGTTACCCTGAAAAGAACGGGAGTCAATTACTCTGCATAGGCCGGGAGTCAGCGACTCTGCAGTTCGGAATCATTGATTATGTACAGACCTGGTGTCAGCGACTCTGCACAGAGCGGGAGGCAGTGAGTTAGTGCAGACCTGGAGCCAGTGACGATGCACAGACTGGGGTTCAGTGAGTTTGTCCAGACCGGGAATCACTGACCCTGTCCATCCAGGGAATTAATGACCCTGCACAGTCGGAGATTTAGTGACTTTGCACAGACAGGGAGTCAGTGAATTCTTCAGACCGAGTGTCATTGAATCTGTGCAGACCAGCAATCAGTGAGACTGCACAGACCGGGAGTCAGTGACATTGCTTAGACCGGAAGTCAGTTTCGCGGCATGGACCGGAAGTCAGTGACTTTGTGCAGACTGGGAGTCAGTGAATCTCCAGGACCGGGAGTCAGTGAATCTCTACGACCGGGAGTCAATGACTCTGTACAGACCTGGAGACAGTGACGCTGCACAGACCGGGTGTCAGTGACTCTGTACAGACCGGAATCAGTGACTCTGTGCAGATAGGGATTCAGTGAATCTGAACATACCGAGAGCCAGTGGCTCTGTACAGACTGGTTTTCAGTATCTCTGTAGGACCGGGAGTCAGTGACTCTGTATCGACCGGTATCAGTGACGCTGTATAGACAGGGAGTCCGTGAATCTGAACATGCCGAGAGTCAGTGGCTCTGTACAGACCGGGAGACAGTGACTTTGTACAGACCTGGAGTCAGTGCTTCTGTACAGACCGGGAGTCAGTGTCTCTATGCAGACCGGGAGTCAGAGACTCTGTACTGACCGGGAGTCAGTGACTCTGTACAGAGCGGGAGTCAGTGACTGTGTACAGACGGGGAATTATTGATTATATGCACACCTGGATTCAGCGACTCTGTGCAGACCTGGAGTCAGTGACTCTATACAGACCGGGAGTAAGTGACTCTGTACGGACGGAGAGTCAGTTACTCTGAACAGACCAAGAGTTACTGATTCTGTACGACCGGGTGTCAGTGACGGTGTCCGACGGGAGTCAGTGACTCTGTACAGGCCAGGATTTAGTGACTTTGTACGGACCGGTATCAGTGACTCTGCAGACCTGGAATCAGTCAATCTGTACAGACCGGGAGTTCGTGGCTCTGTGCAGACCGGGAGTCAGTGAGTCTTTACAGACCGGGAGTCAGTAACTCTGAACAGACCGAGTGTTAGTGACTCTGTCCAACCGGGAGTCAGTGACGCTGTCCGACCGGGAGTCAGTGATGCTGCACAGACCTGGAGTCAGTGACTCTGCACAGACCCGGAGTCAGTTACTCTGTATAGAACGGGAGTCAATTATCTGTACAGGCCGGACTTCAGCGGCTCTGTACAGTTCGGAATCATTGATTACGTACAGACCTGGTGTCAGCGACTTTGTGCAGAGCGGGATTCAATGATTCTGTACCGACCGGAAGTCGGTTTCTCTGTACAGAGCAGAATCAGTGACTCTGTGCAGACAGTGAGTCACTGTTTCTGCACAGACCTGGAGTCAGTTTCTCTGTACAGACTGGGAGTCAGTGACTCTGTGCAGACCTGGAGTCAATTTCCCTGTGCAGACCGTTATTCAATGGCTCTGTGCAGACGTGGAGTCGCTGATTCTATACGGACCTGAAGTCGGTGACTCTGTGCAGACCTGAATTCAGTGACCGTGCATAGATCGAAAGTCAGTGACTCTGTACAGTCCAGGAGTCAGTGACTCTGTGCATAGCGGGATTCAGTGACTCCCTGCAGACCTGGAGTCAGTGAATCTGTACAGACCGGGAGTTAGTGATTCTGTACCGACCGGAATCAGTGACTCTGTGCAGACAGTGAGTCAGTGAATCTGCACAGACCTGGAGTCAGTTTCTCTGTGCAGACCGGGATTCAATGGCTCTTTGCAGACCGAGTGTCAGTGAGTCTTCATAGATCGGGAGTCAGTAAGTCTGTACAGAACGGGAGTCAGTGACTAGGTGCAGGCGGGGGAGTCAGTGACTCTGTACAGATCGGAATCATTGACTCAGTACAGTGAGGGAGTCAGTGACTCTGTACAGACCGGTAGTCAGTGGCTCTGTAAGACCGGGAATCAATAACTCTGTACAGTCCTGCAGTCAGTGACTCTGTACGGGCCGGGAGTCAGTGACTTTGGACAGACGGGGTGTCAGTGACTGTACAGTCCGGGAGTCAGTGTCTCTGTACAGACCGGAATCAGTGAATCTGTACAGACAGGGAGTCAGTGAATCTGTACAGGCCGGGAGTCCGTGACTCTGTATGGACCGGAATAAGTGACTCTGTCCAGACAGGGTGTCAGTGAAACTGTGCAGACTTGGAGTCAGTGGCTCTGTACAGATCGTGTATCAGTGACTCTGTACAGACCGGAAGTCAGTGACTGTATACAGGCTGGGTAGTCAGTGACTCTGTACAGACCTGGAGTCAGTGACTCTGTACGGACCGGGAGTCAGTGACTTTTTACAGACGGGGTGTCAGTGATTCTCTGCTGAGTCACTGCCTTCCAGTCTGTACAGAGTCACTGACACCAAGAGTTCGTGACTCTGTACAGACCGGAATCAGTGACTCTGTACAGACAGGGAGTCAGTGAATCTGTACATACCGAGTGTCAGTGAATCTGTACAGACCGTGAGTCAGTGACCCTTTAGGACCGGGAGCCAGTGACTCTGTACGGACCTGGTGTCAGTGGTTCTGTACAGACAGTTAGTCATTGAATCTATACAGACCTGGCGTCAGTGGCTCTGTACAGACCGGGATTCAGTGATTCTGTACATAAGTGGAGTCAGTTTCACTGTGCAGACCGGGATTCAATCGCTCTGTGCAGACCGGGAGTCGGTAATTCTGTACGGACTTGATGTCTGTGACTCTGTGCAGACCGGGAGTCAGTGACTTTGTGTATATCGGGATTCAGTGACTCTCTGCAGACCTGGAGTCAGTGAATCTGTACAGACCGGGAGTTAGTGGCTCTGTGCAGACCTGGAGTCAGTGATTCTGTCCAGACCGGTTGTCAGTGAGTCTTTACAGACTGGGAGTCAGTAACTCTGAACAGATCGAGTGTTCGCAACTCTGTCCAACCGGGAGTCAGTGACGCTGTACGACCGGGAGTCAGTGATGCTGCACAGACGTGGTGTCAGTGACTCTGCACAGCACGGGAGTCAGTTACTCTGTGCAGTTCGGAATGATTGATTATGTACCGATCTGGAGTCAGCGACTCAGTCCAGACCGGAATCAGTGGCTCTGTACAGACCGGTAGTCAGTGGCTCTGTAAGACCGGGAATCAATAACTCTGTACGGTCCTGCAGTCAGTGACTCTGCACAGACCGGAATCAGTGAATCTGTACAGACAGGGAGTCAGTGAATCTGTGCAGGCCGGGATTCCGTGACTCTTTATGGACCGGAATCATTGACTCTGTTCAGACAGTGAGTCAGTGAAACTGTGCGGACCTGGCGTCAGTGGCTCTGTGCAGACCGGGTGTCAGTGACTCTGTACAGACCTGGAGTCAGTGAATCTGCAGAGACCGCGAGTTAGTGGCTCTGTGCAGACCGGAAGTCAGCGATTCTGTCCAGACCGGGAGTTAGTGAGTCTTTACAGACCGTGAGTCAGTAACTCTGAACAGACCGAGTGTTCGTGACTCTGTCCAACCGGGAATCAGTGACTCTGTACGACCGGGAGTCAGTGATGCTCTGCAGACCTGGAGTCAGTGACCCTGCACAGACCGGGAGTCAGTTACTCTGTACAGAACGGGATTCAATTACTCTGTACAGGCCAGGAGTCAGCGACTCTGTGCAGTTCGGAATGATTGATTACGCACAGACCTGGAGTGAGCGTCTCTGTCCAGAGCGGGAGTCAGCGATTCAGTACCGAACGGAAGTCGGTTACTCTGTACAGACCGGAATCAGTGACTCTGTGCAGACAGTGAGTCAGTGAATTTGCACAGACCTGAAGTCAGTGGCTCTGTGCAGGCCTGGTGTCAGTGACTCTGTACAGACCGGGTGTAAGTGAGTCTTCAGAGATCGGGAGTCCCTAAGTATGTACAGACCGGGAGTCAGTGACTATGTACAGATCGGAATCGTTGACTCTGTAAAGAGAGGGAGTCAGAGACTCTGTACAGACCGGTAGTCAGTTGCTCTGTAAGACCGGGAATCAGAAACTCTGAGTAGTCCTGCAGTTACTCTGTACGGACCGGGAGTCAGTGACTTTGTACAGACGGGGTGTCAGTGACTCTCTACAGAGTCACTGCCTTCCGGTCTGTACAGAGTCACTGTCACCGAGAGTTCGTGACTCTGTGCAAACCTGGAGTCAATGACTCTGCACAGAACGGTAATCAGTGACTGCACAGGCCGGGAGTCAGTGTCTCTGTGCAGGCCGGAATCAGTGAATCTGTACAGACAGGGAGTCATGAATCTGTACAGGCCGGGAGTACGTTGGTCTGTATGGACCGGAATCAGTGACACTGTTCAGACAGTGAGTCAGTGAAACTGTGCAGACCTGGAGTCAGTGGCTCTGCACAGTTCGGGTGTCAGTGACTCTGTACAGACAGAGAGTCAGTGACTGTGTTCAGGCGGGGGAGCCATTGACTATGTACAGACCTGGAGTCAGTGACATTGTACGGACCGGGATTCAGTGACTCTGTACAGACCGGAATCAGTGACTCTGTACAGACAGGGAGTCAGTGAATCTGTACATACCGAGAGTCAGTGAATCTGTCCAGTCAGGGAGTCACTGACTCTGTAGGACCGGGAGTCACTGACTCTGTACGGAACAGGAGTCAGTGTCTCTGTACAGACAGTTAGTAAGTGAATCTGTACAGACCGGGAGTCAGTGACTCTGGACAGTGAGTTCGTCAGTGAATCTGTACAGACCTGGAGTCAGTGTCTCTGGACAGACCGGGTTTCAGTGAATCTCCACAGACCGGGTGTCACTGAGTCTTCAGAGAACGGGAGTCGGTAACTCTGAACGGACCGAGACTTAGTGACTCTGTGCCGACCTGGAGTCAATGCCTCTGTGCAGATCGGGAGTCAGTGTCTCTGTGCAGACCGGATTCAGTGATTCTGCACAGACCGAGAGTTACTGACTCTGTACGACCGGGTGTCAGTGACGCTGTCCGACGGGAGTCAGTGAGTATTTACAGACCAGGAGTCAGTAACTCTGAACAGACCGAGTTTTAGTGACTCTGTCCAACCGGGAGTCAGTGACGCTGTACGACGGGGAGCCAGTGATGCTGTACAGACCTGGACTCAGTGACTCTGCACAGACCGGAGTCAGTTACTCTGTATAGAACGGGAGTCAATTACTCTGTACAGGCCAGGAGTCAACGACTCTGTGCAGTTCGGAATCATTGATTATGTGCAGACCTGGAGTCAGCGACTCTGCACAGAGCGGGAGTCAGTGATTCTGTACCGACCGGAATTCGGTTACTCTGTTCAGACCGGAATCAGTGACTCTGTGCAGACAGTGAGTCAGTGAATCTGCACAGACCTTGAGTCAGTGGCTCTGTACTGGCCGGGTGTTAGTGACTCTGTACAGACCGGATGACAGTGAGACTTCATCGATCGGGAGTCAGTAAGTCTGTACAGACCGGGAGTCAGTGACTCGGTACAGGCCGGGGAGTCAGTGACTCTGTACAAGTCGGAATCATTGACTCTGTACAGAGAGGGAGTCAGTGACGCTGTACAGACCGGCAGTCAGTGGCTCTGTAAGACCGGGAATCAATAACTCTGTACAGTCCTGCAGCCAGTGACTGTTTACGGACCGGGAGTCAGTGACTTTGTACAGACGGGGTGTCAGCGACTCTCTACAGAGTCACTGCCTTCTGGTCTGCAGAGAGTCACTGACACCGAGAGTTCGTGACTCTGTGCAGACCTGGAGTCAGTGACTCTGTACACAGCGGAAATCAATTACTCTTTACATACCGGGAGTCAGTGACTCTCCACAGTCCGGGAGGCAATGATTCTGTACAGACCTGGAATCAGTTACTGTGCACAGACCTGGAGTCGGGTTCTCTGCACAGACCGGGAGTCAGTGGTTCTGCACAAAACGGGAGTCTGTGATTCTGTACGGACCGGGAGTCAGTGAATCTGTACAGACAGGGAATCATTGACCCTGTACAGACAGAGAGTTAGTGACTTTGAACAGACAGGGTGTCAGTGACTCTGCACAGACCGGAGGTCAGATTTACTGCAGGGACCGGAATTCAATGATTCTGGTCAGAAAGGTTGTCAGTGACTGCGTAGACCTGGAATCAGTGACACTGTGCAGACCGGGAGTCAGTGTCTCTGTACAGACAGGGAGTCAGTGAATCTGTGCAAACCGAGAGTCAGTGAAACTGTACAGACCTGGAATCAATGACACTGTGCAGACCGGGAGTCAGTGTCTCTGTACAGACAGAGAGTCAGTGAATCTGTGCAAACCGAGAGTCAGTGAAACTGTACAGACCGGAATCAGTGAATCTGTACAAACAGGGAGTCATTGATTCAGTACAGACAGGAAGTCAGTTTCTTTGTACAGACCAGGAGTCAGTGACTCTCTGCAGACCTGGAGTCAGTGAATTTGTGCAGACCGGGAGTTAGTGACTCTGTACAGACCGGGAGTCTGTGATTCTGTCCAGACCGGTAGTCAGTGAGTATGTACAGACCAGGAGTCAGTGACTCTGAACAGACCGAGTGTTCGTGTCTCTGTCCAACCGGGAGTCAGTGACTCTGTACGACCGGGAGTCAGTGATGCTGTTCAGACCTGGAGTCAGTGACTCTGCACAGACCGGGAGTCAGTTACTCTGTATAGAACGGGAGTCAATTACAATGTACAGTCCGGGAGTCAACGACTCTGCACAGAGCGGGAGTCAGTGATTCTGTACCGACCGGAAGTCGGTTACTCTGTACAGACCGGAATCAGTGACTCTGTGCAGACAGTGAGTCAGTGAATCTGCACAGAACTTGAGTCATTGGCTCTGTACAGACCGGATGACAGTGAGTCTTCATGGATCGGGAGTCAGTAAGTCTGTACAGACCGGGAGTCAGTGATTGTACAGGCCGGGAGTCAGTGTCTCTGCACCGACCGGAATCAGTGAATCTGTACAGACAGGGAGTGAGTGAATCTGAACAGGCCGGGAGTCCGTGACTTTGTCTGCACCGGAATCAGTGACTCTGTTCAGGCAGTGAGTCAGTGAAACTGTGCAGACCTGGAGTCAGTGTATCTGTACAGAGAGTTAGTCAGTGAATCTGCACAGACCTGGATTCAGTGGCTCTGTAAGACCGGGATTCAGTAACTCTGTACAATCCTGCAGTCAGTGACTCTGTACGGACCGGGAGTCAGTGACTTTGTACAGACGGGGTGTCAGTGACTCTCTACAGAGTCACTGACACTCCAGGTCTGCACAGAGTCACGAACTCTCGGTGTCAGTGACTCTGTACAGACCGGAAGGCAGTGACTCTGTACGGAGTCACTGCCTTCCGTGACTCTGCATGTACCGGAATCAGTGACTCTGTTCAGGCAGTGAGTCAGTGAAACTGTGCAGACCTGAAGTCAGTGGCTCTGTACAGATCGGGTGTCAGTGACTCTGTACAGACCGGAAGTCAGTGACTGTGTACAGACTTGGAGTCAGTGACTCTGTACGGACCGGGAGTCAGTGACTTTGTACAAACGGGGTGTCAGTGACTCTCTGCAGGTTCACGGCCTTCCCGTCTGTACGGAGTCACTGACACCGAGAGTTCCTGACTCTGTACAGACCGGAAGTCAGTGACTGTGTACAGACTTGGAATCAGTGACTCTGTACAGACAGGGAGTCAGTGAATCTGTACATACCGAGAGTCAGTGAATCTGTACAGACCGGGAGTCAGTGACTCTGTACGGACCTGGATTCAGTATCTCTGCACAGACAGTTCGTCAGTGAATCTGTACAGACCAAGCGTCAGTGACTGTGCACAGACCGGGAGTCAGTGATCTGTACAGAACTGGAGTCAATTGCTCTGTACAGGCCGGGAGTCAGCGACTCTGTGCAGTTCGGAATCATTGATCATGTACAGACTGGAGTCAGCGACTCTGTACAGAACGGGGTTCAGTGGTTCTGTAACGACCGGAAATCGGTTACTCTGTATGGACTGGAATCAGTGACTCTGTGCATGCAGTGAGTCAGTGAATCTGCACAGACCTGAAGTCAGTGGCTCTGTGCAGGCCGGTTGCCAGTGACTCTGTACAGACCGGGTGTAAGTGAGTTTTCAGAGATCGGGAGTTAGTGTCTCTGTGCAGACCGGGAGTCAGTGACTATGTACAGATCGGAATTATTGACTCTGTACAGAGAGGGATTCAGTGACTCTGTACAGACCGGTAGTCAGTGGCTCTGTAAGACCGGGAATCAGCAACTCGATACGGTCCTGCAATCAGTTACTCTGTACGGACCGGGTGTCAGTGACTTTGTACAGACGGGGGGTCAGTAACTCTCTACAGAGTCACTGCCTTCCGGTCTGTACCGAGTCACTGACACCGAGAGTTCATGACTCTGAACAGACCTGGAGTCAGTGACTCTGTCGGACCGGTGCTCACTGACTCTGGACGGACCTGGAGTCAGTGTCTGTGTACAGACAGTTAGTCAGTGAATCTGTACAGACCTGGCGTAAGTGGCACTGTACAGACCGGGTGTCAGTGACTCTGTACAGACCTGGAGTCATTGACTCTGCACAGACCGGGCGTCAGTTACTCTGTATAGAACGGGAGTTAATTAGTCTGTGGAGGCCGGGAGTCAGCGACTCTGTGCAGTTCGGAATCATTGACTTTATGCACAGACCTGATGTCAGCGACTCTGTGCAGAGCGGGAGTCAGTGATTCTGTACCGACCAGAAGTCGGTTACTCTGTACAGATCGGAATCAGTGACTCTGTACAGACAGTGAGTCAGTGAATCTGCACAGACCTGGAGTCAGTGGCTCTGTAGAGGCCGGGTGTTAGTGACTCTTTACAGACCGGGTGTCAGTGAGTCTTCATAGATCTGGAGTCAGTGGCTCTGTACTGACCATGAGTCAATGACTGTGTACAGACCTGGAGTCAGTGCCTCTGTACATACCGGGAGTTAGTGTCTCTGTGCAGACCGGGAGTCTGTGTCTCTGTGTGGACCGGAATCAGTGATTCTGCACAGACCGGGAGTCAGTGTCTCTGCACAGACCGAGAATTAGTAACTCTGAACAGACCGAGAGTCACTGACTCTGTACGACCGGGAGTCAGTGACGCTGTACGACGGGGAGACAGTTCCTCTGTGTGGAACCAGAGTCATTGCCTCAGTACAGTCCGGGAGTTAGTGACTCTGTACGAACCGGAATCAGTGATTCTTTGCAGACTGGGAGTCAGTGTATCTATACAGGACGGGAGTCAGTCACTCTGTACAGACCTGGAGTCAGTTACATTGTACAGACTGGGAGTCAGTGAATCGGTACAGACCGGAAGTCAATTACTCTTTACAGACCGGGAGTCAGTGACTCTCCACAGTCCGGGAGGCAAAGATTCTGCACAGACCGGGAGGCAGTGAGTCGATATGGACCCGGAGTCAGCAACTCTGAACGGACCGAGCGTTCGCCACTCTGTTCAGAGCTGAAGTCAGTAACTCTGCACAGACCGGGAGACAGTGGCTCTGTACAGACCGGGTGTCAGTGAATCTGCACAGAGCGGGTGTCAATGACTCTGTACAGAGAGGGAGTCAGTGACTCTGCACAGACCGGTACTCAGTCATTCTGTACAGACCTGGAGTCATTGCCTCTGTCCGGACCGAAAGTCAGTGAGTCTGTACAGACTGGGATTCAGTGACTCTGTGCAGTCGGGGAGTGATTGATTCTGTACAGGCCGGTCGTCAGTGATTCTTTGCAGACCTGAATTCAGTGACCTTGTCCAGACCGGGAATCGGTGTTTCTGTACGGACCGGATCTCGGTGACTCTGTACAGACCGGGCGTCAGTGACTCTTTGCAGACCGGGAGTCGGTCACTCTGTACAGACCGCGTGCCCGTGATTCTGTACAGACCTGGAATCAGTTACTGTGCACAGACCTGGAGTCGGGTTCTCTGCACAGACCGGGAGTCAGTGGTTCAGTACGAAACGGGCGTCTGTGATTCTTTACGGACCGGGAGTCAGTGAATCTGTACAGACAGGGAATCATTGACCCTGTACAGACCGAGAGTTAGTGACTTTGAACAGACAGGCTGTCAGTGACTCTGCATAGACCGGAAGTCAGTTTCGCTGCACGGACCGGAAGTCAGTGATTCTGGACAGAAAGGGAGTCAGTGACACTGCATAGACCGGGAATCAGTGACACCGTGCAGACCGGGAGTCAGTGACTCTGTACAGACAGGGAGTCAGTGAATCTGTACAGACCTGGAGTCAGTGGCTCTGCACAGACCGGTGTCATTGACTCTGTACAGACCGGGTGTCAGTGTGTCTTCAGAGACCGTGAGTCGGTAACTCTGAACGGACCGAGACTTAGTGACTCTGTACCGACCTGGAGTCAGTGAATCTGTACAAACAGGGAGTCATTGATTCAGTACAGACCTGGAGTCAGTGGCTCTGTGCAGACCGGGATTCAATGGCTCTGTACAGACCTGGAGTCATTGAATCTGCACAGACCGGGCGTCAGTTACTCTGTATAGAACGGGAGTCAATTACTCTGTAAAGGCCGGGAATCAGCGACTCCGTGCATTTCGGAAACATTGACTTCATGCACAGACCTGATGTCAGCGACTCTGTGCAGAGCGAGAGTCAGTGATTCTGTACCGACCAGAAGTCGGTTACTCTGTACAGACCGGAATCAGTGACTCTGTACGGACAGTGAGTCAGTGAATCTGCACAGACCTGGAGTCAGTGGCTCTGTCGAGGCCGGGTGTCAGTGAATCTGTACAGACCTGGAGTCAGTGGCTCTGCACAGACCGGTGTCAGTGACTCTGTACAGACCGGGTGTCAGTGAGTCTTCAGAGACCGGGAGTCGGTAACTCTGAACGAACCGAGACTTAGTGACTCCGTACGGACTTGGAGTCAGTGACTCAGCACAGGCCGGGAGTCATTGACACTGTGCAGACCGGAATCAGTGAATCTGTACAAACAGGGAGTCATTGATTCAGTACAGACCTGGAGTCAGTTTCTCTATGCAGACCGGGATTCAATGGCTCTGTGCAGACCGGGAGTCGGTGATTCTGTACGGACTTGAAGTCGGTGAATCTGTGCAGACCGGAAGTCAGTGACTCTGCATCGACCGGAAGTCAGTTACTCTGTACACACCGGGAGTCAGTGATTCTGTGTATAGCGGGATTCAGTGACTCGCTGCAGACCAGGAGTCAGTGAATCTGCACAGACCAGGAGTTAGTGCGTCTTTCCAGACCGGGAGTCAGTAACTCTGAATAGACCAAGTGTTAGTGACACTGTCCAACCGGGAGCCAGTGACGCTGTACGACCGGGAGTCAGTGATGCTGTGCAGACCTGGAGTCAGTGCCTCTGTGCAGACTGGGAGTTAGTGTCTGTGTGCAGACCGGGAGTCAGTGTCTCTGTGCAGACCGGATTCAGTGATTCTGCACAGACCGGGAGTCAGTGACTCTTTACACACCGTGAGTCAGTGAATCTGTACAGACGGGGAATTATTGATTCTGTGCACACCTGGAGTCAGCGACTCTGTGCAGACCTGGAGTCAGTGACTGTGTACAGACCGGGAGTCAGTGATTCTATACAGACCGAGTGTCAGTCACTCTGAACAGACGGAGAGTTACTGACTCTGTACGACCGGGTGTCAGTGACGCTGTCCGACAGGAGTCAGTGACTCTGCACAGACCGGGAGACAGTTACTCTGTAAAGAACCGGAGTCAGTGACTCTGTGCAGGCCAGGAGTTCGTGACTTTGTACGGACCGGAATCAGTGATTCTGTACAGACATGGAGTCCGTAGATATGTACAGGACGGGAGTGAGTCACCCTGTGCAGACCTGGAGTCAGTTACTCTGTATAGAAAGGGAGTCAGTGACTGTGTACAGGCCGGGTGTTTGAGACTCTGTACAGACCTTATGTCAATTACGCTGTGCAGACTGGGAGTTAGCGACTCTGTAGAGACCTGGAGTCGGGTTCTCTGTACAGACCGTGAGTCAGTGGTTCTGTACAGAATGGGAATGTGTGATTCTGTACGGACCGAGAGTCAGTGAATCCGTACAGATGGGGAGTCATTGATTCTGTACACACCTGGAGTCAGTGACTCTGTCCAGATCTGGGGACAGTTGTCTGTACAGAGCTGGAGCCAGTGACGCTGCACAGACCGAGAATCAGTAACTCTGAACAGGCCGAGAGTTACTGACTCTGTACGACCGGGATTCATTGACTCTGTACAGTCGGGGAGTCATTGATTCTGTACAGGCCGGTCGTCAGTGATTCTTTACAGACCTGAATTCAGTGACGTTGTCCAGACCGGGAATCGGTGTTTCTGTACGGACCGGAACTCGTTGACTCTGCACAGACCGGGCGTCAGTGACTCTTTGCAGACCGGGAGTCGGTCACTCTGTACAGACCGGGTGTCCGTGATTCTGGACAGACCTGGAATCAGTTACTGTGCACAGACCTGGAGTCGGGTTCTCTGCACAGACCGGGAGTCTGTGATACTGTACGGACCGGGAGTCAGTGAATCTGTACAGACAGGGAATCATTGACCCTGTACAGACCGAGAATTATTGTCTTTGAACAGGCAGGGTGTCAGTAACTCTGCATAGACCGGAAGTCAGATTCGCTGCACGGACCGGAAATCAGTGATTCTGGTCAGAAAGGGAGTCAGTGACTCTGCATAGACCGGGAATCAGTGACACTGTGCAGACCGGGAGTCAGTGAGTCTGTACAGACAGGGAGTCAGTGAATCTGTACAAACCGATAGTCAGTGAATCTGTACAGACCGGGAGTCAGTGACTCTGTCGGACTGGGAGTCACTGAATCTGTACAGACCTGGAATCAGTATCTCTGTTCAGACAGTTAGTCAGTGACTATGTACAGGCATGAAGTAATTTCCCTGTGCAGACCGGGATTCAATTGCTCTGTGCAGATCCGGAGTCGGTGATTCTGTACGGACTTGAAGTCGGTGACTCTGTGCAGACCGGAAGTCAGTGACTCTGCATAGACCGGAAGTCAGTTACTCTGTGCAGACCGGGAGTCAGTGATTCTGTCCAGATCGGGTGTCAGTGAGTCTTGACAGACCGGGAGTCAGTAACTCTGAACAGACCGAGTGTTAGTGACTCTGTCCAACCGGGAGTCAGTGACTCTGGACGACCGGGAGTCAGTGATGCTGTGCAGACCTGGAGTCATTGCCTCTGTGCAGACCGGGAGTTAGTGTCTCTGTTCACAACGGGAGTCCGTGTCTCTGTGCAGACCGGATTCAGTGATTCTGCACAGACCGGAAGTCAGTGACTCTGTACAGACAGGGAATCATTGACCCTGTACAGACTGAGAGTGAGTGACTTTGAACAGACAGGGATTCAGTGCCTCTGCACAGACCGGAAGTCAGATTCGCTGCACGGACCGGAACTCAGTGATTCTGGACAGAAAGGGAATCAGTGACTCTGCATCGACCGGGAATCAGTGACACTGTGCAGAACGGGAGTAAGTGACTCTGCACAGACCGGAATCAGTGACTCTGTACAGACCGGGAGTCAGTGACTCTGTACAGAGGGGGAATTATTGACTATTTGCACAGCTGGAGTCAGCGACTCTGTGCAGACCTGGAGTCAGTGAATCTGGACAGACCGAGAGTCAGTAACTCTGAACAGACCGAGAGTTACTGTCTCTGTACGACCGGGTGTTAGTGACGCTGTCCGACGGGAGTCAGTGACTCTGCACACACCGGGAGACAGTTACTCTGTATGGAACCGCAATCAGTGACTCTGTGCAGGCCGGGAGTTAGTGACCTTGTACGGACCGGAATCAGCGATCCTGTACAGACAGGGAGTCCGTGAATGTGTTTCGGACGGGAGTCAGTCACCCTGTGCAGACCTGGAGTCAATTACTCTGTATAGAACGGGAGTCAGTTTCTCTTTGCAGGCCGGTAGTTTGTGACTCTGTACGGACCTGAATCAGTGATTCTGTAAAGAAAGGGAGTCAGTGGCTCTGTACAGACCTGGAATCAGTGAATCTGTGCAGAACGAGAGGCACTCACTCTGTACGACCGGGAGTCAGTGACGCAGTACGACGGGGAGTCAGTGACTCTGGATAGAACCGGAGTCACTGACTCTGTACAGGCCGGGAGTTAATAACTCTGTACGGACCGGAATCAGTGATTCTGTGCAGACTGGGAGTCAGTTTATCTGTACCGGACGGGAGTCAGTGAATCTGCATAGACCGGAAGTCAATTACTCTTTACAGACCGGGAGTCAGTGACTCTGTACAGACCAGTAGTCAGTGACTTTGTCCAGACGGAATGTCAGTGACTCTCCACAGACCGGGAGGCAATTATTCTGGACAGACCGGGAGGCAGTGAGTCTTCATAGACCCGGAGTCAGTGACCCTGTAAAGACCGGAATCAGTGACTCTGTGCAGAGAGTGAATCAATGAATCTGTACAGATCTGGATTCAGTGGCTCTGCACAAGCCGAGTGTCAGTGGCTCTGTCGACTCCGGGTGTCATTGATTCTGTACAGACAGGAAGTCAGTGACTCTGCACAGGCCGGGGAGTCAGAGACTCTGCACAGACCTGGAGTCAGTGGCTCTGTAAGAGCGGGAGTCAGTAACTCTGTAGAGACCGGGCGTCCGTGACTCCGTACAGACCGGGAGTCAGTGATTCTTTACAGACCTGGAGTCAGTGCCTCTGCACGGACCGAGAGTCAGTGAGTCTTTACAGACCGGGAATCAGTGACTCTGTACAGTCGGGGAGTCATTGATTCTGTACAGACATGGAGTCAGTGAAGCTGCACAGACCGGGAGTCAGTGACTCTCTACAGACCTGCAGTGAGTGATTCTGCACAGGCCTGGAGCAAGTGACGCTGTACAGAACGGAATTCAGTGAATCTGGACAGACCGGGAGTCAATGACTCTGTACAGACGTGGAGTACGTGATTCTGTGCAGAGCGGGAGTCAGTGATTCTGTGCAGACCGGAGTTAGTGACTCTGCAGAGACCGTGCGCAAGTGACTCTGTAGAGACCTGGTGTCAGTGACTCTGTACAGACCTGGAGTCAGTGAGTCTGTACAGACCGGGAGTAAGTGACTCTATTCAGACCGAGAGTCAGTGATTCGGAAAGGACCGTGAGTCAGTGACTCTGTACAAACAGGAATCAGTGACTCTGTGCAAACAGTGAGTCAGTGAATCTGCACAGACCTGAAGTCAGTGGCTCTGTACAGGCCGGGTGTCAGTGACTCTGCACAGACCGGATGTAAGTGAATCTTCATAGATCGGGAGTCAGTAAGTCTGTACAGACCGGGAGTCAGTGACAATGTACGGAACGGAATCACTGAATCTGCACAGAGTGGGAGTCAATGACTCTGTACAGACCGGTAGTCAGTGGCTCTGTAAGCCCGGGAATCAGTACCTCTGTACAGTCCTTCAGTCAGTTAATCTGTACGGACCGGGAGTCAGTGACTTTGTACAGACGGGGTCAGTGACTCTCTGCAGTGTCACTGACTTCCAGTCTCTACTGAGTCACTGCCTTCCGGTCTGCACAGAGTCACTGACACCGAGAGTTCGTGACTCTGTACAGACCGGGAATCAGTGACTCTGTACAGTCGGGGAGTCATTGATTCTGTACAGACATGGAGTCAGTGAAGCTGCACAGACCGGGAGCCAGTGACTCTCTACAGACCTGCAGTGAGTGATTCTGCACAGGTCTGGAGCAAGTGACGCTGTACAGAACGGAAGTCAGTGAATCTGGACAGACCAGGAGTCAGTGACTCTGCACAGACCGGAGTTAGTGAGTCTGCACAGACCGTGCGCAAGTGACTCTGTACAGACCTGGTGTCAGTGACTTTGTACAGACCTGGAGTCAGTGAGTCTGTACAGACCTGGAGTAAGTGACTTTATTCAGACAGAGAGTCAGTGATTCGGAAAGGACCGTGAGTCAGTGACTCTGTACAAACAGGAGTCAGTGACTCTGTTCAAACACTGAGTCAGTGAATCTGCACAGACCTGAAGTCAGTGGCTCTCTACAGGCCGGGTGACAGTGACTCTGTACAGACCGGAAGTCAGTGACTGTGTACAGGCCGGGGAGTTAGTGAATCTGTGCACAGCGGGATTTAATGGCTCTGTGCAGACCGGGAGTCGGTGATTCTGTACGGACTTGAAGTCGGTGACTCTGTGCAGACAGGGAGTCAGTGGCTCTGTAAGACCTGGAATCAGTACCTCTGTACAGTCCTTCAGTCAGTTACTCTGTACGGACCGGGAGTCAGTGACTCTGCACAGTCGGGGAGTCATTGATTCTGTACAGACATGGAGTCAGTGAAGCTGCACAGACCGGGAGCCAGTGACTCTCTACAGACCTGCAGTGAGTGATTCTGCACAGACCTGGAGCAAGTGACGCTGTACAGACCGGATGTCAGTGAATCTGGACAGACCGGGAGTCAGTGACTCTGTACAGACGTGGAGTACGTGATTCTGTGCAGACCAGGAGTCAGTGATTCTGCACAGACCGGAGTTAGTGACTCTGCACAGACCGTGCGCAAGTGACTCTGTGCAGACCTGGAGTCAGTGAGTCTGTACAGACCGGGAGTAAGTGACTCTATTCAGCCCGAGAGTCAGTGATTCGGAAAGGACCGTGAGTCAGTGACTCTGTAGAAACAGGAGTCAGTGACTCTGTGCAAACACTGAGTCAGGGAATTTGCACAGACCTGAAGTCAGTGGCTCTGAACAGGCCGGGTGACAGTGACTCTGCACAGACCGGATGTAAGTGAGTCTTCATAGATCGGGAGTCAGTAAGTCTGTACAGACCGGGAGTCAGTGACAATGTACAGAACGGAATCACTGAATCTGCATAGAGTGGGAGTCAGTGACTCTGTACAGACCGGTAGTCAATGGCTCTGTAAGACCGGGAATCAGTACCTATGTACAGTAATTCAGTCAGTTACGTTGTACGGACCGGGAGTCAGTGACTTTGTACAGACGGGGAGTCAGTGACACTCTGCAGTGTCACTGCCTTCCGGTCTCTACTGAGTCACTGCCTTCCGGTCTCTACAGTCACTGACACCGAGAGTTCGTGACTCTGGACAGACCTGGAATGAGTGACTCTGCACAGAGCTGGAGTCAGTGACTGTACAGGCCGGGAGTCACTTTTTCTGTACAGACCGGAATCAGTGAATCTGTACAGACAGGGAGTCAGTGAAAATGTGCAGATCTGGAGTCAGTGGCTCTGTACAGATCGGGTGTCAGTGACTCTGTACAGACCGGAAGTCAGTGACTGTGTACAGGCCGGGGAGTCAGTGACTCTGTACAGACCTGGAGTCAGTGACTCTGTACAGACAGGGAGTCAGTGAATCTGTACATACCGAGAGTCATTGAATCTGTACAGACAGGGAGTCAGTGAATCTGTACAGGCCGGGATTCCGTGACTCTTTATGGACCGGAATCAGTGACTCTGTTCAGGGAGTGAGTCAGTGAAACTGTGCGGACCTGGCGTCAGTGGCTCTGCACAGACCGGGTGTCAGTGACTCTGTGCAGACCTGGAGTCAGTGTCCCTGGGCAGACTGGGATTCAATGGCTCTGTGCAGACCGGGAGTCGGTGATTCGGTACGGACTTGACGTCGGTGACACTGACAGAAGTCAGTGCCTCTGCATAGACCGGATGTCAGTTATTCTGTACAGGCCGGCAGTCAGTGACTCTGTGCATAGCGGGATTCAGTGACTCTCTGCAGACCTGGAGTCAGTGAATCTATCCAGACTGGTAGTTAGTGGCTCTGTGCAGAACGGGAGTCAGCGATTCTGTCCAGACCGGGTGTCAGTGAGTCTTTACAGACCGGGAGTCAGTAACTCTGAACAGACCGAGTGTTAGTGACTCTCTCCAACCGGGAGTCAGTGACGCTGGACGACCGGGAGTCAGTGATTCTGTACAGACCTGGAGTCAGTGACTCTACACAGACCGGGAGTCAGTTACTCTGTATAGAATGGGAGTCAATTACACTGTACAGGCCGGGAGTCAGCGTCTCTGTGCAGTTCGGAATCATTGATTATGTACAGACCTGGAGTCAGCGATGCTGTACAGACCGGGATAAGTGAGTCTGTGCAGACAGTGAGTCAGTGAATCTGCACAGACCTGGAGTCAGTGGCTCTGTACAGGCCGGGTCTCAGTGTCTCTGTACAGACCGGGTGTCAGTGAGTCTTCAGAGATCGGGAGTCATTACATCTGTACAGACCAGGAGTCAGTGACTCGGTACTGGCCGAGGAGTCAGTGGCTCTGTAAGACGGGAAATCCGTAACTCTGTACGGTCCTGCAGTCAGTGAATCTGTAGAGACCGGAATCAGTTAATCTGTCCAGACAGGGAGTCAGTGAATTTCTTCAGACCAGTTGTCAGTGACTTTGTCCAGACGGAATGTCAGTGACTCTCCACAGACCGGGAGGCAATGATTCTGTACAGACCGGGGGAAGTGAGTCTTCATAGACCCGGAGTCAGTGACCCTGTAAAGACCGGAATCAGTGACTCTGTGCAGAGAGTGAATCAATGAATCTGTACAGATCTGGATTCAGTGGCTCTGCACAAGCCGAGTGTCAGTGGCTCTGTCGACTCCGGGTGTCATTGATTCTGTACAGACAGGAAGTCAGTGACTCTGCACAGGCCGGGGAGTCAGAGACTCTGCACAGACCTGGAGTCAGTGGCTCTGTAAGAGCGGGAGTCAGTAACTCTGTAGAGACCGGGCGTCCGTGACTCCGTACAGACCGGGAGTCAGTGATTCTTCACAGACCTGGAGTCAGTGCCTCTGCACGGACCGAGAGTCAGTGAGTCTTTACAGACCGGGAATCAGTGACTCTGTACAGTCGGGGAGTCATTGATTCTGTACAGACATAGAGTCAGTGAAGCTGCACAGACCGGGAGTCAGTGACTCTCTACAGACCTGCAGTGAGTGATTCTGCACAGGCCTGGAGCAAGTGACGCTGTACAGAACGGAAGTCAGTGAATCTGGACAGACCGGGAGTCAGTGACTCTGTACAGACGTGGAGTACGTGATTCTGTGCAGAGCGGGAGTCAGTGATTCTGTGCAGACCGGAGTTAGTGACTCTGCACAGACCGTGCGCAAGTGACTCTGTAGAGACCTGGTGTCAGTGACTCTGTACAGACCTGGAGTCAGTGAGTCTGTACAGACCGGGAGTAAGTGACTCTATTCAGACCGAGAGTCAGTGATTCGGAAAGGACCGTGAGTCAGTGACACTGTACAAACAGGAATCAGTGACTCTGTGCAAACAGTGAGTCAGTGAATCTGCACAGACCTGAAGTCAGTGGCTCTGTACAGGCCGGGTGTCAGTGACTCTGCACAGACCGGATGTAAGTGAATCTTCATAGATCGGGAGTCAGTAAGTCTGTACAGACCGGGAGTCAGTGACAATGTACGGAACGGAATCACTGAATCTGCACAGAGTGGGAGTCAATGTCTCTGTACAGACCGGTAGTCAGTGGCTCTGTAAGACCGGGAATCAGTACCTCTGTACAGTCCTTCAGTCAGTAACTCTGTACGGACCGGGAGTCAGTGACTTTGTACAGACGGAATGTCAGTGACTCTCCACAGACCGGGAGACAATGATTCTGTACAGACCGGGGGAAGTGAGTCTTCATAGACCCGGAGTCAGTAACTCTGAACGGACCGAGAGTTAGCCACTCTCTTCAGAACTGGAGTCAGTGACTCTGCACAGACCGGGAGTCAGTGACCCTGTAAAGACCGGAATCAGTGACTCTGTACGGACAGTGCGTCATTGAATCTGTACAGACCTGGATTCAGTGGCTCTGCTCAGACCGAGTGTCAGTGGCTCCGTACAGACCGGGTATCAGTGATTCTGTACAGACAGGAAGTCAGTGACTCTGCACAGACCGGGAGTCAGTGACTCCACAAAGACCTGAAGTCAGTGGCTCTATACCGTCCGGGTGTCAGTGACTCTGGACAGAGTAGGTGTAAATGACTCTGCACAGGGCGGGAGTCAGTAATTCTGTACAGACCGGACGTCCGTGACTCAGTACAGACCGTGAGTCAGTGATTCTGTACAGACCTGGAGTCAGTGCCTCTGTACAGTCGGGGAGTCATTGATTCTGTACAGACCTGGAGTCAGTGAAGCTGCAGAGACCGGGTGTCAGTGACTCTCTGTAGACCTGGAGTGAGTGAGTATGCACAGACCTGGAGCAAGTGACGCTGCACAGACCGGAAGTCAGTGAATCTGAACAGACCGGGAGTCAATGACTCGGTAAAGACGTGGAGTCCGTGAGTCTGTACAGTCCTGGAGTACGTGACTCTGTACAGACAGGGAGTAAGTGATTCTGTACAGACTGGAGTCAGTGACTCTGCACAGACCGTGCGTAAGTGACTCTGTACAGACCTGGAGTCAGTGACTCGGTACAGGCCGGGGAGTCAGTGACTCTGTGCAGATCTGAATCATTGACTCTGTACAGAGAGGGAGTCAGTGACTCTCTACAGACCGTTCGTCAGTGGCTCTGTCAGACCGGGAATCAGTAACTCTGTACAGTCCTGCAATCAGTGACTCTGTACGGACCGGGAGCCAGTCAATTTGTACAGACGGGGTGTCAGTAAATCTGTACAGAGTCACTGCCTTCCGGTCTATAGAGAGTCACTGACACCGAGAGTTCCTGACTCTGTACAGACCTTGAGTCAGTGACTCTGCACAGACCGGGAGTCAGTGACTGTACAGACAGGGAGTCAGTGAATCTGTACAGGCCGGGAGTCGGTGACTCTGCATGGACCGGAATCAGTGACTCTGGTCAGACAGTGAGTCAGTGAAACTGTGCAGACTTGGAGTCAGTGGCTCTGCACAGATCGGGTGTCAGTGACTCTGCACAGACCGGAAGTCAGTGACTGTGTACAGGCCAGGAGTCCGTGACTCTGTATGGACCGGAAGCAATGTCTCTGTTCAGACAGTGAGTCAGTGAAACTGTGCGGACCTGGCGTCAGTGGCTCTGTAAAGACCGGGTGTCAGTGACTCTGTGCAGACGTGGATTCAGTGTCCCTGTGCAGTCCGGGATTCAGTGGCTCTGTGCAGACCGGGAGTCGGTGATTCTGTACGGACTTGAAGTCGGTGACTCTGTGCAGTCCTGGAGTCAGTGATGCTGTGCAGACCTGGAGTCAGTGCCTCTGTACAGACCGGGAGTTAGCGTCTCTGTGCAGACCGGGAGTCGGTCTCTCTGTGCAGACTGTATTCAGTGATTCTGCACAGACCGGGAAAAAGTGACTCTGTACAGACCGAGAGTTACTGACTCTGTACGACCGGGTGTCAGTGACGCTGTCCGACGGGAGTCATTGACTCTGTGCAGAACTGGAGTCAGTGACTCTGTACAGGCTGGGAGTTAGTGACTTTGTACGGACCGCAATCATGATTCTGTACAGACAGGGAGTCGGTGAATATGTACAGGACGGGAGTCAGTCACCCTGTGCTGACCTGGAGTCAGTTACTCTGTATGGAACGGGAGTCAGTGACTCTGTACACGCCCGGAGTTTGTGACTCTGTCTGGACCGGAATCACTGATTCTGTAAAGTGAGTCAGTGGCTCTGTACAGACCTGGAGTCAGTGACTCTGTACCGACCTTAAGTCAGTGACGCTGCGCAAACCGGGAGTCAGTGACTTTGTACAGACCTGGAGTTGGGTTGTCCGTACAGACCGGGAGTCAGTGGTTCTGTACAGAACAGGAGTCAGTGACTCTGTACAGAACGGGAGTCATTGATTCTGTGCACACCTGGAGTCAGTGATTCTGTACAGACCGGGAGTCATTGTCTCTGTACAGACCGAGAATCAGTAACTCCGAACAGACCGAGAGTTACTCGCTCTGTACGACCGGGAGTCGGTGACGCTGTACGACGTGGAGTCAGTGACTCTGGATAGAACCGGAGTCACTGACTCTGTGCAGGCCGGGAGTTGGGAACTCTGTACGGACCGGAATCAGTGATTCTGTGCAGACTGGGAGTCAGTTTATCTGTACCGGACGGGAGTCAGTCACTCTGTGCAGACCTGGACTCACCGTCTCCCTTCAGACCGGGAGTCAGTTACTCTGCACAGACCGGGAGTCAGTGACTCTGTACAGACCAGTAGTCAGTGAATTTGTCCAGACGGAATGTCAGTGACTCTCCACAGACTGGGAGGCAATGATTCTGCACAGACCGGGAGGCAGTGTCTCTGTACAGACAGTTAGTCAGTGATTCTGTACAGGCCTGGAGTCAGTGCCCCTGTGCAGACCGGGATTCAATGGCTCTGTGCAGACCGGGAGTCGGTGATTCTGCATAGACCGGAAGTCAGTTACTCTGTACACACCGGGAGTCAGTGATTCTGTGCATAGCGGGATTCAGTGACTCGCTGCAGACCAGGAGTCAGTGAATCTGTACAGACCGGGAGTTAGTGCGTCTTTCCAGACCGGGAGTCAGTAACTCTGAATAGACCAAGTGTTAGTGACACTGTCCAACCGGGAGCCAATGACGCTGTACGACCGGGAGTCAGTGATGCTGTGCAGACCTGGAGTCAGTGCCTCTGTACAGACTGGGAGTTAGTGTCTCTGTGCAGACCGGGAGTCAGTGTCTCTGTGCAGACCGGATTCAGTGATTCTGCACAGACCGGGAGTCAGTGACTCTTTACCCACCGTGAGTCAGTGAATCTGTACAGACGGGGAATTATTGATTCTGTGCACACCTGGAGTCAGCGATTCTGTGCAGACCTGGAGTCAGGGACTCTGTACAGACCGGGAGTCAGTGATTCTGTACAGACCGTGTGTCGGTAACTCTGAACAAACGGAGAGTTACTGACTCTGTACGACCGGGTGTCAGTGACGCTGTCCGACGGGAGTCAGTGACTCTGCACAGACCGGGAGACAGTTACTCTGTAAAGAACCGGAGTCAGTGACTCTGTGCAGGCCAGGAGTTCGTGACTCTGTACAGAGGGGGAATTATTGACTATTTGCACACCTGGAGTCAGCGACTCTGTGCAGACCTGGAGTCAGTGAATCTGGACAGACCGAGAGTCAGTAACTCTGAACAGACCGAGAGTTACTGTCTCTGTACGACGGGTGTTAGTGATGCTGTCCGACGGGAGTCAGTGACTCTGCACACAGCGGGAGACAGTTACTCTGTATGGAACCGCAATCAGTGACTCTGTGCAGGCCGGGAGTTAGTGACCTTGTACGGACCGGAATCAGCCATCCTGTACAGACAGGGAGTCCGTGAATGTGTATAGGACGGGAGTCAGTCACCCTGTGCAGACCTGGAGTCAATTACTCTGTATAGAACGGGAGTCAGTTTCTCTTTACAGGCCGGTAGTTTGTGACTCTGTACGGACCTGAATCAGTGATTCTGTAAAGAAAGGGAGTCAGTGGCTCTGTACAGACCTGGAATCAGTGAATCTGTGCAGAACGAGAGGCACTCACTCTGTACGACCGGGAGTCAGTGACGCAGTACGACGGGGAGTCAGTGACTCTGGATAGAACCGGAGTCACTGACTCTGTACAGGCCGGGAGTTAATAACTCTGTACGGACCGGAATCAGTGATTCTGTGCAGACTGGGAGTCAGTTTATCTGTACCGGACGGGAGTCAGTGAATCTGCATAGACCGGAAGTCAATTACTCTTTACAGACCGGGAGTCAGTGACTCTGTACAGACCAGTAGTCAGTGACTTTGTCCAGACGGAATGTCAGTGACTCTCCACAGACCGGGAGGCAATTATTCTGGACAGACCGGGAGGCAGTGAGTCTTCATAGACCCGGAGTCAGTGACCCTGTAAAGACCGGAATCAGTGACTCTGTGCAGAGAGTGAATCAATGAATCTGTACAGATCTGGATTCAGTGGCTCTGCACAAGCCGAGTGTCAGTGGCTCTGTCGACTCCGGGTGTCATTGATTCTGTACAGACAGGAAGTCAGTGACTCTGCACAGGCCGGGGAGTCAGAGACTCTGCACAGACCTGGAGTCAGTGGCTCTGTAAGAGCGGGAGTCAGTAACTCTGTAGAGACCGGGCGTCCGTGACTCCGTACAGACCGGGAGTCAGTGATTCTTTACAGACCTGGAGTCAGTGCCTCTGCACGGACCGAGAGTCAGTGAGTCTTTACAGACCGGGAATCAGTGACTCTGTACAGTCGGGGAGTCATTGATTCTGTACAGACATAGAGTCAGTGAAGCTGCACAGACCGGGAGTCAGTGACTCTCTACAGACCTGCAGTGAGTGATTCTGCACAGGCCTGGAGCAAGTGACGCTGTACAGAACGGAAGTCAGTGAATCTGGACAGACCGGGAGTCAGTGACTCTGTACAGACGTGGAGTACGTGATTCTGTGCAGAGCGGGAGTCAGTGATTCTGTGCAGACCGGAGTTAGTGACTCTGCACAGACCGTGCGCAAGTGACTCTGTAGAGACCTGGTGTCAGTGACTCTGTACAGACCTGGAGTCAGTGAGTCTGTACAGACCGGGAGTAAGTGACTCTATTCAGACCGAGAGTCAGTGATTCGGAAAGGACCGTGAGTCAGTGACACTGTACAAACAGGAATCAGTGACTCTGTGCAAACAGTGAGTCAGTGAATCTGCACAGACCTGAAGTCAGTGGCTCTGTACAGGCCGGGTGTCAGTGACTCTGCACAGACCGGATGTAAGTGAATCTTCATAGATCGGGAGTCAGTAAGTCTGTACAGACCGGGAGTCAGTGACAATGTACGGAACGGAATCACTGAATCTGCACAGAGTGGGAGTCAATGACTCTGTACAGACCGGTAGTCAGTGGCTCTGTAAGACCGGGAATCAGTACCTCTGTACAGTCCTTCAGTCAGTAACTCTGTACGGACCGGGAGTCAGTGACTTTGTACAGACGGGGAGTCAGTGACTCTCTGCAGTGTCACTGCCTTCCGGTCTCTACTGAGTCACTGCCTTCCGGTCTGCACAGAGTCACTGACACCGAGAGTTCGTGACTCTGTACAGACCGGGAATCAGTGACTCTGTACAGTCGGGGAGTCATTGATTCTGTACAGACATGGAGTCAGTGAAGCTGCACAGACCGGGAGCCAGTGACTCGCTGCAGAGCTGCAGTGAGTGATTCTGCACAGACCTGGAGCAAGTGACGCTGTACAGACCGGAAGTCAGTGAATCTGGACAGACCGGGAGTCAGTGACTCTGAACAGACGTGGAGTACGTGATTCTGTGCAGACCGGGAGTCAGTGATTCTGTACAGACCGGAGTTAGTGACTCTGCACAGACCGTGCGCAAGTGACTCTGTACAGACCTGGAGTCAGTGAGTCTGTACAGACAGGGAGTCAGTGAAAATGTGCAGATCTGGAGTCAGTGGCTCTGTACAGATCGGGTGTCAGTGACTCTGTACAGACCGGAAGTCAGTGACTGTGTACAGACCTGGAGTCAGTGACACTGTACGGACCGTGAGTCAGTGACTGTGTACAGGCCGGGGAGTCAGTGACTCTGTACAGACCTGGAGTCAGTGACTCTGTACAGACAGGGAGTCAGTGAATCTGTACATACCGAGAGTCATTGAATCTGTACAGACAGGGAGTCAGTGAATCTGTACAGGCCGGGATTCCGTGACTCTTTATGGACCGGAATCAGTGACTCTGTTCAGAGAGTGAGTCAGTGAAACTGTGCGGACCTGGCGTCAGTGGCTCTGTACAGACCGGGTGTCAGTGACTCTGTACAGACCTGGAGTCAGTGTCCCTGGGCAGACTGGGATTCAATGGCTCTGTGCAGACCGGGAGTCGGTGATTCGGTACGGACTTGACGTCGGTGACACTGACAGAAGTCAGTGCCTCTGCATAGACCGGATGTCAGTTATTCTGTACAGGCCGGCAATCAGTGACTCTGTGCATAGCGGGATTCAGTGACTCTCTGCAGACCTGGAGTCAGTGAATCTATCCAGACTGGTAGTTAGTGGCTCTGTGCAGACCGGGAGTCAGCGATTCTGTCCAGACCGGGTGTCAGTGAGTCTTTACAGACCGGGAGTCAGTAACTCTGAACAGACCGAGTGTTAGTGACTCTCTCCAACCGGGAGTCAGTGACGCTGTACGACCGGGAGTCAGTGATTCTGTACAGACCTGGAGTCAGTGACTCTACACAGACCGGGAGTCAGTTACTCTGTATAGAATGGGAGTCAATTACACTGTACAGGCCGGGAGTCAGCGTCTCTGTGCAGTTCGGAATCATTGACTATGTACAGACCTGGAGTCAGCGATGCTGTACAGACCGGGATAAGTGAGTCTGTGCAGACAGTGAGTCAGTGAATCTGCACAGACCTGGAGTCAGTGGCTCTGTACAGGCCGGGTGTCAGTGAGTCTTCAGAGATCGGGAGTCATTACATCTGTACAGACCGGTAGTCAGTGACTCGGTACTGGCCGAGGAGTCAGTGGCTCTGTAAGACGGGAAATCCGTAACTCTGTACGGTCCTGCAGTCAGTGAATCTGTAGAGACCGGAATCAGTTAATCTGTCCAGACAGGGAGTCAGTGAATTTCTTCAGACCAGTTGTCAGTGACTTTGTCCAGACGGAATGTCAGTGACTCTCCACAGACCGGGAGGCAATGATTCTGTACAGACCGGGGGAAGTGAGTCTTCATCGACCCGGACTCAGTAACTCTGAACGGACCGAGAGTTAGCCACTCTCTTCAGAACTGGAGTCAGTGACTCTGCACAGACCGGGAGTCAGTGACCCTGTAAAGACCGGAATCAGTGACTCTGCACAGACAGTGAGTCAATGAATCTGTACAGACCTGGATTCAGTGGCTCTGCTCAGACCGAGTGTCAGTGGCTCTGTACAGACCGGGTATCAGTGATTCTGTACAGACAGGAAGTCAGTGACTCTGCACAGGCCGGGAGTCAGTGACTCCACAAAGACCTGAAGTCAGTGGCTCCATACCGTCCGGGTGTCAGTGACTCTGGACAGAGTAGGTGTAAATGACTCTGCACAGGGCGGGAGTCAGTAATTCTGTACAGACCGGACGTCCGTGACTCAGTACAGACCGGGAGTCAGTGATTCTGTACAGAGCTGGAGTCAGTGCCTCTGTACAGTCGGGGAGTCATTGATTCTGTACAGACCTGGAGTCAGTGAAGCTGCAGAGACCGGGTGTCAGTGACTCTCTGCAGACCTGGAGTGAGTGAGTATGCACAGACCTGGAGCAAGTGACGCTGCACAGACCGGAAGTCAGTGAATCTGGACAGACCGGTAGTCAATGACTCGGTAAAGACGTGGAGTCCGTGAGTCTGTACAGTCCTGGAGTATGTGACTCTGTACAGACCGGGAGTAAGTGATTCTGTACAGACTGGAGTCAGTGACTCTGCACAGACCGTGCGTAAGTGACTCTGTACAGACCTGGAGTCAGTGACTCGGTACAGGCCGGGGAGTCAGTGACTCTGTGCAGATCGGAATCATTGACTCTGTACAGAGAGGGAGTCAGTGACTCTCTACAGACCGTTCGTCAGTGGCTCTGTCAGACCGGGAATCAGTATCTCTGTACAGTCCTGCAATCAGTGACTCTGTACGGACCGGGAGCCAGTGAATTCGTACAGACGGGGTGTCAGTAAATCTGTACAGAGACACTGCCTTCCGGTCTATAGAGAGTCACTGACACCGAGAGTTCCTGACTCTGTACAGACCTTGAGTCAGTGACTCTGCACAGACCGGGAGTCAGTGAATGTACAGACAGGGAGTCAGTGAATCTGTACAGGCCGGGAGTCGGTGACTCTGCATGGACCGGAATCAGTGACTCTGGTCAGACAGTGAGTCAGTGAAACTGTGCAGACCTGGAGTCAGTGGCTCTGCACAGATCGGGTGTCAGTGACTCTGTACAGACCGGAAGTCAGTGACTGTGTACAGGCCGGGAGTCCGTGACTCTGTATGGACCGGAATCAATGACTCTGTTCAGACAGTGAGTCAGTGAAACTGTGCGGACCTGGCGTCAGTGGCTCTGTACAGACCGGGTGTCAGTGACTCTGTACAGACCTGGAGTCAGTGTCCCTGGGCAGACTGGGATTCAATGGCTCTGTGCAGACCGGGAGTCGGTGATTCGGTACGGACTTGACGTCGGTGACACTGACAGAAGTCAGTGCCTCTGCATAGACCGGATGTCAGTTATTCTGTACAGGCCGGCAATCAGTGACTCTGTGCATAGCGGGATTCAGTGACTCTCTGCAGACCTGGAGTCAGTGAATCTATCCAGACTGGTAGTTAGTGGCTCTGTGCAGACCGGGAGTCAGCGATTCTGTCCAGACCGGGTGTCAGTGAGTCTTTACAGACCGGGAGTCAGTAACTCTGAACAGACCGAGTGTTAGTGACTCTCTCCAACCGGGAGTCAGTGACGCTGTACGACCGGGAGTCAGTGATTCTGTACAGACCTGGAGTCAGTGACTCTACACAGACCGGGAGTCAGTTACTCTGTATAGAATGGGAGTCAATTACACTGTACAGGCCGGGAGTCAGCGTCTCTGTGCAGTTCGGAATCATTGACTATGTACAGACCTGGAGTCAGCGATGCTGTACAGACCGGGATAAGTGAGTCTGTGCAGACAGTGAGTCAGTGAATCTGCACAGACCTGGAGTCAGTGGCTCTGTACAGGCCGGGTGTCAGTGAGTCTTCAGAGATCGGGAGTCATTACATCTGTACAGACCGGGAGTCAGTGACTCGGTACTGGCCGAGGAGTCAGTGGCTCTGTAAGACGGGAAATCCGTAACTCTGTACGGTCCTGCAGTCAGTGAATCTGTAGAGACCGGAATCAGTTAATCTGTCCAGACAGGGAGTCAGTGAATTTCTTCAGACCAGTTGTCAGTGATTTTGTCCAGACGGAATGTCAGTGACTCTCCACAGACCGGGAGGCAATGATTCTGTACAGACCGGGGGAAGTGAGTCTTCATCGACCCGGACTCAGTAACTCTGAACGGACCGAGAGTTAGCCACTCTCTTCAGAACTGGAGTCAGTGACTCTGCACAGACCGGGAGTCAGTGACCCTGTAAAGACCGGAATCAGTGACTCTGCACAGACAGTGAGTCAATGAATCTGTACAGACCTGGATTCAGTGGCTCTGCTCAGACCGAGTGTCAGTGGCTCTGTACAGACCGGGTATCAGTGATTCTGTACAGACAGGAAGTCAGTGACTCTGCACAGGCCGGGAGTCAGTGACTCCACAAAGACCTGAAGTCAGTGGCTCCATACCGTCCGGGTGTCAGTGACTCTGGACAGAGTAGGTGTAAATGACTCTGCACAGGGCGGGAGTCAGTAATTCTGTACAGACCGGACGTCCGTGACTCAGTACAGACCGGGAGTCAGTGATTCTGTACAGAGCTGGAGTCAGTGCCTCTGTACAGTCGGGGAGTCATTGATTCTGTACAGACCTGGAGTCAGTGAAGCTGCAGAGACCGGGTGTCAGTGACTCTCTGCAGACCTGGAGTGAGTGAGTATGCACAGACCTGGAGCAAGTGACGCTGCACAGACCGGAAGTCAGTGAATCTGGACAGACCGGTAGTCAATGACTCGGTAAAGACGTGGAGTCCGTGAGTCTGTACAGTCCTGGAGTATGTGACTCTGTACAGACCGGGAGTAAGTGATTCTGTACAGACTGGAGTCAGTGACTCTGCACAGACCGTGCGTAAGTGACTCTGTACAGACCTGGAGTCAGTGACTCGGTACAGGCCGGGGAGTCAGTGACTCTGAGCAGATCGGAATCATTGACTCTGTACAGAGAGGGAGTCAGTGACTCTCTACAGACCGTTCGTCAGTGGCTCTGTCAGACCGGGAATCAGTATCTCTGTACAGTCCTGCAATCAGTGACTCTGTACGGACCGGGAGCCAGTGAATTCGTACAGACGGGGTGTCAGTAAATCTGTACAGAGACACTGCCTTCCGGTCTATAGAGAGTCACTGACACCGAGAGTTCCTGACTCTGTACAGACCTTGAGTCAGTGAAACTGTGCAGACCTGGAGTCAGTGGCTCTGCACAGATCGGGTGTCAGTGACTCTGTACAGACCGGAAGTCAGTGACTGTGTACAGGCCGGGAGTCCGTGACTCTGTATGGACCGGAATCAATTACTCTGTTCAGACAGTGAGTCAGTGAAACTGTGCGGACCTGGCGTCAGTGGCTCTGTAAAGACCGGGTGTCAGTGACTCTGTGCAGACGTGGATTCAGTGTCCCTGTGCAGTCCGGGATTCAATGGCTCTGTGCAGACCGGGAGTCGGTGATTCTGTACGGACTTGAAGTCGGTGACTCTGTGCAGACCGGAAGTCAGTGACTCTGCATAGACCGGAAGTCAGTTGCTCTGTACAGAACGGGAGTCAGTGACTTTGAGCAAAGCGGGATTCAGTGACTCTCTGCAGTCCTGTAGTCAGTGAATCTGTACAGACCGGGAGTTAGTGGCTCTGTGCAGACCGGGAGTAAGTGATTCTGTCCAGATCGGGAGTCAGTGAGTCTTTACAGACCGGGAGTCAGTAACTCTGAACAGACCGAGTGTTAGTGACTCTGTCCAACCGGGAGTCAGTGACGCTGTACGACCGGGAGTCAGTGATGCTGTGCAGACCTGGAATCAGTGCCTCTGTACAGACCGGGAGTTAGCGTCTCTCTGCAGACCGGGAGAAAGTGACTCTGTACAGACCGAGAGTTTCTGACGCTGTCCGACGGGAGTCATTGACTCTGTGCAGAACTGGAGTCAGTGACTCTGTGCAGGCTTGGAGTTAGTGACTTTGTACGGACCGCAATCATGATTCTGTACAGACAGGGAGTCGGTGAATATGTACAGGACGGGAGTCAGTCACCCTGTGCTGACCTGGAGTCAGTTACTTTGTATGGAACGGGAGTCAGTGACTCTGTGCACGCCCGGAGTTTGTGGCTCTGTCCGGACCGGAATCAGTGATTCTGTAAAGGGAGTCAGTTGCTCTGTACAGACCTGGAGTCAGTGACTCTGTGCCGACCTTAAGTCAGTGACGCTGCGCAGACCGGGAGTCAGTGACTTTGTACAGACCTAGAGTTGGGTTGTCCGTACAGACCGGGAGTCAGTGGTTCTGTACAGAACAGGAGTCAGTGACTCTGTACAGAACGGGAGTCATTGATTCTGTGCACACCTGGAGTTAGTGATTCTGTACAGACCGGGAGTCATTGTCTCTGTACAGACCGAGAATCAGTAACTCCGAACAGACCGAGAGTTACTCGCTCTGTACGACCGGGAGTCGGTGACGCTGTACGACGTGGAGTCAGTGACTCTGGATAGAACCGGAGTCACTGACTCTGTGCAGGCCGGGAGTTAGTAACTCTGTACGGACCGGAATCAGTGATTCTGTGCAGACTGGGAGTCAGTTTATCTGTACCGGACGGGAGTCAGTCACTCTGTACAGACCTGGACTCACCGTCTCCCTTCAGACCGGGAGTCAGTTACTCTGTACAGACCGGGAGTCAGTGACTCTGTACAGACCAGTAGTCAGTGACTTTGTCCAGACGGAATGTCAGTGACTCTCCACAGACTGGGAGGCAATGATTCTGCACAGACCGGGAGGCAGTGTCTCTGTACAGACAGTTAGTCAGTGATTCTGTACAGGCCTGGAGTCAGTGCCCCTGTGCAGACCGGGATTCAATGGCTCTGTGCAGACCGGGAGTCGGTGATTCTGTCCCGACTTCAACTCGGTGACTTTGTGCAGACCGGGAGTCAGTGACTCTGCATAGACCGGAAGTCAGTTACTCTGTACACACCGGGAGTCAGTGATTCTGTGTATAGCGGGATTCAGTGACTCGCTGCAGACCAGGAGTCAGTGAATCTGTACAGACCGGGAGTTAGTACGTCTTTCCAGACCGGGAGTCAGTAACTCTGAATAGACCAAGTGTTAGTGACACTGTCCAACCGGGAGCCAATGACGCTGTACGACCGGGAGTCAGTGATGCTGTGCAGACCTGGAGTCAGTGCCTCTGTACAGACTGGGAGTTAGTGTCTCTGTGCAGACCGGGAGTCAGTGTCTCTGTGCAGACCGGATTCAGTGATTCTGCACAGACCGGGAGTCAGTGACTCTTTACACACCGTGAGTAAGTGAATCTGTACAGACGGGGAATTATTGATTCTGTGCAAACCTGGAGTCAGCGACTCTGCAGACCTGGAGTCAGTGATTCTGTACAGACCGCGTGTCAGTAACTCTGAACAAACGGAGAGTTACTGACTCTGTACGACCGGGTGTCAGTGACGCTGTCCGACAGGAGTCAGTGACTCTGCACAGACCGGGAGACAGTTACACTGTAAAGAACCGGAGTCAGTGACTCTGTGCAGGCCAGGAGTTCGTGACTTTGTACGGACCAGAATCAGTGATTCTGTACAGACATGGAGTCCGTAGATATGTACAGGACGGGAGTCAGTCACCCTGTGCAGACCTGGTGTCAGTTACTCTGTATAGAAAGGGAGTCAGTAACTGTGTACAGGCCGGGTGTTTGAGACTCTGTACAGACCTTATTGTAATTACGCTGTGCAGACCGGGAGTGAGTGATTCTGTGGAGACCTGGAGTCGGGTTCTCTGCACAGACCGGGAGTCAGTGGTTCTGTACAGAATGGGAATGTGTGATTCTGTACGGACCGAGAGTCAGTGAATCCGTACAGATGGGGAGTCATTGATCCTGTACACACCTGGAGTCAGTGACTGTCCAGACATGGGGACATTAGTTTGCACAGAGCTGGAGCCAGTGACGCTACACAGACCGAGAATCAGTAATTCTGAACAGGCCGAGAGTTACTGACTCTGTACGACCGGGATTCATTGACTCTGTACAGTCGGGGAGTCAGTGTCCCTGGGCAGACTGGGATTCAATGGCTCTGTGCAGACCGGGAGTCGGTGATTCGGTACGGACTTGACGTCGGTGACACTGACAGAAGTCAGTGCCTCTGCATAGACCGGATGTCAGTTATTCTGTACAGGCCGGCAATCAGTGACTCTGTGCATAGCGGGATTCAGTGACTCTCTGCAGACCTGGAGTCAGTGAATCTATCCAGACTGGTAGTTAGTGGCTCTGTGCAGACCGGGAGTCAGCGATTCTGTCCAGACCGGGTGTCAGTGAGTCTTTACAGACCGGGAGTCAGTAACTCTGAACAGACCGAGTGTTAGTGACTCTCTCCAACCGGGAGTCAGTGACGCTGTACGACCGGGAGTCAGTGATTCTGTACAGACCTGGAGTCAGTGACTCTACACAGACCGGGAGTCAGTTACTCTGTATAGAATGGGAGTCAATTACACCGTACAGGCCGGGAGTCAGCGTCTCTGTGCAGTTCGGAATCATTGACTATGTACAGACCTGGAGTCAGCGATGCTGTACAGACCGGGATAAGTGAGTCTGTGCAGACAGTGAGTCAGTGAATCTGCACAGACCTGGAGTCAGTGGCTCTGTACAGGCCGGGTGTCAGTGAGTCTTCAGAGATCGGGAGTCACTACATCTGTACAGACCGGGAGTCAGTGACTCGGTACTGGCCGAGGAGTCAGTGGCTCTGTAAGACGGGAAATCCGTAACTCTGTACGGTCCTGCAGTCAGTGAATCTGTAGAGACCGGAATCAGTTAATCTGTCCAGACAGGGAGTCAGTGAATTTCTTCAGACCAGTTGTCAGTGACTTTGTCCAGACGGAATGTCAGTGACTCTCCACAGACCGGGAGGCAATGATTCTGTACAGACCGGGGGAAGTGAGTCTTCATCGACCCGGACTCAGTAACTCTGAACGGACCGAGAGTTAGCCACTCTCTTCAGAACTGGAGTCAGTGACTCTGCACAGACCGGGAGTCAGTGACCCTGTAAAGACCGGAATCAGTGACTCTGCACAGACAGTGAGTCAATGAATCTGTACAGACCTGGATTCAGTGGCTCTGCTCAGACCGAGTGTCAGTGGCTCTGTACAGACCGGGTATCAGTGATTCTGTACAGACAGGAAGTCAGTGACTCTGCACAGGCCGGGAGTCAGTGTCTCCACAAAGACCTGAAGTCAGTGGCTCCATACCGTCCGGGTGTCAGTGACTCTGGACAGAGTAGGTGTAAATGACTCTGCACAGGGCGGGAGTCAGTAATTCTGTACAGACCGGACGTCCGTGACTCAGTACAGACCGGGAGTCAGTGATTCTGTACAGACCTGGAGTCAGTGCCTCTGTACAGTCGGGGAGTCATTGATTCTGTACAGACCTGGAGTCAGTGAAGCTGCAGAGACCGGGTGTCAGTGACTCTCTGCAGACCTGGAGTGAGTGAGTATGCACAGACCTGGAGCAAGTGACGCTGCACAGACCGGAAGTCAGTGAATCTGGACAGACCGGTAGTCAATGACTCGGTAAAGACGTGGAGTCCGTGAGTCTGTACAGTCCTGGAGTATGTGACTCTGTACAGACCGGGAGTAAGTGATTCTGTACAGACTGGAGTCAGTGACTCTGCACAGACCGTGCGTAAGTGACTCTGTACAGACCTGGAGTCAGTGACTCGGTACAGGCCGGGGAGTCAGTGACTCTGTGCAGATCGGAATCATTGACTCTGTACAGAGAGGGAGTCAGTGACTCTCTACAGACCGTTCGTCAGTGGCTCTGTCAGACCGGGAATCAGTATCTCTGTACAGTCCTGCAATCAGTGACTCTGTACGGACCGGGAGCCAGTGAATTCGTACAGACGGGGTGTCAGTAAATCTGTACAGAGACACTGCCTTCCGGTCTATAGAGAGTCACTGACACCGAGAGTTCCTGACTCTGTCCAGACCTTGAGTCAGTGACTCTGCACAGACCGGGAGTCAGTGACTGTACAGACAGGGAGTCAGTGAATCTGTACAGTCCGGGAGTCGGTGACTCTGCATGGACCGGAATCAGTGACTCTGGTCAGACAGTGAGTCAGTGAAACTGTGCAGACCTGGAGTCAGTGGCTCTGCACAGATCGGGTGTCAGTGACTCTGTACAGACCGGAAGTCAGTGACTGTGTACAGGCCGGGAGTCCGTGACTCTGTATGGACCGGAATCAATTCCTCTGTTCAGACAGTGAGTCAGTGAAACTGTGCGGACCTGGCGTCAGTGGCTCTGTAAAGACCGGGTGTCAGTGACTCTGTGCAGACGTGGATTCAGTGTCCCTGTGCAGTCCGGGATTCAATGGCTCTGTGCAGACCGGGAGTCGGTGATTCTGTACGGACTTGAAGTCGGTGACTCTGTGCAGACCGGAAGTCAGTGACTCTGCATAGACCGGAAGTCAGTTGCTCTGTACAGAACGGGAGTCAGTGACTTTGAGCAAAGCGGGATTCAGTGACTCTCTGCAGTCCTGGAGTCAGTGAATCTGTACAGACCGGGAGTTAGTGGCTCTGTGCAGACCGGGAGTAAGTGATTCTGTCCAGATCGGGAGTCAGTGAGTCTTTACAGACCGGGAGTCAGTAACTCTGAACAGACCGAGTGTTAGTGACTCTGTCCAACCGGGAGTCAGTGACGCTGTACGACCGGGAGTCAGTGATGCTGTGCAGACCTGGAATCAGTGCCTCTGTACAGACCGGGAGTTAGCGTCTCTGCAGACCGGGAGAAAGTGACTCTGTACAGACCGAGAGTTTCTGACGCTGTCCGACGGGAGTCATTGACTCTGTGCAGAACTGGAGTCAGTGACTCTGTGCAGGCTTGGAGTTAGTGACTTTGTACGGACCGCAATCATGATTCTGTACAGACAGGGAGTCGGTGAATATGTACAGGACGGGAGTCAGTCACCCTGTGCTGACCTGGAGTCAGTTACTTTGTATGGAACGGGAGTCAGTGACTCTGTACACGCCCGGAGTTTGTGACTCTGTCCGGACCGGAATCAGTGATTCTGTAAAGGGAGTCAGTTGCTCTGTACAGACCTGGAGTCAGTGACTCTGTGCCGACCTTAAGTCAGTGACGCTGCGCAGACCGGGAGTCAGTGACTTTGTACAGACCTGGAGTTGGGTTGTCCGTACAGACCGGGAGTCAGTGGTTCTGTACAGAACAGGAGTCAGTGACTCTGTACAGAACGGGAGTCATTGATTCTGTGCACACCTGGAGTCAGTGATTCTGTACAGACCGGGAGTCATTGTCTCTGTACAGACCGAGAATCAGTAACTCCGAACAGACCGAGAGTTACTCGCTCTGTACGACCGGGAGTCGGTGACGCTGTACGACGTGGAGTCAGTGACTCTGGATAGAACCGGAGTCACTGACTCTGTGCAGGCCGGGAGTTAGTAACTCTGTACGGACCGGAATCAGTGATTCTGTGCAGACTGGGAGTCAGTTTATCTGTACCGGACGGGAGTCAGTCACTCTGTACAGACCTGGACTCACCGTCTCCCTTCAGACCGGGAGTCAGTTACTCTGTACAGACCGGGAGTCAGTGACTCTGTACAGACCAGTAGTCAGTGACTTTGTCCAGACGGAATGTCAGTGACTCTCCACAGACTGGGAGGCAATGATTCTGCACAGACCGGGAGGCAGTGTCTCTGTACAGACAGTTAGTCAGTGATTCTGTACAGGCCTGGAGTCAGTGCCCCTGTGCAGACCGGGATTCAATGGCTCTGTGCAGACCGGGAGTCGGTGATTCTGTCCCGACTTCAACTCGGTGACTTTGTGCAGACCGGGAGTCAGTGACTCTGCATAGACCGGAAGTCAGTTACTCTGTACACACCGGGAGTCAGTGATTCTGTGTATAGCGGGATTCAGTGACTCGCTGCAGACCAGGAGTCAGTGAATCTGTACAGACCGGGAGTTAGTACGTCTTTCCAGACCGGGAGTCAGTAACTCTGAATAGACCAAGTGTTAGTGACACTGTCCAACCGGGAGCCAATGACGCTGTACGACCGGGAGTCAGTGATGCTGTGCAGACCTGGAGTCAGTGCCTCTGTACAGACTGGGAGTTAGTGTCTCTGTGCAGACCGGGAGTCAGTGTCTCTGTGCAGACCGGATTCAGTGATTCTGCACAGACCGGGAGTCAGTGACTCTTTACACACCGTGAGTAAGTGAATCTGTACAGACGGGGAATTATTGATTCTGTGCAAACCTGGAGTCAGCGACTCTGCAGACCTGGAGTCAGTGATTCTGTACAGACCGCGTGTCAGTAACTCTGAACAAACGGAGAGTTACTGACTCTGTACGACCGGGTGTCAGTGACGCTGTCCGACAGGAGTCAGTGACTCTGCACAGACCGGGAGACAGTTACACTGTAAAGAACCGGAGTCAGTGACTCTGTGCAGGCCAGGAGTTCGTGACTTTGTACGGACCAGAATCAGTGATTCTGTACAGACATGGAGTCCGTAGATATGTACAGGACGGGAGTCAGTCACCCTGTGCAGACCTGGTGTCAGTTACTCTGTATAGAAAGGGAGTCAGTAACTGTGTACAGGCCGGGTGTTTGAGACTCTGTACAGACCTTATTGTAATTACGCTGTGCAGACCGGGAGTGAGTGATTCTGTGGAGACCTGGAGTCGGGTTCTCTGTACAGACCGGGAGTCAGTGGTTCTGTACAGAATGGGAATGTGTGATTCTGTACGGACCGAGAGTCAGTGAATCCGTACAGATGGGGAGTCATTGATCCTGTACACACCTGGAGTCAGTGTCTGTCCAGACTTGGGGACATTAGTTTGCACAGAGCTGGAGCCAGTGACGCTGCACAGACCGAGAATCAGTAATTCTGAACAGGCCGAGAGTTACTGACTCTGTACGACCGGGATTCATTGACTCTGTACAGTCGGGGAGTCATTGATTCTGTACAGGCCGGTCGTCAGTGATTCATTACAGACCTGAATTCAGTGACGTTGTCCAGACCGGGAATCGGTGTTTCTGTCCGGACCGGATCTCGTTGACTCTGTCCAGACCGGGCGTCAGTGACTCTTTGCAGACCGGGAGTCGGTCACTCTGTACAGACCGGGTGTCCGTGATTCTGGACAGACCTGGAATCAGTTACTGTGCACAGACCTGGAGTCGGGTTCTCTGCACAGACAGGGGGTCTGTGATACTGTACGGACCGGGAGTCAGTGAATCTGTAAAGACAGGGAATCATTGACCCTGTACAGACTGAGAGTTAGTGTCTTTGAACAGGCAGGGTGTCAGTAACTCTGCATAGACCGGAAGTCAGATTCGCTGCACGGACCGCAAGTCAGTGATTCTGGAGAGAAAGGGAGTCAGTGACTCTGCATAGACCGGGAATCAGTGACACTGTGCAGACCGGGAGTCAGTGAGTCTGTACAGACAGGGAGTCAGTGACTCTGTAGGACTGGGAGTCATTGACTCTGCACAGAATCTGGAGTCAGTATCTCTATTCAGACAGTTAGTCAGTGACTCTGCACAGGCCTGGAGTCATTTCCCTGTGCAGACCGGGATTCAATGGCTCTGTGCAGACCCGGAGTCGGTGATTCTGTACGGACTTGAAGTCGGTGACTCTGTGCAGACCGGAAGTCAGTGACTCTGCATAGACCGGAAGTCAGTTACTCTGTACAGACCGGGAGTCAGTGACTCTGTGCAGACCGGGAGTCAGTGATTCTGTCCAGATCGGGTGTCAGTGAGTCTTTACAGACCGGGAGTCAGTAACTCTGAACAGACCGAGTGTTAGTGACTCTGTCCAACCGGGAGTCAGTGACGCTGTACGACCGGGAGTCAGTGATGCTGTGCAGAACGGGAGTCGGTGACTCTGTACAGACCGGAATCAGTGACTCTGTACAGACCGAGAGTTACTGACTCTGTACGACCGGGTGTCAGTGACGCTGTCCGACTGTAGACAGTGACTCTGTGCAGACCTGGAGTCAGTGACTCTGCACACACCGGGAGACAGTTACTCTGCATGGAACCGCAATCAGTGACTCTGTACAGGCCGGGAGTTAGTGACCTTGTACGGACCGGAATCACCGATTCTGTACAGACAGGGAGTCAGTGAATGTGTACAGGACGGGAGTCAGTCACCCTGTGCAGACCTGGAGTCAATTACTCTGCATAGAACGGGAGTCAGTGTCTCTGTACAGGCCGGGAGTTTGTGACTCTGTACGGACCGGAAACTGTGATTCTGGAAAGAAAGGGAGTCAGTGGCTCTGTACAGACCTGGAATCAGTGAATCTGTGCAGACCGAGAGGCACTCACTCTGTACGACCGGGAGTCAGTGACGCTGTACGACGGGGAGTCAGTGACTCTGGATAGATCCGGATCACTGATTCTGTACAGGCCGGGAGTTAATAACTCTGTACGGACCGGAATCAGTGATTCTGTGCAGACTGGGAGTCAGTGTATCTGTACCGGACGGGAGTCAGTCACTCTGTGCAGACCTGGACTCACCGTCTCCCTTCAGACCGGGATTCAGTTACTCTGTGCAGACCGGAAGTCAGTGAATCTGCATGGACCGGAAGTCAATTACTTTTTACAGACCGGGAGTCAGTGACTCTGTACAGACCAGTAGTCAATGAGTTTGTCCAGACGGAATGTCAGAGACTCTCCACAGACTGGGAGGCAATGATTCTGCACAGACCGGGAGGCAGTTTCTCTGTACAGACAGTTAGTCAGTGATTCTGTACAGGCCTGGAGTCAGTGTCCCTGTACAGACCGGGATTCAATGGCTCTGTGCAGACCGGGAGTCGGTGATTCTGTACGGACTTGAAGTCGGTGACTCTGTGCAGACCAGGAGTCAGTGAATCTGTACAGACCGGGAGTTAGTGGCTCTGTGCAGACCGGGAGTCAGTGATTCTGTCCAGACCGGGTGTCAGTGCGTCTTTCCAGACCGGGAGTCAGTAACTCTGAACAGACCGAGTGTTAGTGACACTGTCCAACCGGGAGCCAGTGACGCTGTACGACCGGGAGTCAGTGATGCAGTGCAAACCTGGAGTCAGTGCCTCTGTACAGACCGGGAGTTAGTGTCTCTGTGTGGACCGGGAGTCAGTGTCTCTGTGCAGACCGGATTCAGTGATTCTGCACAGACCGGGAGTCAGTGACTCTATACACACCGGGAGTCAGTGACTCTGTACAGACGGGGCATTATTGATTATGTGCACACTTGGAGTCAGCGACTCTGTGCAGACCTGTAGTCATTGACTCTGTACAGACCGGGAGTCAGTGACGCTGTACAGACCGAGTGTCAGTAACTCTGAACAGACGAAGAGTTACTGACTCTGTACGACCGGGATTCATTGACTCTGTACAGTCGGGGAGTCATTGATTCTGTACAGGCCGGTCGTCAGTGATTCTTTACAGACCTGAATTCAGTGACGTTGTCCAGACCGGGAATCGGTGTTTCTGTACGGACCGGAACTCGTTGACTCTGCACAGACCGGGCGTCAGTGACTCTTTGCAGACCGGGAGTCGGTCACTCTGTACAGACCGGGTGTCCGTGATTCTGGACAGACCTGGAATCAGTTACTGTGCACAGACCTGGAGTCGGGTTCTCTGCACAGACCGGGAGTCTGTGATACTGTACGGACCGGGAGTCAGTGAATCTGTACAGACAGGGAATCATTTACCCTGTACAGACCGAGAATTATTGTATTTGAACAGGCAGGGTGTCAGTAACTCTGCATAGATCGGAAGTCAGATTCGCTGCACGGACGGGAAATCAGTGATTCTGGTCAGAAAGGGAGTCAGTGACTCTGCACAGACCGGGAATCAGTGACACTGTGCAGACCGGGAGTCAGTGAGTCTGTACAGACAGGGAGTCGGTGAATCTGTACAAACCGAGAGTCAGTGAATCTGTACAGACTGGGAGTCAGTGACTCTGTAGGACTGGGAGTCATTGACTCTGTACAGACCTGGAGTCAGTATCTCTGTTCAGACAGTTAGTCAGTGACTCTGTACAGGCCTGGAGTCATTTCCCTGTGCAGACCGGGATTCAATGGCTCTGTGCAGACCCGGAGTCGGTGATTCTGTACGGACTTGAAGTCGGTGACTCTGTGCAGACCGGAAGTCAGTGACTCTGCATAGACCGGAAGTCAGTTACTCTGTACAGACCGGGAGTCAGTGAATCTGTGCAGACCGGGAGTCAGTGATTCTGTCCAGATCGGGTGTCAGTGAGTCGTTACAGACCGGGAGTCAGTAACTCTGAACAGACCGAGTGTAAGTGATTCTGTCCAACCGGGAGTCAGTGACGCTGTACGACCGGGAGTCAGTGATGCTGTGCAGACCTGGAGTCAGTGCCTCTGTGCAGACCGGGAGTTAGTGTCTCTGTTCAGAACGGGAGTCCGTGTCTCTGTGCAGACCGGATTCAGTGATTCTGCACAGACCGGAAGTCAGTGACTCTGTACAGACAGGGAATCATTGACCCTGTACAGACTGAGAGTGAGTGACTTTGAACAGACAGGGATTCAGTGCCTCTGCACAGACCGGAAGTCAGATTCGCTGCACGGACCGGAACTCAGTGATTCTGGACAGAAAGGGAATCAGTGACTCTGCATCGACCGGGAATCAGTGACACTGTGCAGAACGGGAGTCAGTGACTCTGTACAGAAGGGGAATTTTTGACTATTTGCACACCTGGAGTCAGCGACTCTGTGCAGACCTGGAGTCAGTGAATCTGTACAGACCGAGAGTCAGTAACTCTGAACAGACCGAGAGTTACTGTCTCTGTACGACCGGGTGTTAGTGACGCTGTCCGACGGGAGTCAGTGACTCTGTGCAGACCTGGAGTCAGTGACTCTGCACACACCGGGAGACAGTTACTCTGTATGGAACCGCAATCAGTAACTCTGTGCAGGCCGGGAGTTAGTGACCTTGTACGGACCGGAATCAGCGATCCTGTGCAGACAGGGAGTCCGTGAATGTGTATAGGACGGGAGTCAGTCCCCTGTGCAGACCTGGAGTCAATTACTCTGCATAGAACGGGAGTCAGGTTCTCTGTACAGGCCGGGAGTTTGTGACTCTGTACGGACCTGAATCAGTGATTCTGTAAAGAAAGGGAGTCAGTGGCTCTGTACAGACCTGGAATCAGTGAATCTGTGCAGACCGAGAGGCACTCACTCTGTACGACCGGGAGTCAGTGACGCAGTACGACGGGGAGTCAGTGACTCTGGATAGAACCGGAGTCACTGACTCTGTACAGGCCGGGAGTTAATAACTCTGTACGGACCGGAATCAGTGATTCTGTGCAGACTGGGAGTCAGTTTATCTGTACCGGACGGGAGTCAGTGAATCTGCATAGACCGGAAGTCAATTACTCTTTACAGACCGGGAGTCAGTGACTCTGTACAGACTAGCAGTCAGTGACTTTGTCCAGACGGAATGTCAGTGAATCTCCACGGACCGGGAGGCAATGATTCTGGACAGACCGGGAGGCAGTGAGTCTTCATAGACCCGGAGTCAGTGACCCTGTAAAGACCGGAATCAGTGATTCTGTGCAGACAGTGAATCAATGAATCTGTACAGACCTGGATTCAGTGGCTCTGCACAAGCCGAGTGTCAGTGGCTCTGTCGAGTCCGGGTGTCATTGATTCTGTACAGACAGGAAGTCAGTGACTCTGCACAGGCCGGGGAGTCAGAGACTCTGCACAGACCTGGAGTCAGTAGCGCTATACAGACCGGGTGTCAGTGACTCTCCACAGACCTGCAGTGAGTGATTCTGCACAGGCCTGGAGCAAGTGACGCTGTACAGAACGGAAGTCAGTGAATCTGGACAGACCGGGAGTCAGTGACTCTGTACAGACGTGGAGTACGTGATTCTGTGCAGAGCGGGAGTCAGTGATTCTGTACAGACCGGAGTTAGTGACTGCACAGACCGTGCGCAAGCGACTCTGGACAGACCTGGTGTCAGTGACTCTGTACAGACCTGGAGTCAGCGAGTCTGTACAGACCGGGAGTAAGTGACTCTATTCAGACCGAGAGTCAGTGCCTCTGTACGGACCGAGAGTCAGGGAGTCTTTACAGACCGGGAATCAGTGACTCTGTACAGTCGGGGAGTCATTGATTCTGTACAGACATGGAGTCAGTGAAGCTGCACAGACCGGGAGTCAGTGACTCTCTACAGACCTGCAGTGAGTGATTCTGCACAGGCCTGGAGCAAGTGACGCTGTACAGAACGGAAGTCAGTGAATCTGGACAGACCGGGAGTCAGTGACTCTGTACAGACGGGGAGTACGTGATTCTGTGCAGAGCGGGAGTCAGTGATTCTGTACAGACCGGAGTTAGTGACTCTGCACAGACCGTGCACAAGTGATTCTGTACAGACCTGGTGTCAGTGACTCTGTACAGACCTGGAGTCAGTGAGTCTGTACAGACCGGGAGTAACTGACTCTATTCAGACCGAGAGTGAGTGATTCGGAAAGGACCGTGAGTCAGTGACTCTGTACAAACAGATGTCAGTGACTCTGTGCAAACAGTGAGTCAGTGCATCTGCACAGACCTGAAGTCAGTGGCTCTGTGCAGGCCGGGTGTCAGTGACTCTGCACAGACCGGATGTAAGTGAATCTTCATAGATCGGGAGTCAGTAAGTCTGTTCAGACCGCGAGTCAGTGACAATGTACGGAACGGAATCACTGAATCTGCACAGAGTGGGAGTCAATGACTCTGTACAGACCGGTAGTCAGTGGCTCTGTAAGACCGGGAATCAGTACCTCTGTACAGTCCTTCAGTCAGTTACTCTGTACGGAACGGGAGTCAGTGACTTTGTACAGACGGGGAGTCAGTGACTCTCTGCAGTAACACCGACTTCCGGTCTCTACTGAGTCACTGCCTTCCGGTCTGCACAGAGTCACTGACACCGAGAGTTCGTGACTCTGTACAGACCGGGAATCAGTGACTCTGTACAGTCGGGGAGTCATTGATTCTGTACAGACATGGAGTCAGTGAAGCTGCACAGACCGGGAGCCAGTGACTCTCTACAGACCTGCAGTGAGTGATTCTGCACAGACCTGGAGCAAGTGACTCTGCACAGACCGTGCGCAAGTGACTCTGTACAGACCTGGTGTCAGTGACTCTGTACAGACCTGGAGTCAGTGAGTCTGTACAGACCGGGAGTAAGTGACTCTATTCAGACCGAGAGTCAGTGATTCGGAAAGGACCGTGAGTCAGTGACTCTGTACAAACAGGAGTCAGTGACTCTGTGCAAACACTGAGTCAGTGAATCTGCACAGACCTGAAGTCAGTGGCTCTGTACAGGCCGGGTGACAGTGACTCTGTACAGACCGGAAGTCAGTGACTGTGTACAGGCCGGGGAGTCAGTGACTCTGTGCACAGCGGGATTTAATGGCTCTGTGCAGACCGGGAGTCGGTGATTCTGTAGGACAGGGAGTCACTGACTCTGTACCGACCTGGAGTCAGTGTCTCTGTACAGACAGTTCTTCAGTGAATCTGTACATACCGAGAGTCATTGAATCTGTACAGACCGGGAGTCAGTGACTCTGTAGGACAGGGAGTCACTGACTCTGTACGGACCTGGAGTCAGTGTCTCTGTACAGACAGTTCTTCAGTGAATCTGTACAGACCTGGCGTCAGTGGCTCTGCACAGACCGGGTGACCGTGACTCTGTACAGACCTGGAGTCAGTGTCCCTGTGCAGACCGGGATTTAATGGCTCTTTGCAGACCGGGAGTCAGTGATTCTGTACGGACTTGAAGTCGGTGACTCTGTGCAGACCGGAAGTCAGTGACTCTGCATATAACGGAAGTCAGTTACTCTGTGCAGACCGTGAGTCACTGACTCTGTGCACAGCGGGATTCAGTGACTCTCTGCAGACCTGGAGTCATTGAATCTGTACAGACCGGGAGTTAGTGGCTCTGTACAGACCGGGAGTCAGTGACTCTGTACAGACCGGTAGCCATTGGCTCTGTAAGAGCGGGAGTCAGTCACTCTGTACAGACCGGGCGTCCGTGACTCCGTACAGACCGGGAGTCAGTGATCCTTTACAGACCTGGAGTCAGTGCCGCTGCACGGACCGAGAGTCAGTGAGTCTGTATAGACCGGGAGTCAGTGACTCTGTACAGCCGGGGAGTCATTGATTCTGTACAGACATGGAGTCAGTGAAGCTGCACAGACCGGGAGTCAGTGACTCTCTGCAGACCTGCAGTGAGTGATTGTGCACAGACCTGGAGCAAGTGACGCTGCACAGACCGGAAATCAGTGAATCTGGACAGACAGGGAGTCAGTGACTCTCTACAGACGTGGAGTACGTGATTCTGTGCAGACAGTGAGTCAGTGAATCTGCACAGACCTGAAGTCAGTGGTTCTGTGCAGGTCGGGTGCAAGTGAGTCTTCATAGATCGGGAGTCAGTCAGTCTGTACAGACCGGGAGTCAGTGACAATGTACAGAACGGAATCACTGAATCTGCATAGAGTGGGAGTCAGTGACTCTGTACAGACCGGTAGTCAGTGGCTCTGTAAGACCGGGAATCAGTACCTCTGTACAGTCCTTCAGTCAGTTACTCTGTACGGACCGGGAGTCAGTGACTTTGTACAGACGGGGAGTCAGTGACTCTCTGCAGTGTCACTGCCTTCCGGTCTCTACTGAGTCACTGCCTTCCGGTCTGTACAGACTCACTGACACCGAGAGTTCTTGACTCTGTCCAGACCTGGAATCAGTGAATCTGTAAAGACAGGGTGTCAGTGAAACTGTGCAGACCTGGAGTCAGTGGCTCTGTACAGATCGGGTGTCAGTGACTGTGTACAGGCCGGGGAGTCAGTTACTCTGCACAGACCTGGAGTCAGTGACTCTGTACGGACCTGGAGTCAGTGACTCTGTACAGACCTGGATTCAGTGACTCTGTGCAGACAGGGAGTCAGTGAATCTGTACATACCGAGAGTCATTGAATCTGTACAGACCGGGAGTCAGTGACTCTGTAGGACAGGGAGTCACTGACTCTGTACGGACCTGGAGTCAGTGTCTCTGTACAGACAGTTCTTCAGTGAATCTGTACAGACCTGGCGTCAGTGGCTCTGTGCAGACCTGGTGACCGTGACTCTGTACAGACCTGGAGTCATTGACACTGTGCACAGTGGGATTCAGTGACTCTCTGCAGACCTGGAGTCATTGAATCTGTACAGACGGGGAGTTAGTGGCTCTGTACAGACCGGGAGTCAGTGACTCTGTACAGACCGGTAGTCAGTGGCTCTGTAAGAGCGGGAGTCAGTCACTCTGTACAGACCGGGCGTCCGTGACTCCGTACAGACCGGGAGTCAGTGATTCTGTACAGACCTGGAGTCAGTGCCGCTGTACGGACCGAGAGTCAGTGAGTCTGTACAGACCGGGAGTCAGTGACTCTGTGCAGTCGGGCAGTCATTGATTCTGTACAGACATGGAGTCAGTGATGCTGCACAGACCGGGAGTCAGTGACTCTATACAGACCTGCAGTGAGTGATTGTGCACAGACCTGGAGCAAGTGACGCTGCACAGACCGGAAGTCAGTGAATCTGGACAGACAGGGAGTCAGTGACTCTGTACAGACGTGGAGTACGTGATTCTGTGCGGACCGGGAGTCAGTGATTCTTTACAGACCTGGAGTCAGTGCCGCTGTAAGGACCGAGAGTCAGTGAGTCTGTACAGACCGGGAGTCAGTGACTCTGTACAGTCGGGGAGTCATTGATTCTGTACAGACATGGAGTCAGTGAAGCTGCACAGACCGGGAGTCAGTGACTCGATACAGACCTGCAGTGAGTGATTGTGCACAGACCTCGAGTAAGTGACGCTGCACAGACCGGAAATCAGTGAATCTGGACAGACAGGGAGTCAGTGACTCTGTACAGACGTGGAGTACGTGATTCTGTACAGACCGGAGTTAGTGACTCTGCACAGACCGTGCGCAAGTGACTCTGCACAGACCTGGTGTCAGTGACTCTGTACAGACCTGGAGTCAGTGAGTCTGTACAGACCAGGAGTAAGTGACGCTGCACAGACCGGAAATCAGTGAATCTGGACAGACAGGGAGTCAGTGACTCTGTACAGACGTGGAGTACGTGATTCTGTGCAGACCGGGAGTCAGTGATTCTGTACAGACCGGAGTTAGTGACTCTGCACAGACCGTGCGCAAGTGACTCTGCACAGACCTGGTGTAAGTGACTCGGTACAGACCTGGAGTCAGTGAGTCTGTACAGACCAGGAGTAAGTGACTCTATTCAGACCGAGAGTCAGTGATTCGGAAAGGACCGTGAGTCAGTGACTCTGTACAAACAGGAGTCAGTGACTCTGTGCAGACAGTGAGTCAGTGAATCTGAACAGACCTGAAGTCAGTGGCTCTGTGCAGGCCGGGTGCAAGTGAGTCTTCATAGATCGGGAGTCAGTAAGTCTGTACAGACCGGGAGTCAGTGACAATGTACAGAACGGAATCACTGAATCTGCATAGAGTAGGAGTCAGTGACTCTGTACAGACCGGTAGTCAGTGGCTCTGTAAGACCGGGTATCAGTACCTCTGTACAGTCCTTCAGTCAGTTACTCTGTACGGACCGGGAGTCAGTGACTTTGTACAGACGGGGAGTCAGTGACTCTCTGCAGTGTCACTGCCTTCCGGTCTCTACTGAGTCACTGCCTTCCGGTCTGCACAGACTCACTGACACCGAGAGTTCTTGACTCTGTCCAGACCTGGAATCAGTGAATCTGTAAAGACAGGGTGTCAGTGAAACTGTGCAGACCTGGAGTCAGTGGCTCTGTACAGATCGGGTGTCAGTGACTCTGTGCAGACAGGGAGTCAGTGAATCTGTACATACAGAGAGTCATTGAATCTGTACAGACCGGGAGTCAGTGACTCTGTAGGACAGGGAGTCACTGACTCTGTACGGACCTGGAGTCAGTGTCTCTGTACAGACAGTTCTTCAGTGAATCTGTACAGACCTGGCGTCAGTGGCTCTGTACAGACCGGGTGACCGTGACTCTGTACAGACCTGGAGTCAGTTTCCCTGTGCAGACCGGGATTCAATGGCTCTGTGCAGACCGGGAGTCGGTGATTCTGTACGAACTTGAAGTCGGTGACTCTGTGCAGACCGGAAGTCAGTGACTCTGTGCCGACCGGGAGTCAGTGATTCTGTGCATAGCGGGATTCTGTGGCTCTCTGCAGACCTGTAGTCAGTGATTCTGTACCAATCGGAAGTAGGTGACTCTGTACAGACCGGAATCAGTGACTCTGCACAGACAGTGAGTTAGTGAATCTGCACAGACCTGGAGTCAGTTACTCTGTACACACCGGGTGTCAATGACTGTGTACAGACCTGGAGTCAGTGCCCTTGTGCAGACCGGGATTCAATGGCTCTGTGCAGACCCGGAGACGGTGATTCTGTCCGGACTTGAAGTCGGTGACTCTGTGCAGACCGGACGTCATGACTCTATGCCGACCGGGAGTCAGTGACTCTGTGCATCGCGGGATTCAGTGAATCTCTGCAGACCTGGAGTCAGTGAATCTGTACAGACCGGGAGTTAGTGGCTCTGTGCAGACCGGGAGTCAGTGATTCTGTCCAGACCGGGAGTAAGTGTGTCTTTACAGACCGGTCGTCACTGACGCTGTCCGACCGGGAGTCAGTGATGCTGTGCAGACCTGGAGTCAGTGACTCTGCACAGACCGGGAGTCAGTTACTCTGTACAGGCCGGGAGTCAGCGACTCCGTACAGAGCGGGAGTCAGTGATTCGGTACCGACCGGAAGTAGGTGTCTCTGTACAGACCGGAATCAGCGACTCTGTACAGACAGTGAGTTAGTGAATCTGCTCAGACCTGGAATCAGTGGCTCTGTACAGACCGGGTGTCAGTGACTCTGTACAGACCGGGATTCAGTCAGTCTGTCCAGACCGGGAATCACTGATCCTGTACAGACAGGGAATCATTGACCCTGAACAGACCGAGAGTTAGTGGCTTTGCAGAGACCGGGAGTCAGTGACAGTGCTTCGACTGGAAGTCAGTTTCGCTGCACGGACCGGAAGTCAGTGAATCTGGACAGACCGGGAGTCAGTGACTCTCTACGACCGGGAGTCAGTGAATCTGAACAGGCCTAGCGAGAGTGACTCTGCACAGAGCGGGAGTCAGTGACACTGTGCAGACCGGGAGTCAGTGACTCTGTTCAGACCGGAATCAGTCACTCCGTGCATACAGGGAGTGAGTGAATCTGAACATACCGAGAGTCAGTGGCTCTGTACAGACCTGGAGTCAGTTACTCTGTCCAGACCGAGAGTCAGTGCGACTGTCCAGACCGGGAGTCAATGACTATGTACAGTCGGGGAGTCATTGATTCTGTGCAGACCTGGAGTAAGTGACGCTCTGCGGACAGTGTGTCAGTGACTCTGCACAGACCGGATTCAGTTACTCTGTACAGACCGGGAGTCACTGACTCTGTACAGACGGGGAATTATTGATTATGTACAGGCCTGGAGTGAGCGACTCTGTACATACCCGGAGTCAGTGACTCTTTACAGACCGGGTGCCAGTTACTCTGTCCAGACTGAGGGAAAGTGAGTCTGCACAGACCTGGAGCCAGTGACGCGGTACAGACCTGGAGTCAGTGTCTCTACACAGACCGAGAGTCAGTAACTCTGAACATACCGAGAGTTACTGACTCTGTCCGACCGCGAGTCAGTAACGCTGTGCGACGGGGACTCAGTGAACCTGCAAAGACCGGGAAGCAGTTACTCTGTATAGAACCGGTGTCAGTGACTCTGTACATGCCGGGAGTGAGTGACTCTGTACGGACCGGAATCAGTGATTCTGTACAGACAGGGAGTCAGTAAATTTGTACAGGACGGGAGTCAGTCACTCTGTACAGACCTGTACAGACATGGAATCAGTGACCCTGTACAGACATGGAATCAGTGACCCTGCACAGACCGAGAGTTAGTGACTTTGTACAGACAGGGAGTCAGTGGCACCGCACAGACCTGGAGTCACTGACTCTGTACATGCCTGAAGTCAGTGACGCTGTACAGACCGGGAGTATGTGACGCTGTACAGACCGGGAGTCGGTGACTCTGGATAGACGGGAATCATTGATTATGTACAGACGTGGAGTGAGCGACTCTGTACTGACCTGCAGTCAATGACTCTGTGCAGACCGGGAGTCAGTGACGCTGTCCAGACCTGGAGTCAGTGAGTCTGTACAGAACTGGAGCCAGTGACGCTGTACAGACCGAGAGTCAATGAATCTGGACAGACCGGGAGTCTGCGACTCTGTGCAGACCTGCAGTCGGTGACTCTGTTCAGGACGGGAGTCATTGGCTCTGTTCAGAACGGGAGTCATTGGCTCTCTACAGAGCGGGACTCAATGATTCTGTACGGACCCGGAGTCTGTGAATCTACATGGACCGGAAGTCAATTACTCGCTACAGACCGGGAGTCAATGATTCTGTGCAGACTGGGAGTCAGTGAGTCTTTATAGTGCGGGAGTCAGTAACTCTGAGCACACCGAGAGTTAGTGACTTTGCACAGACAGCGAATCAGTGACTCTGTATACACCGTGAGTCATTGACTCTGTGCAGAACCGGAATCAATGACTCTGTACAGACCGGGAATTAGTGACTCTGTGCATACCGGGAGTAAGTGACACTGCATAGACCGGAAGTCAGTTACACTGCCCGGACCGGAAGTCAGTGACTCTGTGCAGACAGGTAGTCGGTGACTCTGGACATACCGGAATCAGTGACTCTGTTCCGACAGGGACTCAGTGAATCTGAACATACCGAGAGTCAGTGCATCTGTACAGATTGGGTGTTAGTTTCTCTGTAGGACCGGGAGTCAGTGTCTTTGTCCAGACCGGGAGTCACTGACTCTGTACAGACGGGGAATTACTGATTATATACAGACCCAGAGTCAGGGACTCTGTAATAACCTGCAGTCACTGACTCTTTACAGATCGGGTGCCAGTTACTCTGTCCGGACCTGGGGAAAATGAGTCTGCACAGACCTGGAGCCAGTGACCCGGTACAGGCCTGGAGTCAGTGTCTCTGCACAGACCGAGAGTCAGTAACACTGAACAGACCGAGAATTACTGACTCTGTACGACCGCGAGTCAGTGACGCTGTGCGATGGGGAGTCAGTGACTCTGTACCTGGAGTCAGTGAACCTGCAAAGACCGTGAATCAGTTACTCTGTATAGAACCGGATTCAGTGACTCTGTTACAGGCCGGGAGTTCGTGATTCTGTCCGGACCGGAATCAGTGAATTTGTACAGGACGGGAGTCAGTTACTCTGTACAGACCTGGAGTTAGTTACTCTGTATAGAACGGGAGTCAGTGACTCTGGACAAAACCTGGAGTCAGTGACGCTGTACAGACCGGATACAGTGACTCCGTACAGACCTGGAGTCAGTGAGTCTGTGCAGACCTGGAGCAAGTGACGATGCTCAGACCGGGAGTCAGTGAGTCTGTACAGACCGGGAATCACTGACCCTGTACAGACATGGAATCAGTGACCCTATACAGACCGAGAGTTAGTGACTTTGTACAGACAGGGAGTCAGTGGCACTGCACAGACCTGGAGTCACTGACTCTGTACAGGCCTGAAGTCAGTGACGCTGTACAGACTGGCAGTAAGTGACTCTGTACAGACCGGGAGTCTGTAATTCTGTACGGAGCGGGAGACAGTGAATCTGTGCAGACGGGGAGTCACTGATTCTGCACAGCCGTGGAGTCAGTGACTCTGAACAGACCGAGAGTTACTGACTCTGTACGACCGCGAGTCAGTGACGCTGTGCGATGGGGAGTCAGTGACTCTGTACCTGGAGTCAGTGAACCTGCAAAGACCGTGAATCAGTTACTCTGTATAGAACCGGATTCAGTGACTCTGTACAGGCCGGGAGTTCGTGATTCAGTACGGACCGGAATCAGTGAATTTGTACAGGACGGGAGTCAGTCACTCTGTACAGACCTGGAGTTAGTTACTCTGTATAGAACGGGAGTCAGTGACTCTGGACAAAACCTGGAGTCAGTGACGCTGTACAGACCGGATACAGTGACTCCGTGCAGACCTGGAGTCAGTGAGTCTGTGCAGACCTGGAGCAAGTGACGATGCTCAGACCGGGAGTCAGTGAGTCTGTACAGACCGGGAATCACTGACCCTGTACTGACAGGGAATCATTGACCCTGCACAGGCCGAGAGTTAGTGACTTTGTTGGGACAGGTAGTCAATGACTCTGTATAGACCGTGATTCATTGACTCTGTGCAGATCAGGAATCAGTGACTCTGGACAGATCGGGAGTCTGTGACGCTGCATGGACCGGAAGTCAGTTTCGCTGCACTGACCGGAAGCCAGTGTTTCTGTGCAGACCGGGAGTCAGTTACTCTGTCCTTCCGGGAGCCAGTGACTCTGGAGTCAGTGACTCTGCGTAGACCGGCAGTAAGTGACACTGTACAGACCGGAATCAGTGTCTCTGTACAGACAGGGAGTCCCTGAATCTGAACATACCGAGAGTCAGTTGCTCTGTGCAGACCGGGAATCAGTGACTCTCAAATAACCTGGAGTCAGTTTCTCTGCACAGACCGGGAGTCAGTGGCTCTGCACAGACCGGGAGTCACTGACTCTGTACAGACCGGATTCAGTGACTCTGCACAGAGCGAGAGTCAGGGACTCTGTTCAGACCGCGAGTTAGTGACTCTGTACAGATGGGGAATTATTGATTATGTACAGACCTGGAGTCAACGACTCTGTCCAGACGTGGGGACAGTGAGTCTGTACAGACCTGCAGCCAGTGGCGCTGCACAGACCTTAAGTCAGTGTTTCTGTACAGATCGAGAGTCAGTAACTCTGAACAGACCGAGATTTACTGACGATGTAAGACCGGGAGTCAGTGACACGATGCGACGGGGAGTCAGTGACTCTGTTCAGACCTGAGGTCATTGACTCTGCACAGACCCGGAGTCAGTTAATCTGTATAGAACCGGAGTCAGTGAGTCTGTACAGGCCGGGAGTTATTGAGTCTGTACGGACCGGAATCAGTGATTCTGTACAGACAGGGATTCAGTGAATCTGTGCAGAACGGGAGTCAGTCAATCTGTACAGACCTGGAGTCAGTTGCTCTGTTTAGAACGGGAATCTGTGACTCTGTACATGCCGGGAGATAGTGACTCTGCACGGACCGGAATCAGTGATTCTGTACAATCGGGGAGTCATTGATTCTGTACAGACCTGGAGTCAGTGACGCTGTCCAGACCGGGTTTCAGTTACTCTGTACAGACCTGCAGTGAGTGAGTCTGCACAGACTTGGAGCAAGTGACGCTGTACAGACCGAAAGTCAGTGACACTGCACAGACCGGGAGTCAGTGACTCTGTGCAGACCTGGAATCAGTAACTTTGCACAGATCGGGCGTCAGTGACTCCGTACAGAGCGGGAGTCAGTGAGTCTGTACAGACCTGGAGCCAGTGACGCTGTACAGACCTGTGCAGTTCGGAATCATTGATTATGTACAGACCTGGAGTCAGCGACTCTGGATAGAGCGGGAGTCAGTGATTCTGTACCGACCGGAAGTCGGTGACTCTGTGCAGACAGTGAGGCAGTGAATCTGCACAGACCTGAAGTCAGTGGCTCTGTGCAGGCCGGGTGTCAGTGACCCTGTACAGACAGGGTGTCAGTGTGTCTTCAGAAATCGGGAGTCAGTAAGTCTGTACAGACCGGGAGTCAGTGACTATGTACAGATGGTAATCATTGACTCTGTGGAGGGAGGGAGTCAGTGACTCTGTACAGACCGGTAGTCAGTGGCTCTGCAAGACCGGGAATCAGTAACTCTGTTCAGTCCTGCAGTCAGTTACTCTGTACAGACCGGGATCAGTGACTCTGTTCAGACAGTGAGTCACTGAAACTGTGCAGACCTGGAGTCAGTGGCTCTGTACAGATCGGGTGTCATTGACTCTGTACAGACCGGAAGTCAGTGACTGTGCACAGGCCGGGGAGTCAGTGACTCTGTACAGACTTGGAGTCAGTAACTCTGTACGGACCGGGAGTCAGTGACTTTTTTACAGACGGGGTGTCAGTGAGCCGTTGCAGACCGGGAGTCAGTAACTCTGAACAGACCGAGTGCTAGTGACTCTGTCCAACCGGTAGTCAGTTACTCTGTACAGAACAGGAGTCAATTACTGTGGACAGGCCGGGAGTCAGCGACTCTGTACAGAGCAGAAGTCAGTGATTCTGTACCGACCGGTGTCAGTGAGGCTTCATAGATCGGGAGTCAATAAATCTGTACAAACCGGGAGTCAGTGATTCGGTGCAGGCCGGGGAGTCAGTGACTCTGTACAGATCGTTATCATTGACTCTGTACAGAGATGTAGTCAGTGACTCTTCACACACCGGTAGTCAATGGCTCTGTAAGACCGCGAATCAGTAACTCTGTGCAGTGCTGCAATCAGTGACTCTGCACGGACCGGGAGTCAGTGACTTTGTACAGACCGCGAGTCAGTGACTGTACAGGCCGGGAGTCAGTGACTCTGTTGAGACAGTGAGTCAGTCAAACTGTGCAGACCTGGAGTCAGTGGCTCTGCACAGATCGGGTGTCATTGACACTGTACAGACCGGTTGTCAGTGACTGTGTACAGGCCGGGGAGTCAAAGACTGTGTACAGACCTGGAGTCAGTAACTCTGTACAGACCGGGAGTCAGTGACTTTTTACAGACGGGGTGTCAGTGACTCTCTGCAGAGTACCTTCCTCCGGTCTGTACAGAGTTACTGACACCGAGAGTTTGTGACTCTGTACAGACCGGAATCAGTGACTCTGTACAGACAGGGAGTCATTCAATCTATACATACCGAGAGGCATTGACTCTGTACAGACCGGAAGTCAGTGAATGAACAGGCCGGGGAGTCAGTGACTCTGTACAGACTTGGAGTCAGTAACTCTGTACGGACAGGGAGTCAGTGACTTTTTTACAGACGGGGTGTCAGTGAGCCGTTGCAGATCGGGAGTCAGCAACTCTTAACAGACCGAGTGCGAGTGACTCTGTCCAACCGGGAGTCCGTTACTCTATATAGAACGGGAGTCAATTACTCTGTACAGGCCGGGAGTCAGCGACTCTGTGCAGTTCGGAATCATTGATTATTTACAGACCAGGAGTCAGCGACTCTGTGCAGACAGTGAGTCAGTGAATCTGCACAGACCTGGAGTCAGTGGCTCTGTACAGGCCGGGTGTCACTGACTCTGAACAGAACGGGCGTCAGTGAGTCTTCACAGATGGGGAGTCAGTAAGTCTGTACATACCGGGAGTCAGTGATTCGGTACAGGCCGGGGAGTCAGTGACTCTGTACAGATCGGAATCATTGACTCTGTACAGAGATGTTGCCAGTGACTCTGTACAGACCGGTAGCCAGTGACTCTGTAAGACCGGGAATCAGTAACTCTGTACAGTGGTGCAATCAGTGACTCTGTACGGAGCGGGAGTCAGTGACTTTGTACAGACGGGGTGTCAGTGACTCTCTACAGACCGCGAGTCAGTGACTGTACAGGCCGGGAGTCAGTGTCTCTGTGCGGACCGCAATCAGTGAATCTGTACAGGCCGGGAGTCAGTGAATCTGTACAGGCCGGGAGTCCGTGACTCTGTATGGACAGGAGTCAGTGACTCTGTTCAGACAGTGAGTCACTGAAACTGTGCAGTCCTGGAGTCAGTGGCTCTGTACAGATCGGGTGTCATTGACTCTGTACAGACCGGAAGTCAGTGACTGTGTACAGGCCGGTGAGTCAGTGACTCTGTACAGACTTGGAGTCATTGACTCTGTACGAACCGGGAGTCAGTGACTTTTTTACAGACGTGGTGTCAGTGAGCCGTTGCAGACCGGGAGTCAGTAACTCTGAACAGACCGAGTGCTAGTGACTCTGTCCAACCGGTTGTCAGTTACTCTGTACAGAACAGGAGTCAATTACTGTGTACAGGCCGGGAGTCAGCGACTCTGTACAGAGCAGAAGTCAGTGATTCTGTACCGACCGGTGTCAGTGAGGCTTCATAGATCGGGAGTCAATAAATCTGTACAAACCGGGAGTCAGTGATTCGGTGCAGGCCGGGGAGTCAGTGACTCTGTACAGATCGTTATCATTGACTCTGTACAGAGATGTAGTCAGTGACGCTTTACAGACCGGTAGTCAATGGCTCTGTAAGACCGCGAATCAGTAACTCTGTGCAGTGCTGCAATCAGTGACTCTGCACGGACCGGGAGTCAGTGACTTTGTACAGACCGCGAGTCAGTGACTGTACAGGCCGGGAGTCAGTGACTCTGTTGAGACAGTGAGTCAGTCAAACTGTGCAGACCTGGAGTCAGTGGCTCTGCACAGATCGGGTGTCATTGACACTGTACAGACCGGTTGTCAGTGACTGTGTACAGACCTGGAGTCAGTAACTCTGTACAGACCGGGAGTCAGTGACTTTTTACAGACGGGGTGTCAGTGACTCTCTGCAGAGTACCTTCATCCGGTCTGTACAGAGTTACTGACACCGAGAGTTTTTGACTCTGGACAGACCGGAATCAGTGACTCTGTACAGACAGGGAGTCATTCAATCTATACATACCGAGAGTCATTGATTCTGTACAGACCGGAAGTCAGTGAATGAACAGGCCGGGGAGTCAGTGACTCTGCACAGACTTGGAGTCAGGAACTCTGTACGGACCGGGAGTCAGTGACTTTTTTACAGACAGGGTGTCAGTGAGCCGTTGCAGACCGGGAGTCAGCAACTCTGTCCAACCGGGAGTCCGTTACTCTGTATAGAACGGGAGTCAATTACTCTGTACAGGCCGGGAGTCAGCGACTCTGTGCAGTTCGGAATCATTGATTATTTACAGACCAGGAGTCAGCGACTCTGTGCAGAAGGGAGTCAGTGATTCTGCACCGACAGGATGTCGATGACTCTGTACAGACCGGAATCAGTGACTCTGTGCAGACAGTGATTCAGTGAATCTGCACATACCTGCAGTCAGTGGCTCTGTACAGGCCGGGTGTCACTGACTCTGAACAGACCGGGCGTCAGTGAGTCTTCACAGATGGGGAGTCAGTAAGTCTGTACATACCGGGAGTCAGTGATTCGGTACAGGCCGGGGAGTCAGTGACTCTGTACAGACAGGGAGTCATTCAATCTATACATACCGAGAGTCATTGATTCTGTACAGACCGGAAGTCAGTGAATGAACAGGCCTGGGAGTCAGTGACTCTGCACAGACTTGGAGTCAGGAACTCTGTACGGACCGGGAGTCAGTGACTTTTTTACAGACAGGGTGTCAGTGAGCCGTTGCAGACCGGGAGTCAGCAACTCTGTCCAACCGGGAGTCCGTTACTCTGTATAGAACGGGAGTCAATTACTCTGTACAGGCCGGGAGTCAGCGACTCTGTGCAGTTCGGAATCATTGATTATTTACAGACCAGGAGTCAGCGACTCTGTGCAGAAGGGAGTCAGTGATTCTGCACCGACAGGATGTCGATGACTCTGTACAGACCGGAATCAGTGACTCTGTGCAGACAGTGATTCAGTGAATCTGCACATACCTGCAGTCAGTGGCTCTGTACAGGCCGGGTGTCACTGACTCTGAACAGACCGGGCGTCAGTGAGTCTTCACAGATGGGGAGTCAGTAAGTCTGTACATACCGGGAGTCAGTGATTCGGTACAGGCCGGGGAGTCAGTGACTCTGTACAGATCGGAATCATTGACTCTGTACAGAGATGTTGCCAGTGACTCTGTACAGACCGGTAGCCAGTGACTCTGTAAGACCGGGAATCAGTAACTCTGTACAGTGGTGCAATCAGTGACTCTGTACGGAGCGGGAGTCAGTGACTTTGTACAGACAGGGTGTCAGTGACTCTCTACAGACCGCGAGTCAGTGACTGTACAGGCCGGGAGTCAGTGTCTCTGTGCGGACCGCAATCAGTGAATCTGTACAGGCCGGAAGTCAGTGAATCTGTACAGGCCGGGAGTCCGTGACTCTGTATGGACAGGAGTCAGTGACTCTGTTCAGACAGTGAGTCACTGAAACTGTGCAGTCCTGGAGTCAGTGGCTCTGTACAGATCGGGTGTCATTGACTCTGTACAGACCGGAAGTCAGTGACTGTGTACAGGCCGGGGAGTCAGTGACTCTGTACAGACTTGGAGTCAGTGACTCTGTACGGACCGGGAGTCAGTGACTTTTTTACAGACGTGGTGTCAGTGAGCCTTTGCAGACCGGGAGTCAGTAACTCTGAACAGACCGAGTGCTAGTGACTCTGTCCAACCGGTTGTCAGTTACTCTGTACAGAACAGGAGTCAATTACTGTGTACAGGCCGGGAGTCAGCGACTCTGTACAGAGCAGAAGTCAGTGATTCTGTACCGACCGGTGTCAGTGAGGCTTCATAGATCGGGAGTCAATAAATCTGTACAAACCGGGAGTCAGTGATTCGGTGCAGGCCGGGGAGTCAGTGACTCTGTACAGATCGTTATCATTGACTCTGTACAGAGATGTAGTCAGTGACGCTTTACAGACCGGTAGTCAATGGCTCTGTAAGACCGCGAATCAGTAACTCTGTGCAGTGCTGCAATCAGTGACTCTGCACGGACCGGGAGTCAGTGACTTTGTACAGACCGCGAGTCAGTGACTGTACAGGCCGGGAGTCAGTGACTCTGTTGAGACAGTGAGTCAGTCAAACTGTGCAGACCTGGAGTCAGTGGCTCTGCACAGATCGGGTGTCATTGACACTGTACAGACCGGTTGTCAGTGACTGTGTACAGACCTGGAGTCAGTAACTCTGTACAGACCGGGAGTCAGTGACTTTTTACAGACGGGGTGTCAGTGACTCTCTGCAGAGTACCTTCATCCGGTCTGTACAGAGTTACTGACACCGAGAGTTTTTGACTCTGTACAGACCGGAATCAGTGACTCTGTACAGACAGGGAGTCATTCAATCTATACATACCGAGAGTCATTGATTCTGTACAGACCGGAAGTCAGTGAATGAACAGGCCGGGGAGTCAGTGACTCTGCACAGACTTGGAGTCAGGAACTCTGTACGGACCGGGAGTCAGTGACTTTTTTACAGACAGGGTGTCAGTGAGCCGTTGCAGACCGGGAGTCAGCAACTCTGTCCAACCGGGAGTCCGTTACTCTGTATAGAACGGGAGTCAATTACTCTGTACAGGCCGGGAGTCAGCGACTCTGTGCAGTTCGGAATCATTGATTATTTACAGACCAGGAGTCAGCGACTCTGTGCAGAAGGGAGTCAGTGATTCTGCACCGACAGGATGTCGATGACTCTGTACAGACCAGAATCAGTGACTCTGTGCAGACAGTGATTCAGTGAATCTGCACATACCTGCAGTCAGTGGCTCTGTACAGGCCGGGTGTCACTGACTCTGAACAGACCGGGTGTCAGTGAGTCTTCACAGATGGGGAGTCAGTAAGTCTGTACATACCGGGAGTCAGTGATTCGGTGCAGGCCGGGGAGTCAGTGAATCTGTACAGATCGGAATCATTGACTCTGTAAAGAGATGTTGCCAGTGACTCTGTACAGACCGGTAGCCAGTGACTCTGTAAGACCGGGAATCAGTAACTCTGTACAGTGGTGCAATCAGTGACTCTGTACGGAGCGGGAGTCAGTGACTATGTACAGACGGGGTGTCAGTGACTCTCTACAGACCGCGAGTCAGTGACTGTACAGGCCGGGAGTCAGTGTCTCTGTGCGGACCGCAATCAGTGAATCTGTACAGGCAGGGAGTCAGTGAATCTGTACAGGCCGGGAGTCCGTGACTCTGTATGGATCGTAATCAGTGACTCTGTTCAGACAGTGAGTCACTGAAACTGTGCAGACCTAGAGTCAGTGGCTCTGCATAGATCGGGTGTCATTGACTCTGTACAGACCGCAAGTCAGTGACTGTGCACAGGCCGCGGAGTCAGTAACTCTGTACAGACCGGGAGTCAGTGACTTTTTACAGACGGGGTGTCAGTGACTCTCTGCAGAGTACCTTCATCCGGTCTGTACAGAGTTACTGACACCGAGAGTTTTTGACTCTGTACAGACCGGAATCAGTGACTCTGTACAGACAGGGAGTCATTCAATCTATACATACCGAGAGTCATTGATTCTGTACAGACCGGAAGTCAGTGAATGAACAGGCCGGGGAGTCAGTGACTCTGCACAGACTTGGAGTCAGGAACTCTGTACGGACCGGGAGTCAGTGACTTTTTTACAGACAGGGTGTCAGTTAGCCGTTGCAGACCGGGAGTCAGGCCGGGAGTCAGTGTCTCTGTGCGGACCGCCATCAGTGAATCTGTACAGGCAGGGAGTCAGTGAATCTGTACGGACCGGGAGTCAGTGACTTTTTACAGACGTGGTTTATGTGACTCTCTGCAGAGTCACTTCCTCCGGTCTGTACAGAGTCACTGACACCGAGAGTTCGTGACTCTTTACAGACCGGAATCAGTGAATCTGTACAGACAGGGAGTCAGTGAATCTGTGCATACCGAGAGTCAGTGAATCTGTACAGACCGGGTGTCAGTGAGTATTCATAGATCGGGAATCAGTAACTCTGTACACTGCTGCAATCAGTGACTCTGCACGGACCGGGAGTCAGTGACTTTGTACGGACGGGGTGTCAGTGACTCTCTGCAGACCGCGAGTCAGTGACTGTACAGGCAGGGAGTCAGTGTCTCTGTGCAGACCGCAACCAGTGAATCTGGACAGGCAGGGAGTCAATGAATCTGTACAGGCCGGGAGTCCGTGACTCTGTATGGAACGGAATCAGTGACTCTGTTCAGACAGTGAGTCACTCAAACTGTGCAGACCTGGAGTCAGTGGCTCTGTTCAGATCGGGTCTCATTGACACTGTACAGACCGGAAGTCAGTGACTGTGTGCAGGCCTGGGATTCAGTGACTCTGTGCGGACCTGGAGTCAGTGAATCTGTACGGACCGGGAGTCAGTGACTTTTTACAGACGTGGTTTATGTGACTCTCTGCAGAGTCACTTCCTCCGGTCTGTACAGAGTCACTGACACCGAGAGTTCGTGACTCTGTACAGACCGGAATCAGTGACTCTGTACAGACAGGGAGTCAGTGAATCTGTACATACCGAGAGTCAGTGAATCTGTACAGAACGGAGTCAGTGACTCTGTCGGACCTGGAGTCACTGACTCTGTAACGGACCTGGCGTCAGTGGCTCTGTGCAGACCGGATGTTAGTGACTCTGCACAGACCTGGAGTCGGTGATTCTGAACGGACTTGAAGTCGGTGACTCTGTGCAGACCGGAAGTCAGTGACTCTGAACAGACCGAGTGTTAGTGACTCTGTCCAACCGGGAGTCAGTGACGCTGTACGACCGGGAGTCAGTGATGCTGTGCAGACCTGGACTCAGTGACTCTGCACAGACCGGGAGTCAGTTACTCTGCACAGAACGGGAGTCAATTACTCTGTACAGGCCGGGAGTCAGCGACTCTGTGCAGTTCGGAATCATTGATTATTTACAGACCTGGAGTCAGCGACTCTGTGCAGAGCGGGAGTCAGTGATTCTGTACCGACCGTAAGTCGGTGACTCTGTACAGACCGGAATCAGTGACTCTGTGCAGACAGTGAGTCAGTGAATCTGCACAGTCTTGGAGTCAGTGGCTCTGTACAGGCCGGGTGTCAGTGAATCTTTGCAGACCGGTAGTCAATGGCTCTGTAAGACCGGGAATCAGTATCTCTGTACAGTCCTGCAGTCAGTGACTCTGTGCAGACCGGAATCAGTGAATCTGTACAGACAGGGTGTCGGTGAGTCTTTACAGGTCGAGAGTCCGTGAATCCGTATTGACCGGAATCAGTGACTCTTTTCAGACAGTGAGTCAGTGAAACTGTGCAGACCTGGATTCAATGGCTCTCTCCAGATCGGGTGTCAGTGACTCTGTACAGACCGGAAGTCAGTGACTCTGTCGAGACCGGGAGTCAGTGGCTCTGTTGGACCGGGAGTCTGTAACTCTGTACAGACCGGGCGTCACTGACTCCGTACAGACCCGGAGTCGGTGACTCTGTACAGACCGGAGTCAGTGAATCTGTACAGTTCGGAATCATTGATTATGTACAGACCTGGAGTCAGCGACTCTGTACAGACCGGGAGTCAGTGATTCTGTACGTACCGCAAGTCCGTGACTCTGTACAGACCGGCAGTCAGTGATTCTGTACGGCCCGGGAGTCAGTTACTCTGTCCAGACCGGGATTCGGTGAATCTGTATGGACCGGAAGTCAATTACTATGTACAGACCGGGAGTCAGTGATTCTGTTCAGACCGGGAGTCAGTGACATTGTACAGAATGGGTATCAATGACTCTCTGCAGACCGGGAGTCAATGAATCTTCATAGACCGGGAGTCAATAACTTTGAACGGAACGAGAGTTAGTGACTCTGTGCTGATCTGGAGTCAGTGACACTGCACAGATCGGGAGTCAGTGATTCTGTCCAGGCCGGGAGCCAGTGACTCTGTACAGACCGGAATCAGTGACTCTGTTCAGATAGTGAGTCAGTGAAACTGTGCAGACCTGGAGTCAGTGGCTCTGTACAGATCGGGTGGCAGTGACTCTGTACATACCGGAAGTCAGTGACTGTGTACAGGCCGGGGAGTCATTGACTCTGTGCAGACCTGGAGTCAGTGAATCTGTACGGACCGGGAGTCAGTGACTTTTTACAGACGGGGTGTCAGTGACTCTCTGCAGAGTCACTGCCTTCCGGTCTGTACAGAGTCACTGACACCGAGAGTTCGTGCCTCTGTACAGACCGGAATCAGTGACTCCTTACAGACAGGGAGTCAGTGTCTCTGTACAGACAGTTAGTCAGTGAATCTGTACAGACCTGGCGTCAGTGGCGCTGTTCAGACCGGGTGTCAGTGACTCTGTACAGACCTGGAGTCAGTTTCCCTGTGCATACCGGGATTCAATGGCTCTGTGCAGACCGGGAGTCGATGATTCTGTACGGACTTGACGTCGGTGACTCTATGCAGACCGGAGGTCAGTGACTCTGCATAGACCGGAAATCAGTTACTCTGTACAGACCGGGAGTCAGTAACTTTGTGCATAGCGGGATTCAGTGACTCTCTGCAGACCTGCAGTCAGTGAATATGTAGAGACCGGGAATTAATGGCTCTGTGCAGACCGTGAGTCAGTGAGCCTTTACAGACCGGGAGTCAGGAACTCTGAACAGACCGAGTGTTCGTTACTCTGTCCAACCGGGAGTCAGTGACGCTATACGACCGGCAGTCAGTGATGCTGTGCAGACCTGGAGTCAGTGACTCTGCACAGACCGGCAGTCAGTGACTATGTTTCGAACGGGAGTCAATTACTCAGTCCAGGCCCGGAGTCAGCGATTCTGTGCAGTTCGGAATCATTGATTATTTACAGACCTGGAGTCAGCAACTCTGTGCAGAGCGGGAGTCAGTAATTCTGTACCGAGCGGAAGTCGGTGACTCTGTACAGACCGGAATCAGTGACTCTGTGCAGACAGTGAAACAGTGAATCTGCACAGACCTAGCGTCAGTGGTTCTGTGCAGACCGGGTGTCAGTGACTCTGTACAGACCTGGAGTCAGTGTCCCTGTGCAGACCGGGATTCAATGGCTCTGTGCAGACCAGGAGTCGGTGATTCTGTACGGACTTGAAGTCGGTGACACTGTGCAGACCGGAAGTCAGTGACTCTGAACAGACCGAGTGTTAGTGACTCTGTCCAACGGGGAGTCAGTGACGCTGTCCGACCGGGAGTCAGTGATGCTATGCAGAGCTGGATTTAGTGACTCTGCACAGACCGGGAGTCCGTTACTCTGCATAGATCGGGAGTCAATTACACAGTACAGGGCCGGAGTCAGCGACTCTGTGCAGTTCGGAATCATTTATTATTTACAGACCTGAAGTCAGCGACTCTGTGCAGAGCGGGAGTCAGTAATTCTGTACCGACCGGAAGTCGTTGACTCTGTACAGACCGGAATCAGTGACTCTGTGCAGAAAGTGAGTCAGTGAATGTTCACAGACCTGGAGTCAGTGGCTGTGTACAGGCCGTGTGTCAGTGACTCTTTACAGACCGGGTTTCAGAGAGTCATCATGATCGGGAGTCAGTAAGTCTGTACAGATTGAGGTCAGTGACTCGGTGCAGGCCGGGGAGTCAGTGACGTTGTAAAGATCGGAATCATTGACTCTGCGCAGAGAGGGAGTCAGTGACTCTGTGCAGGCCGGGAGTCCGTGAGTCTGTATGCACCGGAATCAGTGACTCTTTTCGGACAGTGAGTCAGTGAACCTGTTCCGACCTGGATTCAGTGGCTGTCTACAGATCGGGTGTCAGTGACTCTGTACAGACCGGAAGTCAGTGACTCTGTAGAGACCGGGAGTCAGTGGCTCTGTAAGACCTGGAGTCAGTAACTCTGTACAGACTGGGCGTCAGTACCTCTGTACAAACCGGGCGTCAGTGACTCCGTACAGACGCGGAGTCTGTGAGTCTGTACAGACCGGGAGTCAGTGACTCTGTACAGTAGGGGAGTCATTGATTCTGTGCAGACCTGGAGTCGGTGACTCTGTACAGGCCGGGAGTCAGTTAATCTGTACAGTTCGGAATCATTGATTGTGTACAGAACTAGAGTCAGCGACTATGCACAGACCGGGAGTCGGTGATTCTGTACGTACCGCAAGTTGGTGACTCTGTATAGACCGTCCGTCAGTGATTCTGTACGGCCCGGGAGTCAGTTACTCTGTCCAGACCGGGAGTCAGTGAATCTGAATCGACCGGAAGTCAATTACTATGTACAGACCGTGAGTCAGTTAATCTGCATCGACCGGAAGTTAATTACTATGTACAGACCGGGAGTCAGTGACACTGTTCAGACCGGGAGTTAGTGTCTTTACACAGACTGGGTTTCAATGACTCTCTGCAGACCGGGAGTCAGTGAGTCTTCATGGACCGGGAGTCAGTTACTCTTTACAGACGTGGTGTCAGTGACTCTCTTCAGACCGGGAGTCAGTGACTGTACAGGCCAGGAGTCAGTGTCTCCGTACAGAACGGGAGTCAGTGAATCTGAATCGACCGGAAGTCAATTACTATGTACAGACCGTGAGTCAGTTAATCTGCATCGACCGGAAGTTAATTACTATGTACAGACCGGGAGTCAGTGACACTGTTCAGACCGGGAGTTAGTGTCTTTACACAGACTGGGTTTCAATGACTCTCTGCAGACCGGGAGTCAGTGAGTCTTCATGGACCGGGAGTCAGTTACTCTTTACAGACGTGGTGTCAGTGACTCTCTTCAGACCGGGAGTCAGTGACTGTATAGGCCAGGAGTCAGTGTCTCCGTACAGAACGGAATCAGTGAATCTGTACAGGCCGGGATTCCGTGACTCTTCATGGACCGGAATCAGTGACTTTGTTCAGACAGTGAGTCAGTAAAACTGTGCGGACCTGGCGTCAGTGGCTCTGTACAGACCGGGTGTCAATGACTGTGTACAGACCTGGAGTCAGTGTCCCTGGGCAGACCCGGATTCAATGGCTCTGTGCAGACCGGGAGTCGGTAATTCTGTACGGATTTGAATTCGGTGACTCTGACGGAAGTCAGTGACTCTGCAAAGACAGGAAGTCAGTTACTCTATACCGACCGCGAGTCAGTGACTCTTTATGGACCGGAATCATTGACTTTGTTCAGACAGTAAGTCAGTCAAACTGTGCGGACCTGGCGTCAGTGGCTCTGTACAGACCTGGAGTCAGTGTCCCTGGGCAGACACGGTATCTATGGCTCTGTGCAGACCGGGTGTCGGTGATTCGGTACGGATTTGAAGTCGGTGACTCTGACGGAAGTCAGTGACTCTGCATGGACAGGAAGTCAGCTGCTCTGTACCGACCGGGATTCAGTGACTCTGTGCATAGCGGGTATCAGTGAATCTCTGCAGACCTGGAGTCAGTGAATCTGTGCAGACCGGCAGTCAGTGATTCAGTCCAGACCGGGTGTCAGTGAGTCTTTACAGACCGGGAGTCAGTAATTCTGAACAGACCGAGTGTTAGTGACTCTGTCCAACCGGGAGTCAGTGACGCTGTGCGACCGGGAGTCAGTGATGCTATACAGACCTGGAGTCAGTGACTCCACACAGACCGGGAGTCAGTTGCTTTGTATAGAATGGGAGTCAATTACTCTGAACAGGCTGGGAGTCAGCGATTCTGTGCAGTTCGGAATCATTGATTATGCACTGATCTGGAGTCAGCGATGCAGTCCAGAGCGGGAGTCAGTGATTCTGTGCCGACTGGAAGTCAGTTACTCTGTACAGACCGGGATCAGTGACTCTGTGCAGACAGTGAGTCAGTGAATCTGTACAGACCGTGAATAAGTGACTCTGTACAGACCTGGAGACAGTGACTCGGTACAGGCCGGTGAGTCAGTGACTCTGTGCAGATGGGAATCATTGACTCTGTACAGAGAGGGACTCAGTGACTCTGTACAGATCGTTAGTCAGTGGCTCTGTCAGACCGGGAATCAGTAACTCTGTACAATCCTGCAATCAGTGACTCTGCACAGAACGGGAGTCAGTGAATCTGGACAGGCCGGGAGTCCGTGACTCTGTATGGACCGGAATCAGTGACTCTGTTCATACAGTGAGTCAGTGAAACTGTGCAGACCTGGAGTCAGTGGCTCTGCACAGATCGGGTGTCAGTGACTCTGTACAGACCGGAAGTCAGTGACTGTGTACACGCCGGGAATTCGTGACTCTGTATGGACCGGAATCAGTGATTTTGTTGAGACAGTGGGTCAGTGAAACTGTGCGGACCTGTCGTCAGTTGCTCTGTAAAGTGTTCCTGTGCAATCCGGTATTCAATGGCTCTGTGCAGACCGGTAGTCGGTGATTCTGTACGGACTTGAATTCGGTGACTCTGTGCAGACCGGAAGTCAGTGACTCTGCACAGACCGGAAGTCAGTTACTCTGTACAGACCGGGACTCAGTGACTTTGTGCATAGCGGGAATCAGTGACTCTCTGCAGACCTGGAGTCAGTGAATATGTACAGACCCGGTGTCAGTGAGTCTTTACAGACCGGGAGTCAGTAACTCTGAACAGACCGAGTGTTAGTGACTCTGTCCAACCGGGAGTCAGTGACGCTGTACGACCGGGAGTCAGTGATGCTGTGCAGACCTGGAGTCAGTGACTCTGCACAGACGGAAGTCAGTTACAATGTATGGAACGGGAGTCAATTACTCTGTATAGGCCGGGAGTCAGCGACTCTGTGCAGCTCGGAATCATTGATTATGTACAGACCTGTAGTCAGCGACTCTGCACTGAGCGGGAGTAACTGATTCTGGACCGACCGGAAGTCGATTGCTCTGTACAGACCGGAATCAGTGACTCTGTGCAGACCGGGTGTCAGTGAGTCTTCATAGATCGGGAGTGAGTAAGTCTGTACAGACCGGGAGTCAGTGAGTCGGTACAGGCCTGGGAGTCAGTGACTCTGTACAGATCGGGATCATTGACTCTGTACAGAGAGGGAGTCAGTGACTCTGTGCAGACCGGTAATCAGTGGCTGTGTAAGACGGGGAATCAGTAAATTTGTACAGTCCTGCAATCAGTGAATCTGTACGGACCGGGAGTCAGTGACGTTGTACAGACGGGGTGTCAGTGACTCGCCACAGACCGGGAGTCAGTGACTGCAGAGGTCTGGAGTCAGTTTCTCTGTAGAGACCGGAATCAGTGAATCTGTACAGACTGGGAGTCAGTGAATCTGTACAGGCCGGGACTCCGTGACTCTGTATGGACCGGAATCAGTGACTCTGTTCAGACAGTGAGTCAGTGAAACTGTGCAGACCTGGAGTCAGTGGCTCTGCACAGATCGGGTGTCAGTGACTTTGTACAGACCGGAAGTCATTGACTGTGTACAGGCCGGAGAGTCAGTGACTCTGTACAGACCTGCAGTCAGTGGCTCTATACGGATCGGGAGTCAGTGACTTTTTACAGACGGGGTGTCAGTGACTCTCCGCAGAGTCACTGCCTCCCGGTCTGTTCAGAGTCACTGACACCGAGAGTTCGTGACTCTGTGCAGACCGGAATCAGTGACTCTGTACAGACAGGGAGTTAGTGACTTTTTACAGACCGGCTGTCAGTGACTCTCTGCAGAGTAACTTCCTCCGGTCTGTGCAGAGTCACTGACACCGAGAGTTCGTGACTCTGTACAGACCGGAATCAGTGACTCTTGGACAGACAGGGAGTCAGTGAATCTGCACATACCAAGAGTCAGTGAATCTGTACAGACCGGGAGTCAGTGACGCTGTTGGACCGGGAGTCACTGACTCTGTACGGACCTGGCGTCAGTGGCGCTGTGCAGACCGGGTGTCAGTGACTCTGTACAGACGTGGAGTCGGTGTCCCTGTGCAGACCGGGAGTAAGTGACACGGGATAGACCGGATGTCAGTTACTCTGTACCGACCGGGATTCAGTGACTCTGTGCAGAGCGGGATTCAGTGACTCGCTGCAGACCTGCAGTCAGTGATTCTGTCCAGGCCGGGTGTCAGTGAGCCTTCACAGGCCGGGTGTCAGTGAGCCTTCACAGACCGGGAGTCAGTGATGCTGTACGACCGGGAGTCAGTGATGCTGCAAAGACCTGGAGTCAGTGACTCTGCACAGACCGGGGGTCAGGTACTCTGTATAGAACGGGAGACAATTACTCTGTACAGGCCGAGAGTCAGCGACTCCGTGCAGTTCGGAATCATTGATCATGTACAGACCTGGAGTCAGCGACTCTGTACAGAGCGGGAGTCAGTGATTCTGTACCGACCGGAAGTCGGTTACTCTTCACAGACCGGAATCAGTGACTCTGTGCAGACAGGGAGCCAGTGAATCTGCACAGACCTGGAGTCAGTGGCTCTGTGCAGGCCGGGTGTTAGTGACTCTTTACAGACCGGGTGTCAGTGAGTCTTCATAGATCGGGAATCAGTGACTCTGTACAGACGGTGAGTTAGTGAATCTGCACAGACCTGGAGTCAGTGGCTCTGTGCAGACCGAGAGTCAGTGACTCTGTACAGACGGGCTGTCAGTTACTCTCTCCAGACCGGGCGGCAATGATTCTGTACAGATTGGGAGTCAGTGATTCTTCATAGACCGGGAGTCAGAAACTCTCTCCAGACCGAGTGTCAGTTACTCCGTTCAGACCGGGTATCAGTGGCTCTGTACAGACCGGGAGTCAGTGACTCGGTACAGGCCAGTATTCAGTGGATCTGTAAGTCCGGGAATCATTAACTCTGTACAGTCCTGCAGTCAGTGACTCTGTACGGAGCGGGAGTCAGTGACTTTGTACAGACGGGGTGTCTGTGACTGTACAGGCCTGGAGTAAGTGTCTCTGTACAGACCGGAATCAGTAAATCTGTACAGACAGGGAGTCAGTGAATCTCCACAGGCCGGGAGTCCGTGACTCTGTATGGACCGGAATGATTGACTCTTTTCAGACAGTGAGTCAGTGACTCTGTTCAGACCTGGAGTCAGTGACTCTGCACAGACCGGGAGTCAGTGACACTGTGTAGACCGAGAGTCAGTGACTCTGTGTAGACCGGAATCAGTGACCCTGCATAGACAGGGAGTCCGTGAATCTGAATATGCCGAGAGTCAGTGGCTCTGTACTGACCGGGAGTCAGTGACTGTGTACAGACCGGGAGTCCATGTCTCTGTACAGACCTCGAGTCGGGTTCCCTGCACAGACCGGGAGTCAATTGTTCTGTGCAGAACGGTAGTCTGTGATTCTGTACGGACCGAGAGTCAGTGAATCGGTACAGACGGGGAGTCATTGATTCTGTACAGACCTGGAGTCAGTGAATCTGTTCAAAACCTGGAGTCAGTGACGCTGTGCAGACCGGGATTCAGTGACTCCGTGCAGACCTGGAGTCAGTGAGTCTGTGCAGACCTGGAGCAAGTGACGATGCACAGACTGGGATTCAGTGAGTTTGTCCAGACCGGGAATCACTGAACCTGTACAGCCAGGGAATTATTGACCCTGTACAGACGGAGAGTTAGTGACTTTGCACAGACAGGGTGTCAGTGACTTCTTTGGACCGTGTGTCATTGACTCTGTGCAGACCAGCAATCAGTGAGTCTGCACAGACCGGAGTCAGTGACAGTGCTTAGACCGGAAGTCAGTATCGCTGCACGGACCGGAAGTCAGTGACTCCATACAGACTGGGAGTCAGTGAATCTGAACATACCGAGAGTCAGTGGCTCTGGACAGGCTGGTTTTCAGTATCTCTGTAGGACCGGGAGTCAGTGACTCTGTACAGACCGGTATCAGTGACTCTGTCTTGACAGGGAGTCCGTGAATCTGAACATGCCGAGAGTCAGTGGCTCTGTACAGACCGGGTGTCCGTTTGTCTGTCGGACCGGTCGTCAGTGATTCTGTGCAGACCTGGAGTCAGTGCCTCTGTACAGACCGGGAGTTAGTGTCTCTGTGCAGACCGGGAGTCAGTGTCTCTGTGCAGACCGGATACAGTGATTCTGTACAGACCTGGAGTCAGTGTCTCTGCACAGACCGGGAGTTAGTGTCTCTGGGCAGACCGGGGGTCAGTGTCCCTGTGTAGACCGGGATTCAATGGCTCTGTGCAGACCGGCAGTCGGTGATTCTGTACGGACTTGAAGTCGGTGAATCTGTACAGACCGGGAGTCAGTGACTCTGTGCAGACCAGGAGTCATTGTTTCTGTCCAGACCGGGTGTCAGTGAGTCTTTACAGACCGGGAGTCAGTGACTCTGTGCATAGCGGGATTCAGTGATTCTCCAGACCTGGAGTCAGTGAATCTGTACAGACCGGGAGTTAGTGGCTCTGTACAGACCGGGAGTCAGTGATTCTGTCCAGACCGGGTGTCAGTGAGTCTTCACAGACCGGGAGTCAGTAACTCTGAACAGACCGAGTGTGAGTGACTCTGTCCAACCAGGAGTCAGTGACGCTGTACGACCGGGAGTCAGTGATGCTGTGCAGACCTGGAGCCAGTGCCTCTGTACAGAACGGGTGTTCGTGTCTCTGTGCAGACCGGGAGTCAATTACTCTGTCCAGACCGGGTGTCAGTGAGTCTTTACAGGCCGGGAGTCAGTAACTCTGAACAGACCGAGTGTTATTGACTCTTCCCAACCGGGATTCAGTGACGCTTTACAGATCTGGAGTCATTGACTCTGCACAGACCGGGAGTCAGTTGCTTTGTATGGAACGGGAGTGAATTACTCTGTACAGGCCAGGAGTCAGCGAATCTGTGCAGTTCGTTATCATTGATTATGTACAGACCTGGAGTCAGCGACTCAGTACAGAGCGGGAGTCAGTGATTCTGTACCGACCGGAAGTCGGTGACTCTGTACAGACCGGAATCAGTGACTCTGTACAGACCGGTAGTCAGTGGCTCTGTAAGACCGGGAATCAGTAACTCTGTACGGTCCTGGAGTCAGTGTCTCAATACAGACAGTTAGTCAGTAAATCTGTACAGACCTGGAGTCAGTGGCTCTGTAAAGAACGGGTGTCAGTGTCTCTGCACAGACCGGTTGTCAGTGAGTCTTCAGAGACCGGGAGTCGGTAACCCTGAACGAACCGAGACTTCGTGACTCTGCACCGACCTGGAGTCAATGACTCTGCACAGAACGGGAGTCAGTGACACTGCACAGACCGGAATCAGTGAATCTGTAAAAACAGGGAGTCATTGATTCAGTACAGACCTGGAGTCAGGTTCTCTGTCCAGACTGGGAGTCAGTGACTCTGTGCAGACCTGGAGTCAGTGTCCATGTGCAGACCGGGATACAATGGCTCTGTGCAGACCGGGAGTCGGTGATTCTGTACGGATCTGAAGTCGGTGACTCTGTGCAGACCGGAAGTCAGTGACCGTGCATAGACCGGAAGTCCGTTTCTCTGTACAGACTCGGAGTCAGTGACTCTGTGCATAGCGGGATTCAGTGACTCTCTGCAGACCTGGAGTCAGTGATTCTGTGCAGACCTGGAGTCAGTGTCCCTGTGCAGACCGGGATTCAGTGACCGTGCATAGACCTTAAGTCAGTGTTTCTGTACAGATCGAGAGTCAGTAACTCTGAACAGACCGAGATTTACTGACGATGTAAGACCGGGAGTCAGTGACACGATGCGACGGGGAGTCAGTGACTCTGTTCAGACCTGAGGTCATTGACTCTGCACAGACCCGGAGTCAGTTAATCTGTATAGAACCGGAGTCAGTGAGTCTGTACAGGCCGGGAGTTATTGAGTCTGTACGGACCGGAATCAGTGATTCTGTACAGACAGGGATTCAGTGAATCTGTGCAGAACGGGAGTCAGTCAATCTGTACAGACCTGGAGTCAGTTGCTCTGTTTAGAACGGGAATCTGTGACTCTGTACATGCCGGGAGATAGTGACTCTGCACGGACCGGAATCAGTGATTCTGTACAATCGGGGAGTCATTGATTCTGTACAGACCTGGAGTCAGTGACGCTGTCCAGACCGGGTTTCAGTTACTCTGTACAGACCTGCAGTGAGTGAGTCTGCACAGACTTGGAGCAAGTGACGCTGTACAGACCGAAAGTCAGTGACACTGCACAGACCGGGAGTCAGTGACTCTGTGCAGACCTGGAATCAGTAACTTTGCATAGATCGGGCGTCAGTGACTCCGTACAGAGCGGGAGTCAGTGAGTCTGTACAGACCTGGAGCCAGTGACGCTGTACAGACCTTGAGTCAGTGTTTCTGTACAGACCGAGAGTCAGTAACTCTGAACAGACCGAGAGTTACTGACTCTGCAAGGCCGGGAGTCAGTGACGCTGTGCGACGGGGAGTCAGTGACTCTGCACAGACCGGGAGTCAGTTACTCTGTACAGAACGGGAGTCAATTATTCTGTACAGGCTAGGATGCAGCGACTCTGTGCAGTTCGGAATCATTGATTATGTACAGACCTGGAGTCAGCGACTCTGGATAGAGCGGGAGTCAGTGATTCTGTACCGACCGGAAGTCGGTGACTCTGTGCAGACAGTGAGGCAGTGAATCTGCACAGACCTGAAGTCAGTGGCTCTGTGCAGGCCGGGTGTCAGTGACCCTGTACAGACAGGGTGTCAGTGTGTCTTCAGAAATCGGGAGTCAGTAAGTCTGTACAGACCGGGAGTCAGTGACTATGTACAGATGGTAATCATTGACTCTGTGGAGGGAGGGAGTCAGTGACTCTGTACAGACCGGTAGTCAGTGGCTCTGCAAGACCGGGAATCAGTAACTCTGTTCAGTCCTGCAGTCAGTTACTCTGTACAGACCGGGATCAGTGACTCTGTTCAGACAGTGAGTCACTGAAACTGTGCAGACCTGGAGTCAGTGGCTCTGTACAGATCGGGTGTCATTGACTCTGTACAGACCGGAAGTCAGTGACTGTGTACAGGCCGGGGAGTCAGTGACTCTGTACAGACTTGGAGTCAGTAACTCTGTACGGACCGGGAGTCAGTGACTTTTTTACAGACGGGGTGTCAGTGAGCCGTTGCAGACCGGGAGTCAGTAACTCTGAACAGACCGAGTGCTAGTGACTCTGTCCAACCGGTAGTCAGTTACTCTGTACAGAACAGGAGTCAATTACTGTGGACAGGCCGGGAGTCAGCGACTCTGTACAGAGCAGAAGTCAGTGATTCTGTACCGACCGGTGTCAGTGAGGCTTCATAGATCGGGAGTCAATAAATCTGTACAAACCGGGAGTCAGTGATTCGGTGCAGGCCGGGGAGTCAGTGACTCTGTACAGATCGTTATCATTGACTCTGTACAGAGATGTAGTCAGTGACTCTTCACAGACCGGTAGTCAATGGCTCTGTAAGACCGCGAATCAGTAACTCTGTGCAGTGCTGCAATCAGTGACTCTGCACGGACCGGGAGTCAGTGACTTTGTACAGACCGCGAGTCAGTGACTGTACAGGCCGGGAGTCAGTGACTCTGTTGAGACAGTGAGTCAGTCAAACTGTGCAGACCTGGAGTCAGTGGCTCTGCACAGATCGGGTGTCATTGACACTGTACAGACCGGTTGTCAGTGACTGTGTACAGGCCGGGGAGTCAAAGACTGTGTACAGACCTGGAGTCAGTAACTCTGTACAGACCGGGAGTCAGTGACTTTTTACAGACGGGGTGTCAGTGACTCTCTGCAGAGTACCTTCCTCCGGTCTGTACAGAGTTACTGACACCGAGAGTTTGTGACTCTGTACAGACCGGAATCAGTGACTCTGTACAGACAGGGAGTCATTCAATCTATACATACCGAGAGGCATTGACTCTGTACAGACCGGAAGTCAGTGAATGAACAGGCCGGGGAGTCAGTGACTCTGTACAGACCGGTATCAGTGACTCTGTCTTGACAGGGAGTCCGTGAATCTGAACATGCCGAGAGTCAGTGGCTCTGTACAGACCGGGTGTCCGTTTGTCTGTCGGACCGGTCGTCAGTGATTCTGTGCAGACCTGGAGTCAGTGCCTCTGTACAGACCGGGAGTTAGTGTCTCTGTGCAGACCGGGAGTCAGTGTCTCTGTGCAGACCGGATACAGTGATTCTGTACAGACCTGGAGTCAGTGTCTCTGCACAGACCGGGAGTTAGTGTCTCTGGGCAGACCGGGGGTCAGTGTCCCTGTGTAGACCGGGATTCAATGGCTCTGTGCAGACCGGCAGTCGGTGATTCTGTACGGACTTGAAGTCGGTGAATCTGTACAGACCGGGAGTCAGTGACTCTGTGCAGACCAGGAGTCATTGTTTCTGTCCAGACCGGGTGTCAGTGAGTCTTTACAGACCGGGAGTCAGTGACTCTGTGCATAGCGGGATTCAGTGATTCTCCAGACCTGGAGTCAGTGAATCTGTACAGACCGGGAGTTAGTGGCTCTGTACAGACCGGGAGTCAGTGATTCTGTCCAGACCGGGTGTCAGTGAGTCTTCACAGACCGGGAGTCAGTAACTCTGAACAGACCGAGTGTGAGTGACTCTGTCCAACCAGGAGTCAGTGACGCTGTACGACCGGGAGTCAGTGATGCTGTGCAGACCTGGAGCCAGTGCCTCTGTACAGAACGGGTGTTCGTGTCTCTGTGCAGACCGGGAGTCAATTACTCTGTCCAGACCGGGTGTCAGTGAGTCTTTACAGGCCGGGAGTCAGTAACTCTGAACAGACCGAGTGTTATTGACTCTTCCCAACCGGGATTCAGTGACGCTTTACAGATCTGGAGTCATTGACTCTGCACAGACCGGGAGTCAGTTGCTTTGTATGGAACGGGAGTGAATTACTCTGTACAGGCCAGGAGTCAGCGAATCTGTGCAGTTCGTTATCATTGATTATGTACAGACCTGGAGTCAGCGACTCAGTACAGAGCGGGAGTCAGTGATTCTGTACCGACCGGAAGTCGGTGACTCTGTACAGACCGGAATCAGTGACTCTGTACAGACCGGTAGTCAGTGGCTCTGTAAGACCGGGAATCAGTAACTCTGTACGGTCCTGGAGTCAGTGTCTCAATACAGACAGTTAGTCAGTAAATCTGTACAGACCTGGAGTCAGTGGCTCTGTAAAGAACGGGTGTCAGTGTCTCTGCACAGACCGGTTGTCAGTGAGTCTTCAGAGACCGGGAGTCAGTGACACTGCACAGACCGGAATCAGTGAATCTGTAAAAACAGGGAGTCATTGATTCAGTACAGACCTGGAGTCAGGTTCTCTGTCCAGACTGGGAGTCAGTGACTCTGTGCAGACCTGGAGTCAGTGTCCATGTGCAGACCGGGATACAATGGCTCTGTGCAGACCGGGAGTCGGTGATTCTGTACGGATCTGAAGTCGGTGACTCTGTGCAGACCGGAAGTCAGTGACCGTGCATAGACCGGAAGTCCGTTTCTCTGTACAGACTCGGAGTCAGTGACTCTGTGCATAGCGGGATTCAGTGACTCTCTGCAGACCTGGAGTCAGTGATTCTGTGCAGACCTGGAGTCAGTGTCCCTGTGCAGACCGGGATTCAGTGACCGTGCATAGACCTTAAGTCAGTGTTTCTGTACAGATCGAGAGTCAGTAACTCTGAACAGACCGAGATTTACTGACGATGTAAGACCGGGAGTCAGTGACACGATGCGACGGGGAGTCAGTGACTCTGTTCAGACCTGAGGTCATTGACTCTGCACAGACCCGGAGTCAGTTAATCTGTATAGAACCGGAGTCAGTGAGTCTGTACAGGCCGGGAGTTATTGAGTCTGTACGGACCGGAATCAGTGATTCTGTACAGACAGGGATTCAGTGAATCTGTGCAGAACGGGAGTCAGTCAATCTGTACAGACCTGGAGTCAGTTGCTCTGTTTAGAACGGGAATCTGTGACTCTGTACATGCCGGGAGATAGTGACTCTGCACGGACCGGAATCAGTGATTCTGTACAATCGGGGAGTCATTGATTCTGTACAGACCTGGAGTCAGTGACGCTGTCCAGACCGGGTTTCAGTTACTCTGTACAGACCTGCAGTGAGTGAGTCTGCACAGACTTGGAGCAAGTGACGCTGTACAGACCGAAAGTCAGTGACACTGCACAGACCGGGAGTCAGTGACTCTGTGCAGACCTGGAATCAGTAACTTTGCATAGATCGGGCGTCAGTGACTCCGTACAGAGCGGGAGTCAGTGAGTCTGTACAGACCTGGAGCCAGTGACGCTGTACAGACCTTGAGTCAGTGTTTCTGTACAGACCGAGAGTCAGTAACTCTGAACAGACCGAGAGTTACTGACTCTGCAAGGCCGGGAGTCAGTGACGCTGTGCGACGGGGAGTCAGTGACTCTGCACAGACCGGGAGTCAGTTACTCTGTACAGAACGGGAGTCAATTATTCTGTACAGGCTAGGATGCAGCGACTCTGTGCAGTTCGGAATCATTGATTATGTACAGACCTGGAGTCAGCGACTCTGGATAGAGCGGGAGTCAGTGATTCTGTACCGACCGGAAGTCGGTGACTCTGTGCAGACAGTGAGGCAGTGAATCTGCACAGACCTGAAGTCAGTGGCTCTGTGCAGGCCGGGTGTCAGTGACCCTGTACAGACAGGGTGTCAGTGTGTCTTCAGAAATCGGGAGTCAGTAAGTCTGTACAGACCGGGAGTCAGTGACTATGTACAGATGGTAATCATTGACTCTGTGGAGGGAGGGAGTCAGTGACTCTGTACAGACCGGTAGTCAGTGGCTCTGCAAGACCGGGAATCAGTAACTCTGTTCAGTCCTGCAGTCAGTTACTCTGTACAGACCGGGATCAGTGACTCTGTTCAGACAGTGAGTCACTGAAACTGTGCAGACCTGGAGTCAGTGGCTCTGTACAGATCGGGTGTCATTGACTCTGTACAGACCGGAAGTCAGTGACTGTGTACAGGCCGGGGAGTCAGTGACTCTGTACAGACTTGGAGTCAGTAACTCTGTACGGACCGGGAGTCAGTGACTTTTTTACAGACGGGGTGTCAGTGAGCCGTTGCAGACCGGGAGTCAGTAACTCTGAACAGACCGAGTGCTAGTGACTCTGTCCAACCGGTAGTCAGTTACTCTGTACAGAACAGGAGTCAATTACTGTGGACAGGCCGGGAGTCAGCGACTCTGTACAGAGCAGAAGTCAGTGATTCTGTACCGACCGGTGTCAGTGAGGCTTCATAGATCGGGAGTCAATAAATCTGTACAAACCGGGAGTCAGTGATTCGGTGCAGGCCGGGGAGTCAGTGACTCTGTACAGATCGTTATCATTGACTCTGTACAGAGATGTAGTCAGTGACTCTTCACAGACCGGTAGTCAATGGCTCTGTAAGACCGCGAATCAGTAACTCTGTGCAGTGCTGCAATCAGTGACTCTGCACGGACCGGGAGTCAGTGACTTTGTACAGACCGCGAGTCAGTGACTGTACAGGCCGGGAGTCAGTGACTCTGTTGAGACAGTGAGTCAGTCAAACTGTGCAGACCTGGAGTCAGTGGCTCTGCACAGATCGGGTGTCATTGACACTGTACAGACCGGTTGTCAGTGACTGTGTACAGGCCGGGGAGTCAAAGACTGTGTACAGACCTGGAGTCAGTAACTCTGTACAGACCGGGAGTCAGTGACTTTTTACAGACGGGGTGTCAGTGACTCTCTGCAGAGTAACTTCCTCCGGTCTGTACAGAGTTACTGACACCGAGAGTTTGTGACTCTGTACAGACCGGAATCAGTGACTCTGTACAGACAGGGAGTCATTCAATCTATACATACCGAGAGGCATTGACTCTGTACAGACCGGAAGTCAGTGAATGAACAGGCCGGGGAGTCAGTGACTCTGTACAGACCGGTATCAGTGACTCTGTCTTGACAGGGAGTCCGTGAATCTGAACATGCCGAGAGTCAGTGGCTCTGTACAGACCGGGTGTCCGTTTGTCTGTCGGACCGGTCGTCAGTGATTCTGTGCAGACCTGGAGTCAGTGCCTCTGTACAGACCGGGAGTTAGTGTCTCTGTGCAGACCGGGAGTCAGTGTCTCTGTGCAGACCGGATACAGTGATTCTGTACAGACCTGGAGTCAGTGTCTCTGCACAGACCGGGAGTTAGTGTCTCTGGGCAGACCGGGGGTCAGTGTCCCTGTGTAGACCGGGATTCAATGGCTCTGTGCAGACCGGCAGTCGGTGATTCTGTACGGACTTGAAGTCGGTGAATCTGTACAGACCGGGAGTCAGTGACTCTGTGCAGACCAGGAGTCATTGTTTCTGTCCAGACCGGGTGTCAGTGAGTCTTTACAGACCGGGAGTCAGTGACTCTGTGCATAGCGGGATTCAGTGATTCTCCAGACCTGGAGTCAGTGAATCTGTACAGACCGGGAGTTAGTGGCTCTGTACAGACCGGGAGTCAGTGATTCTGTCCAGACCGGGTGTCAGTGAGTCTTCACAGACCGGGAGTCAGTAACTCTGAACAGACCGAGTGTGAGTGACTCTGTCCAACCAGGAGTCAGTGACGCTGTACGACCGGGAGTCAGTGATGCTGTGCAGACCTGGAGCCAGTGCCTCTGTACAGAACGGGTGTTCGTGTCTCTGTGCAGACCGGGAGTCAATTACTCTGTCCAGACCGGGTGTCAGTGAGTCTTTACAGGCCGGGAGTCAGTAACTCTGAACAGACCGAGTGTTATTGACTCTTCCCAACCGGGATTCAGTGACGCTTTACAGATCTGGAGTCATTGACTCTGCACAGACCGGGAGTCAGTTGCTTTGTATGGAACGGGAGTGAATTACTCTGTACAGGCCAGGAGTCAGCGAATCTGTGCAGTTCGTTATCATTGATTATGTACAGACCTGGAGTCAGCGACTCAGTACAGAGCGGGAGTCAGTGATTCTGTACCGACCGGAAGTCGGTGACTCTGTACAGACCGGAATCAGTGACTCTGTACAGACCGGTAGTCAGTGGCTCTGTAAGACCGGGAATCAGTAACTCTGTACGGTCCTGGAGTCAGTGTCTCAATACAGACAGTTAGTCAGTAAATCTGTACAGACCTGGAGTCAGTGGCTCTGTAAAGAACGGGTGTCAGTGTCTCTGCACAGACCGGTTGTCAGTGAGTCTTCAGAGACCGGGAGTCGGTAACCCTGAACGAACCGAGACTTCGTGACTCTGCACCGACCTGGAGTCAATGACTCTGCACAGAACGGGAGTCAGTGACACTGCACAGACCGGAATCAGTGAATCTGTAAAAACAGGGAGTCATTGATTCAGTACAGACCTGGAGTCAGGTTCTCTGTCCAGACTGGGAGTCAGTGACTCTGTGCAGACCTGGAGTCAGTGTCCATGTGCAGACCGGGATACAATGGCTCTGTGCAGACCGGGAGTCGGTGATTCTGTACGGATCTGAAGTCGGTGACTCTGTGCAGACCGGAAGTCAGTGACCGTGCATAGACCGGAAGTCCGTTACTCTGTACAGACTCGGAGTCAGTGACTCTGTGCATAGCGGGATTCAGTGACTCTCTGCAGACCTGGAGTCAGTGATTCTGTGCAGACCTGGAGTCAGTGTCCCTGTGCAGACCGGGATTCAGTGACCGTGCATAGACCTTAAGTCAGTGTTTCTGTACAGATCGAGAGTCAGTAACTCTGAACAGACCGAGATTTACTGACGATGTAAGACCGGGAGTCAGTGACACGATGCGACGGGGAGTCAGTGACTCTGTTCAGACCTGAGGTCATTGACTCTGCACAGACCCGGAGTCAGTTAATCTGTATAGAACCGGAGTCAGTGAGTCTGTACAGGCCGGGAGTTATTGAGTCTGTACGGACCGGAATCAGTGATTCTGTACAGACAGGGATTCAGTGAATCTGTGCAGAACGGGAGTCAGTCAATCTGTACAGACCTGGAGTCAGTTGCTCTGTTTAGAACGGGAATCTGTGACTCTGTACATGCCGGGAGATAGTGACTCTGCACGGACCGGAATCAGTGATTCTGTACAATCGGGGAGTCATTGATTCTGTACAGACCTGGAGTCAGTGACGCTGTCCAGACCGGGTTTCAGTTACTCTGTACAGACCTGCAGTGAGTGAGTCTGCACAGACTTGGAGCAAGTGACGCTGTACAGACCGAAAGTCAGTGACACTGCACAGACCGGGAGTCAGTGACTCTGTGCAGACCTGGAATCAGTAACTTTGCATAGATCGGGCGTCAGTGACTCCGTACAGAGCGGGAGTCAGTGAGTCTGTACAGACCTGGAGCCAGTGACGCTGTACAGACCTTGAGTCAGTGTTTCTGTACAGACCGAGAGTCAGTAACTCTGAACAGACCGAGAGTTACTGACTCTGCAAGGCCGGGAGTCAGTGACGCTGTGCGACGGGGAGTCAGTGACTCTGCACAGACCGGGAGTCAGTTACTCTGTACAGAACGGGAGTCAATTATTCTGTACAGGCTAGGATGCAGCGACTCTGTGCAGTTCGGAATCATTGATTATGTACAGACCTGGAGTCAGCGACTCTGGATAGAGCGGGAGTCAGTGATTCTGTACCGACCGGAAGTCGGTGACTCTGTGCAGACAGTGAGGCAGTGAATCTGCACAGACCTGAAGTCAGTGGCTCTGTGCAGGCCGGGTGTCAGTGACCCTGTACAGACAGGGTGTCAGTGTGTCTTCAGAAATCGGGAGTCAGTAAGTCTGTACAGACCGGGAGTCAGTGACTATGTACAGATGGTAATCATTGACTCTGTGGAGGGAGGGAGTCAGTGACTCTGTACAGACCGGTAGTCAGTGGCTCTGCAAGACCGGGAATCAGTAACTCTGTTCAGTCCTGCAGTCAGTTACTCTGTACAGACCGGGATCAGTGACTCTGTTCAGACAGTGAGTCACTGAAACTGTGCAGACCTGGAGTCAGTGGCTCTGTACAGATCGGGTGTCATTGACTCTGTACAGACCGGAAGTCAGTGACTGTGTACAGGCCGGGGAGTCAGTGACTCTGTACAGACTTGGAGTCAGTAACTCTGTACGGACCGGGAGTCAGTGACTTTTTTACAGACGGGGTGTCAGTGAGCCGTTGCAGACCGGGAGTCAGTAACTCTGAACAGACCGAGTGCTAGTGACTCTGTCCAACCGGTAGTCAGTTACTCTGTACAGAACAGGAGTCAATTACTGTGGACAGGCCGGGAGTCAGCGACTCTGTACAGAGCAGAAGTCAGTGATTCTGTACCGACCGGTGTCAGTGAGGCTTCATAGATCGGGAGTCAATAAATCTGTACAAACCGGGAGTCAGTGATTCGGTGCAGGCCGGGGAGTCAGTGACTCTGTACAGATCGTTATCATTGACTCTGTACAGAGATGTAGTCAGTGACTCTTCACAGACCGGTAGTCAATGGCTCTGTAAGACCGCGAATCAGTAACTCTGTGCAGTGCTGCAATCAGTGACTCTGCACGGACCGGGAGTCAGTGACTTTGTACAGACCGCGAGTCAGTGACTGTACAGGCCGGGAGTCAGTGACTCTGTTGAGACAGTGAGTCAGTCAAACTGTGCAGACCTGGAGTCAGTGGCTCTGCACAGATCGGGTGTCATTGACACTGTACAGACCGGTTGTCAGTGACTGTGTACAGGCCGGGGAGTCAAAGACTGTGTACAGACCTGGAGTCAGTAACTCTGTACAGACCGGGAGTCAGTGACTTTTTACAGACGGGGTGTCAGTGACTCTCTGCAGAGTACCTTCCTCCGGTCTGTACAGAGTTACTGACACCGAGAGTTTGTGACTCTGTACAGACCGGAATCAGTGACTCTGTACAGACAGGGAGTCATTCAATCTATACATACCGAGAGGCATTGACTCTGTACAGACCGGAAGTCAGTGAATGAACAGGCCGGGGAGTCAGTGACTCTGTACAGACTTGGAGTCAGTAACTCTGTACGGACAGGGAGTCAGTGACTTTTTTACAGACGGGGTGTCAGTGAGCCGTTGCAGATCGGGAGTCAGCAACTCTTAACAGACCGAGTGCGAGTGACTCTGTCCAACCGGGAGTCCGTTACTCTATATAGAACGGGAGTCAATTACTCTGTACAGGCCGGGAGTCAGCGACTCTGTGCAGTTCGGAATCATTGATTATTTACAGACCAGGAGTCAGCGACTCTGTGCAGACAGTGAGTCAGTGAATCTGCACAGACCTGGAGTCAGTGGCTCTGTACAGGCCGGGTGTCACTGACTCTGAACAGAACGGGCGTCAGTGAGTCTTCACAGATGGGGAGTCAGTAAGTCTGTACATACCGGGAGTCAGTGATTCGGTACAGGCCGGGGAGTCAGTGACTCTGTACAGATCGGAATCATTGACTCTGTACAGAGATGTTGCCAGTGACTCTGTACAGACCGGTAGCCAGTGACTCTGTAAGACCGGGAATCAGTAACTCTGTACAGTGGTGCAATCAGTGACTCTGTACGGAGCGGGAGTCAGTGACTTTGTACAGACGGGGTGTCAGTGACTCTCTACAGACCGCGAGTCAGTGACTGTACAGGCCGGGAGTCAGTGTCTCTGTGCGGACCGCAATCAGTGAATCTGTACAGGCCGGGAGTCAGTGAATCTGTACAGGCCGGGAGTCCGTGACTCTGTATGGACAGGAGTCAGTGACTCTGTTCAGACAGTGAGTCACTGAAACTGTGCAGTCCTGGAGTCAGTGGCTCTGTACAGATCGGGTGTCATTGACTCTGTACAGACCGGAAGTCAGTGACTGTGTACAGGCCGGTGAGTCAGTGACTCTGTACAGACTTGGAGTCATTGACTCTGTACGGACCGGGAGTCAGTGACTTTTTTACAGACGTGGTGTCAGTGAGCCGTTGCAGACCGGGAGTCAGTAACTCTGAACAGACCGAGTGCTAGTGACTCTGTCCAACCGGTTGTCAGTTACTCTGTACAGAACAGGAGTCAATTACTGTGTACAGGCCGGGAGTCAGCGACTCTGTACAGAGCAGAAGTCAGTGATTCTGTACCGACCGGTGTCAGTGAGGCTTCATAGATCGGGAGTCAATAAATTTGTACAAACCGGGAGTCAGTGATTCGGTGCAGGCCGGGGAGTCAGTGACTCTGTACAGATCGTTATCATTGACTCTGTACAGAGATGTAGTCAGTGACGCTTTACAGACCGGTAGTCAATGGCTCTGTAAGACCGCGAATCAGTAACTCTGTGCAGTGCTGCAATCAGTGACTCTGCACGGACCGGGAGTCAGTGACTTTGTACAGACCGCGAGTCAGTGACTGTACAGGCCGGGAGTCAGTGACTCTGTTGAGACAGTGAGTCAGTCAAACTGTGCAGACCTGGAGTCAGTGGCTCTGCACAGATCGGGTGTCATTGACACTGTACAGACCGGTTGTCAGTGACTGTGTACAGACCTGGAGTCAGTAACTCTGTACAGACCGGGAGTCAGTGACTTTTTACAGACGGGGTGTCAGTGACTCTCTGCAGAGTACCTTCATCCGGTCTGTACAGAGTTACTGACACCGAGAGTTTTTGACTCTGGACAGACCGGAATCAGTGACTCTGTACAGACAGGGATTCATTCAATCTATACATACCGAGAGTCATTGATTCTGTACAGACCGGAAGTCAGTGAATGAACAGGCCGGGGAGTCAGTGACTCTGCACAGACTTGGAGTCAGGAACTCTGTACGGACCGGGAGTCAGTGACTTTTTTACAGACAGGGTGTCAGTGAGCCGTTGCAGACCGGGAGTCAGCAACTCTGTCCAACCGGGAGTCCGTTACTCTGTATAGAACGGGAGTCAATTACTCTGTACAGGCCGGGAGTCAGCGACTCTGTGCAGTTCGGAATCATTGATTATTTACAGACCAGGAGTCAGCGACTCTGTGCAGAAGGGAGTCAGTGATTCTGCACCGACAGGATGTCGATGACTCTGTACAGACCGGAATCAGTGACTCTGTGCAGACAGTGATTCAGTGAATCTGCACATACCTGCAGTCAGTGGCTCTGTACAGGCCGGGTGTCACTGACTCTGAACAGACCGGGCGTCAGTGAGTCTTCACAGATGGGGAGTCAGTAAGTCTGTACATACCGGGAGTCAGTGATTCGGTACAGGCCGGGGAGTCAGTGACTCTGTACAGATCGGAATCATTGACTCTGTACAGAGATGTTGCCAGTGACTCTGTACAGACCGGTAGCCAGTGACTCTGTAAGACCGGGAATCAGTAACTCTGTACAGTGGTGCAATCAGTGACTCTGTACGGAGCGGGAGTCAGTGACTTTGTACAGACAGGGTGTCAGTGACTCTCTACAGACCGCGAGTCAGTGACTGTACAGGCCGGGAGTCAGTGTCTCTGTGCGGACCGCAATCAGTGAATCTGTACAGGCCGGAAGTCAGTGAATCTGTACAGGCCGGGAGTCCGTGACTCTGTATGGACAGGAGTCAGTGACTCTGTTCAGACAGTGAGTCACTGAAACTGTGCAGTCCTGGAGTCAGTGGCTCTGTACAGATCGGGTGTCATTGACTCTGTACAGACCGGAAGTCAGTGACTGTGTACAGGCCGGTGAGTCAGTGACTCTGTACAGACTTGGAGTCATTGACTCTGTACGGACCGGGAGTCAGTGACTTTTTTACAGACGTGGTGTCAGTGAGCCGTTGCAGACCGGGAGTCAGTAACTCTGAACAGACCGAGTGCTAGTGACTCTGTCCAACCGGTTGTCAGTTACTCTGTACAGAACAGGAGTCAATTACTGTGTACAGGCCGGGAGTCAGCGACTCTGTACAGAGCAGAAGTCAGTGATTCTGTACCGACCGGTGTCAGTGAGGCTTCATAGATCGGGAGTCAATAAATCTGTACAAACCGGGAGTCAGTGATTCGGTGCAGGCCGGGGAGTCAGTGACTCTGTACAGATCGTTATCATTGACTCTGTACAGAGATGTAGTCAGTGACGCTTTACAGACCGGTAGTCAATGGCTCTGTAAGACCGCGAATCAGTAACTCTGTGCAGTGCTGCAATCAGTGACTCTGCACGGACCGGGAGTCAGTGACTTTGTACAGACCGCGAGTCAGTGACTGTACAGGCCGGGAGTCAGTGACTCTGTTGAGACAGTGAGTCAGTCAAACTGTGCAGACCTGGAGTCAGTGGCTCTGCACAGATCGGGTGTCATTGACACTGTACAGACCGGTTGTCAGTGACTGTGTACAGACCTGGAGTCAGTAACTCTGTACAGACCGGGAGTCAGTGACTTTTTACAGACGGGGTGTCAGTGACTCTCTGCAGAGTACCTTCATCCGGTCTGTACAGAGTTACTGACACCGAGAGTTTTTGACTCTGGACAGACCGGAATCAGTGACTCTGTACAGACAGGGATTCATTCAATCTATACATACCGAGAGTCATTGATTCTGTACAGACCGGAAGTCAGTGAATGAACAGGCCGGGGAGTCAGTGACTCTGCACAGACTTGGAGTCAGGAACTCTGTACGGACCGGGAGTCAGTGACTTTTTTACAGACAGGGTGTCAGTGAGCCGTTGCAGACCGGGAGTCAGCAACTCTGTCCAACCGGGAGTCCGTTACTCTGTATAGAACGGGAGTCAATTACTCTGTACAGGCCGGGAGTCAGCGACTCTGTGCAGTTCGGAATCATTGATTATTTACAGACCAGGAGTCAGCGACTCTGTGCAGAAGGGAGTCAGTGATTCTGCACCGACAGGATGTCGATGACTCTGTACAGACCGGAATCAGTGACTCTGTGCAGACAGTGATTCAGTGAATCTGCACATACCTGCAGTCAGTGGCTCTGTACAGGCCGGGTGTCACTGACTCTGAACAGACCGGGCGTCAGTGAGTCTTCACAGATGGGGAGTCAGTAAGTCTGTACATACCGGGAGTCAGTGATTCGGTACAGGCCGGGGAGTCAGTGACTCTGTACAGATCGGAATCATTGACTCTGTACAGAGATGTTGCCAGTGACTCTGTACAGACCGGTAGCCAGTGACTCTGTAAGACCGGGAATCAGTAACTCTGTACAGTGGTGCAATCAGTGACTCTGTACGGAGCGGGAGTCAGTGACTTTGTACAGACAGGGTGTCAGTGACTCTCTACAGACCGCGAGTCAGTGACT